>NC_046984.1:15768774-16078774 GCF_009769545.1 Cyclopterus lumpus | reverse complement strand
TCATCATCATCATCATCATCATGTCCCGTTTCTTCGCCACATAGCCAGGAGTGTGTGCGACTGTACCTGCACTTTGTGGAAGATGAGCTTGTCCCACACGCTGTCGTTCCTGATGATGCCCTGCTTCACTTCAGCAAACTTCCTCTGCACGGCAAAGTTCAGCAGCCACTTCTTGAAAGGAGACTTGGCTCCGCTCTGAACCTGGAGACGCACGTTGGGCGACGAGCGTTTAAAGATAAAGAAACGACAAACGTTTAAAGATAAAGAAACGACAAACGTGTAGAAGCGGAACGAGGGGGGGGGGAACCACCAGCGAGGAGATCCTTCACTTAAAAAAAACAATACTGTTAAGTAAAAAGGTTTGGAAGTAAAATCAGGGAAATGCATTTAAAGTACAAATTCCAATTTTCTGTTATTATATTAGATTTCATTAGACTCGTTTCTACCATAAAAAATGCAACAAAATGATTATTTGGTTTGTAAAAGTAAATAAAGTGGCGAACCCCAAAAGGTAAACCTTCTCCATGTTTGATTTGGACAACCAAGAACACCAAATAATAAATACAAAAAATAAATTAAAAAGGAAAATGCAGGACTGCATTGATTAAGGCAATTAAAAAGACAACTGCATTTGGTAGATAAATGCATGAGAATTATATAAAATAGTAATTATTCAAAGGCTGTGCGTGTTGTGTGCAGAAACCTTAATTTAAAAGAGTCACGCGTGACCAAATTAATGCCGTGAAGAGAGTATAAAGTACTATAATGTAGTCTTTTCATTCCACCACTGTGAATCACTGACTTTGTCGTAGACGCGGTTGAGAAGTCGCGGCACGACGGGGAAGATGGTGGGCTGCAGCGTCTTCATGTCGTCGGGCAGCAGTCGGATGTCTCCCTGGAAGAATCCCACCTTGGCTCCGGCGCCATAAATCACCGTCTGCAAGAATCAAGACAGGAAGTCGTCACGTCGACGGCGCTGCAGCAACAAAAAGAAAAAACGATACTCTTTCCCCCCACGAGCCGCGGCTCACCTGTACGACCCTCTCGAACATGTGCGCTAAAGGCAGGAACGAGATGCTGACGTCCTGGGTGGATGGAGTAACGGACACCTGGAAGGCCGGAGACGGAGAAACGTTAGAGAGACATGTGGTTTTTAAAAAGAGAAGAGATTTTGTGGTTGTTAAAACTTGCATCGAAGCTTTTGAGGACCCCTGCAGCGTCCGAGACGACGTTCTCGTGGGTCAACATCGCTCCTTTGGGATTTCCTGCAAAAGAGACATTTTGTATTCGACCCTTTTGGAGGCACGTTTTATTTCATTTTCCAGGCCACACCGTTTTGGAAACGCACAAGAAGTCGTTTGCGACAAGGACGTCGATTTTGCGTGTTTTTTTGGGGGGTGGAGAGCGGGAATTCCAGGAAAGTTACGAGCCTCGAACGCCTCGTTTCGGGAAAAAAAAAAGCTCACCTGTCGTGCCGCTGGTGAAGCAAACGATACTGAGGTCGTCTGGCTTCGGCGGCTGTTGAGGACATGAAAGAGACACATCAGAGCTGCTGGTTGACTCTCAAAAGAAATGGATCACATGGAGATACAAGAAGGAAACTCACAATTGGCTTCTGAAGGTTACTCTGCCCCAGAGCCTGGAGAACAAAGACACGTTTAAAACATAAACGTCGGTGCTTCTTTGTGGCATTCGTCACAATTGAGTTGAGTTCGAGCGCGCTTTTTTTTTTACCTCCACGTCCTGCAGCGACACGACCTCCACCCCGCACGCGGCGCCCCGCTCCGCCAGCGACGAGTCGAAAGGGTCCATGACCACGATGGTCTTGAGAACCGGAGTCTGGCCGTTCTCCCGGTTCTGTAGCAGAGTTTCCGCTTTGCTTCGATTGTCACAAAGCACCGTGGAGATCTCCGCTGAAGGGGAAGAAGAGAACACTTAGAACTGCACTAAATAATAGCAGTTCTGAGGCGAGCATTGCGTTGAATTTGCCGACACAAATTATGTCGTTTTATTAAGAATTAAGAGTGTAAAACACAAGATTTAGAAGCGGACCTACTGGAATAACCATCGTCAAGAGGTGATCACATAATCAAAAAGAAGATTAGAGGAAACTCGACACAGATCCCCGAGGGGGCGGATTAAGCATTAAGAGTGCAAGAGAAGCTCCAATTACCTCGGTCGATAATGAACACCAGGGCTTCGGGTCCCAGGGTGTCGTACAGGGGAACGGCGACCATGGAGTAGGTGTAGCAGGCCAGTTCTCCAATAATCCACTAAGAGAGAGAGGGAAGGGTTCATGGTGTGTTGTTCAGACTTAAAGAGCCTCGTTATCCCTTCACACTCACCTCGGGTCGATTCTGAGCAAAGATGCCGATCAGAGTGTCAGCGTTGGGCTTCAAACCCCTGTGAAGAAGGCCTGAGCCCAGGTGCTCCGCTCTGTCGGACACCTGCAGATACAGGAAGTGGGTTAAAAAGGTTCATCTGGAGATTACAGAGGGGCATTTTTTTGTTTTTATCTATTGTTCTCAATGTTGCAGGTTTACCTGCTTGTACTTCAGCCACTGGTACGGCCTTCCTGGCTTCCTGTAGCCCAAGCACGGTCCGTTTCCTGCAAGCGACGACATTAAAATTACATGTTTGGTTTAATATAAAATTTCATTAAAATTATGCAGAATTAGCCATTAGGCATTAGCAGTTTCTTTTTTTACAATGTCTCAATGACTATAAAAGACAATCACTGGATTACTCCAATTGTTTTTACTGGTTCAGCCACAAGAGTCTTGTTTGTGTACAGATTAAATGTATTAAGATGTGCAGTTTTTTTTTAACTTTCCACAGATCAGGTTAGCCCCATTTCCAGGTTTTATGCTAAGCTAGCAGTGTCGTGGTGGCGTTGATCTTCTCATCCAACTCAGCAAGAAAGTAAATGAACTACCGTTCAACCAATTTGTGCTGCGACCTTTAATTCCCTTATTCTCGCCCTCAAATATCTAAAATGCAGCATTAAAATCATAATTTGAGCTCATCATCAGACACATCAGCATCCTCATGACACTCGCCGGTAACACAAAGTGAAAACTCTCATATCCTAGACCTCTCCGTCCTTTACTGGTCCATTTATTATTGATGGAAGTCTGGTGGAGTCATTGATAAAGAGAAAGAACGTTTGCGTCACCTGAAACCCTCAAACCCCTCTGGAAGACCTCGTAGATGGTCGTGGCGTCGGCGTGGTAATACGACATCAGGTTGTTGTTGTCCTCGAGCAACGCCGTCTTCCTCGCTCCATCCTGCGGAAGCAACGGTTATTCAAAACGCTCGAGTCTACGGCCTCATCAGAAGTTGTGGAACGCGGCGCCTTCACCTTGATGCCCAGTGATTGGCTGTTGAGGTCAACGGGGCAGCGGAGGGGGCGGGGCCGAGTGCGGAGGTAGAACAAGGTGGCGGCCGCCGCGGCAAACAGGGAGACGATGGCCGGGTAGGGAAGAGGAGAGAACAGCACCTCGAGGAGGGAGTTCATGTTGCAAAGGCTGCTGGGACGCAGGACAAAATGCTGGGTTAGCAGAGTTAGCATTTAACCAAGTTCAGTCACATTTCCACTACATTTGACATACTAAGTCCTATTTAATTGTACGGTATTATATTATTGGAACGCACAGATTTGTTGCAACTAGAGGTCAAAGTCAACATGACTTGCGCAACAGTTATTGATAATAACTCAAGATAGCATCCATGAACACTCATTGCAGTCTTCATGTACTGTGATAGTAGCACAATATTTGAGTATTTACTGGATATACACAGACATTGGTCCGATGGATAGAAATGTAATTGTCTAGCTTTTTATACATGTATTTGTTATAAAGTCATACAAGTCTTTAGATTAGATTAAAAACGTGTGTAACGAGTCTTAATAAGCTTCAGATTCAGTTTTCTTGACCTTTGGGACAGATCGTCTCGTGTTTGGATCATAAATGTGAACAATAAGAGGTCAGGGTTAATTATTTTACGAGAACATGCCAAAGGTTTAAATAGCAACAAGCGCATTTTATGGCATTTAAAAAAAAAGATAAATTAATAAGAAAGTGAAGGTTAACAATCATCTCCAGTTTGAAATAAAAATATATAAAAAATATATTAAATAAAATGTTATATTAATATATATATATTAATTAATATATATATACACACTGTTGCATGCTGCACTAAAGAGGATTGTGGTTCAGAAAAGCATGCTGGCTTGAAAACTGCAAAAGTCAACTGATGCCATTGTGTGGACACCAGGAAGACTTTGTTGAAGCCAATTTAAGAGATTTATATATATATATATATATATATATATATATATATATATATATATATATATATATATATATATAGAGAGAGAGAGAGAGAGAGATATAGAGAGAGAGAGAGAGATATAGAGATATATAGAGAGAGAGATATAGAGATATATATATATATATATATATATATATATATATATATATATATAGAGATAGAGATATATATAGAGAGATAGAGATAGAGATATATATATATATATATATATAGAGAGATAGAGATAGAGATAGAGATAGAGATAGAGATATATATATATATAGAGAGATAGAGATAGAGATAGAGATAGAGATATATATATATATATATAGAGAGAGAGAGAGAGAGAGAGAGAGATATAGAGAGAGAGAGAGATATAGAGAGAAATATAGAGAGAGAGATATAGAGATAGATATATAGATAGATAAAAAACATGTTCAACCAGATAAATAAATCCAAAGCAATAGGGGGACGTTCAGCAGGTGTCATGTCATACGAATCAGGAACATGATCCGGCACCACCTCATAACCGACTATGAACTAGTCAAACATCACGGAGACAAAAGCGTCTCCTTCCGGTCCAGGATGAAAACACAAAGTGCTTCATTTTGCTCATAAATGGAAGTGAATGAAGAATACTTCAGGAGTAGTTTTATAAATAAATAAATAAATCCATATACATGGAAGAAAAACTCAAAACAACAGTTTAGAATGATGCCTTTCTGACCCACCGTAGGCTCAGTTAATGAACCCGTTCTCCTACCTGCTGTGGGTCCTCTGAGGTGCTCCAGTCTGCTTCCTCCAGTCTGAAAGGAGATCGACGGAGTGAGAGAACTCATAAAAACAAGTCCGTCAAAGGAACCTTTGCTCCACACTCCCACTGATATGATAAAGAAACTCCACGGGCTTCTCACCGCTCCTGATGCTCAACGTCAACATATTAATAGTGTGTATTTTGTAATTAAATTATACTGGTAATTATTAATGAATAAAAAATAAAATGTAGCCCAGCCAACCAATGCCAGTCCACACTTTTAAGGAATTGTCTAACAGAAGGCCAAGATGCTGAAGTAGAAAGGTCAACGCTCTTATCTGCAGTTCATCGTAGTCAAAGTCCTCGTGTCAACAAAACATGACAATGTGTCTCTCTAAATAAGATAATGATACAGTAAGTTCATAAAAGAAAACTATTACAACCTTTTCAGGTCAGAAATATGCTATCAGTCATCTTTGTTACTCAACACTGAAGAAGATAGAAGCTGCACATTGTATTTTATCTCACTGAATAAAAAGGGAGACAATGAATGTAACATTTTCTGGACATAAAAAAAAAGATTTAATCCTTAAAAAAGTCACATTTTCTTTAATCTAAATCATCCAAAAAAACATTTAACTGAATGTCAGATGCATGAATTGCATTTCTGCACTTTATTTATATTCACTCCTCAAACACACGTCCAAGATGTCCTCTTCTGAGAGGGATTAGATTGATCTGCTGGCTGAAGGTGAAGGTTCATTAGCAGACGCTTCCAGAGGTTACCTGGTGGGATTAGCAGAGGTGGCTTTGGGTGCAAAGCCGATCAGCGATCTCCTCCAGGGACGGAGAGAGAAAAAGAAAAAGAACCCGAGTCAGCAACACCTTTAATGCACACACACACACACACTCACACACACTCTGCCCACCTGTGATCATTAGCACCTTAAACTACACACAGGTGTGTGTGAACTGCTCTCGGCCGCCAAGCAAGGCTCAACCTGCCTCGCCTGCAGAAGCCGCTCCCAGGAGGTTCTGCAACTCACTCCTCACTTTGGACTTAGTTGTCTTTTTAATTGCCTTAATCAAATTAGCCCGTTCTTAGAATTAAAAGCGGGCGCCCCCGTGCACGCTCCTCTCACGTGCACGCCGTGCACAAAGACAGAGCTCACGGTGAACTTTGACTCCGGATTCAGGAGCGATAACCGAAAAGCGTGCTTGGTCGTGGCACCTTTGCAGTTTGCTGATTTATATGGTTGATAAAAATCTCACCTGGATCCGTTTTTTTCACAACATCAGATAAGATAACGAGGCGGTCGTGAACCATTTAGAAAATGTTCGTTTGATTGTATTTTTTTTATTTTATTACGAGACTAATCTAATCGTCCAAATCGAATGAACTCGAGGGGCATCGTCCCGGTGTGTTTCTCTGAAGGTTGCCGAAGGTTATCTTTGCGGTTCATAACGCAAGAGACCGAAGAGAGGAGGACATTTAAAATGCAGTTTCAATGGTATAAATCTGCTCAGCCACTGTGAAGATATCAATGTTTAAGACACAGAAAAATGATATTGAGGAGTATGACGTCGGCAGGCTGTAAACTGTGGGTGATTTCAACATTTTGATGCATGGAAACGTACATTTAACATATGTGGAGGACATTAAAAACCCTTTGGAAGGTCTGATTAATGTGTCAAATTAATTAAAAACACATATTTCCCCTCTTACCTGTATCGCTGTTTATCAATCTAGATTGTTCTGGAGATATCAGCCGTAGAAGACGTCCGCCTCCTCTCCTCTAGAACAGAAGGTACATTTGAGAATGTACCTTCAGATAATCCACGGAACAGGTTTAAGTAACACGACGGGGCCAAAATAATCTAAAAAATATGTGTTTTTTGATTTTTTTTGGGGTGTGAACTGTCCATTTAAGGGGATATTGAGCTGGGGGGGAACATACGCATGGGGGATCTTCTACATGAATAGAATACACTCTAATGAAGAGAAAATAACTTTTAAAAAAACAAAACAATGGGCTTATAATGCCTCTTCGTAACCTCCCACCTCCCTTCCACTTATTTACATGTCCTCCTCCCTAACCGAGTCGTCCAGCTCCACCGGGGACGGGGGGGAGGGGAGTAGAGGTATATATATTAAACCCTGTCACATGAAAACTAACTAATAGGACGACGACGGTGATGATGTGCAGGGCGGCGTATTCTCCCGTCGTGAGGCTCACGTTGTTGGTGCTTCACTTCTCTCTGTCCGCCGCCGCCGTCACCAGCAACTCCACCGGTGGGTCCCGCCGGCTGATCATCGGCTTCCAGGCCCCCTGGAACATGACCCTGCCCTTCAGCGCCCCCCGGCTGGGCTCGGCCATACAGATCGCCGTGGAGAAGGTGAACAGCAATCCGTCCTTCCTGGGCAACTACAGTCTGGATTTTGTGTACACGGACACCGACTGCAACCCCAAGATTTCCCTGGGAGGGTTCATCCACCAGGTGTGGAAAGAAAACGTGTCGGCGCTGTTCGGTCCGGCGTGTCCCGAAGAAGCCGAGGTATGATTCATGTGTGACGTGGAGATTGATAGTTGGTGCATTAGATTTGTGTCTCTATATTAACAGTTGAGAAAAGTACTATTCCAAAGTACAATTTTGAAATACTTGAACCAGGCCGCAACCTCGAGGTCTGAAGTGCTTTAATACTTGCATTCTTTCTAATGGCCAGCAGGGGGCGACTCCTCTGGTTGTATAGAAGTCTATATAAATGACTCTACTTCTCTTGATGTATTCCCTCAGTAAACATTGTAAACATGAGTTTATGGTCTCAATCTCTAGTTTCAAGTCTTCTTCAATACAACATGAGATTCATTTGGTAAATTATGGTCCATTTAGAGTCAAATAGACCATTAAGCGTGCTATGTTTCTATGATTTGTAAAATTTTTGGTCATTTAAAAATGTCTCATTCAGTCTTTGGTTGTACTTATATCTCTCTCTCTCTCTCTCTCTCTCTCTCTCTCTCTCTCTATATATATATATATATATATATATATATATATATATATATTGTACATTCTCTCCGGGGCCTTTTCAGGCGACATTTGACACTTTTATTTTGCTACATGTAATTTAACGGTCTGCCTCCGAAGAACGAGAGCCGCTCGGTTGCTCCTCAGCTCCTCATCTCTAACATGGACTTAAAAGGATTATTTTCACCAAAATAGAGTTGGTGATTGTTGGAAAAGTGGGAAGATGAGACAGTTTTGGTTCTGGAGTTTTATTTCTCAGTGTGTTTTACGATGAGTTAGTTTGGTGAACTAAAGGAACCTGAAACCTGCCTTCCAGGTCACCGGTCTCATTGCATCCACGTGGAACATCCCCATGTTCGGCTTCGTGGGACAATCCTCCAAAACGGACAACACCGACATCTACGATTCCTACATAAAAATCGTGCCCCCTCTCAAAAGAAGCTCGGAGGTCCTGGTGAAGACCCTGGAGTTCTTCGGCTGGAGTCACGTGGCGATGATCGGCGGGGGATTGGATTCGAACACCTGGGACAAAGTCGACGCTTTGTGGAAAACCGTCGAGAATCCGCTGAGAGACAAATTCAAACTGGCCGCCGCCGTAAAGTTTGACACCAGCAACCCTCAGCTGGTCCGCCGCAATGTGAAGTTCATCGCAACAGTCGCCAGAGGTAAGAAGGACAGCGGTTTCTATTGAAAACACACACATAACCACATGTTTACCAGTGATCTGGCTATTGAATGTGTCCGGTTGACCCCCCCACCCCCCCACCCCCTAGTTATTGTGGTGCTCACCAACTCCATGGACTCCATGGCTCTGTTGCTGGAGGCTGAGCGTCAGGGTCTGATGAATGGCGACTACGTGTTCTTCTTGGTGCAGCATTTTGAGGTCAGTGGCAGTGTGGTGAGTACAACTTTTAAATACAACAGTAACACACACGCATTCAGTTTGGGTTTGTTGTTGCTGCACCATTCACGTAGAATCCAAAGTCTGGATATGGACCGAGAGAGGGACATGTGATCCGTCTCACGTCCATCGTATCAATCTTCTCCCTGAGCAGGATAACATGTGGAAGTATAACCTGAACAGCAGGACTAACCAAGCCGCCATCAGAGCTTTTGACATGACCTTCGTCATCGGCCAGAAATCCTACGAGGGCTACGAGTATTATGACTTCTTTGAGCAGGTTTTTGAGAGGCTGAAAGGACACCCGTTTGAGAGCAACCTGACGTCTGAAAGAGAGGTAGGCGTCCGACGCTTTCCCCCTTCGTTCCGGCTATAAAAAAAGTTTTTTAAAAAGCGCAGATGCAATTGTTTTCTTGCCGTCGCTTCAGGTCAGCCCGTACTCGGCTTACCTGCACGACGCGGTGCTTCTTTACGCGATGGCGCTGAAGGAAGTGCTCAAGGAAGGCAAAGACCCTCACGATGGACGGCAGCTGCTGCAGAGATTAAAGAATAGAAACAACATCCGATTTAATGGTTGGTGGCTGTTTTATTAAATATTTAGTGACAACTTTTGTTTTGTCAAGTAAATTACAGAACATCTGCTGAGAAGTAAATACGGTTGTGTACTCTCAAACAGTGGTGGAGGAAGAATTCACACTTTTTTACATAAAGCTACTGGGAGGCCATTTCTTTTTGTGTTGATTTTGTCGCGTTTTGTTTCCGAGCACCTCTCATTTTTTCCGAGCACCTCTAATTTTTTCTTAAACACGACATTCAAAGTTGGCTCCTCCCCCTCCGGCCTAACAATGTGCTCGCCAGCAGATGAAAGCTTGACGTTTTTTTCTGCGATCTGCCACCTGGTTTTATAGAGGTCGACGTCCAATAGCTTACAATTTATTTATTTATTAAGTCCTATTAAGTTTCTATCCGCCTGTGATTGTCGTTGCAGGTGCTTCCGGACTGGTCCACTTTGACAAAGACGGGGAGAGAAAATTGGACTATTCCATTTATGACCTGCAGCATGTGGGACACACCACCAAGTTTGAAGCCATCCTCAATTTTGACAGCCACACCAACTCTGTCCGGTAAAACATTCACGTATTTATGGATATAAAATATACTATCAAACTATTTTTTTTATTATTACATTTTTTAAACCACACCAGACAATCACACACAAAAATGTCATTTCAGACCAACGTCTATGTTCGCTTCTGTGGTCTGGCCGAGAGGGAGACCCCCGTCTGATAAACCCGAATGCGGTTACAACAACGAACTCTGCGACTGGCTCGTTAATGGTAAAAGTAACATCCTTAAATTATAGCCCAGTAATTAAACTGGTGTTTCCTTTAAAATACGCCGTGCACTCGGGCCCGTAGCTAACCACCCTGGTGATTTACTGTCTTGCCGGGACGCAGACATCGCCCTGCTGGCTGTGCTCGTGACCTTCCCCGTCATCGGCGTGCTGGCCGTTTTGGGCATCGGGGTCCTCGTCCTGCAGAAGTTACGCCTCCAGACGAAGCTCGACGACTCCAGCTGGTGGCTGATCAGCTACGGCGACATCACCGTCGTCCGGGAGCACTCGGTACGAGCTGCTAAACGCAGACGGAGAACCGACTCGCTTGCCCGGTTCTGTGTTCTCAGGGTGGTTCTTGTGTCTCCTTTCAGGGGTTTCAGGGTTTGTCTCTGAGCACCACAGTCAGTCAGAGTCGCAGCAGCGGCTCCCAGTCGACCTTCTCCAACGCCAGCTATGGCCTGAAGGACAAGACGGGCAGAGAACACGTCTACACCACCATCGGCCTCTACCAGGTGACGGTGAAATGGGAGAGTTTGTGTTTTTCACACGTCGAGATATATGTGCTCTCTAACGTGTTTTTATGTCCCTCATTAAAAGGGAAATAAAGTGGCCGTCAAGTACCTCAAGAACCACGTCGGCATTCATTTCCAGAAACCTTCAATTATCGCAGAGTTCAATGTGGTAAAGTTCTTTATGTTGTCCTACATCAAACGTACTTAATCTTTTTTCCCTTTGTACTTATTCATTTCCTGTTTTCAAAGCAAAATAACCTTTCTGGGTTTTACAAACAAAAGAACGACGAATAGCGTATGAAACAGAAAGTATAGTAAAAAAAAGTCAGTTGGATAGCATGTGTGCTAGAGAAGCAGAGACTCAAATAGTCTGCGTTACCATAGATTTTGGCAAGTTTTACTAGAATATTGAAGACACTGGAGTCCAAACATACTTCTACATCTTTTTTCTGTATTTGTTCTCTTAAAGAAACAGTAGCAAAATCCGTCTACGTTAATAAACTGCAAAAGAATCATTATGCAATGTTCGCGTGACGAAGAATTGTTTCTTCCGGTAACAGTTTGGCGGATTTTTTGTGGCATCTAGCGACGTGCACTCTGCGGAGAACAACGGTGGCGGTTCTGGTTACGCAAAAGGCTCTCTTTCTGGAGCCATGTGTTTGGTTTTGACCCCTATGGGCCACTGTAGAAACATTGGCGGTGCAACACGGCGGACACCTGAAGCTCCTCGTTGAGTTTCCTTCTGTGTGCCTGACCATCTTCCTCTCTTTAAGACAGATGAAGGAGATGAAACACGAGAACTTGGTTCAGTTCTTCGGCGTTTGCATCGAGCCGCCGAATGTCTGCCTGGTGATCCAGTACTGCACGAAGGGCAGTCTGAAGGTCGGTGGTCTCATAGTGAATTAAACATACGGACACTTTTTACTTCATAGTGTGAGGCATCGCTGCAGAAATGCCACTTTAATGTGTCCTATTGTTACGCTATCATGTTACTCTTGAGTCAGTTTGTGCCAGTATAGAAGCAATACACCTTAAACAAAGGGTTGTGTTGTTTTTTTAATATTACCCTTGGGTTATTTACCCAAATTATAATGTTTTTTTAAATAATCCAGCTCTTCGTAAAATGTTACATGTATCCTTTACAGTGTTTATACAGTTAACGATACATGTTTGGCAGTTTTAGGGTGAAACGGGAGCTTTTTGTATGTCACACTTAAAATAAACCATACATTATATTGTGAGTAAATGTAGCAAATTGTAACACCCGTGGGTCCAAAACAAGCCTTTGGTTCTGGTTAACTCATCGGCGCCATCTTGATCTCAGGGATCATCGGATGTTTAACTTGGAAATACTGCTTGTTCTTTTTCTGCAGGATGTTCTGAAGTCAGATGTTGACCTGGACGGGATGTTTAAGCTGTCCTTTGCGTATGATATCGTCAATGTGAGTCCATTCATTTAAACAGCATCGCCGTGACAGTTACAAATGTACTCAGGGCCGCCGCTAGGACAGTAGAAATAATAAAGTGATTTAGAAACATATTAAATATTAAATAAATCATACAAAATACTCAAGTCAACTATGTAGTATGTCTCAAAATGTTTTGAAGATTTAATATATTTTATTTATTCGGTAACTATGATATATTTTGGTAGCTAAGGTGTGACTCCAGAAATAAACTAATAATAATTTATTATATATAATTATCAGCTAATAATATAATAATTTATATATATATATATATATATGAATTATATATATATATATATAATTATCGGCTAATAATATAATAATAAATATATAAATTTATATATATATATATATATATATATATATATATATATATATACACACACACATTCTTTTACATAGAAATCACAAGAAAATCCATGTTTTGAACCTGTTCTTCTGTGTTTTAGGGAATGGAGTTCATCCACAAAAGTAACCTGAAATTTCACGGCACCCTGAAGCCCAGCAAGTGTCTGGTGGACAGCCGGCTGCAGATTAAACTCTCTGGCTTCGGCCTGTGGGAGTTTAAATACGGGAGCAAAAACAAGATCGTCAAACTGGAGAACCCCGATCATTCAGGTCAGTGGGTGCATCTCGAATGCTTTTGTAAATATCATTTTAAAGCACATTTTTGCATTCAACACAGCGTGAAGGAGAAATTGCACATGAGGGGTGATTTGTTGTAGAGATGTACTGGACGGCCCCCGAGCTCTTAAGACAAGTCGGTCTCCAGGTCTGCGGGACGCCCAAAGCGGACGTCTACAGCTTCGCCATCATCATGTGGGAGCTCATGTACAACGCCAAGCCTGGCCCGTACCATGAGATCAACCTGGGGCCCAAAGGTTAGGTTATTATTATTATTATTAATTTACAGAATCACAAAAAAAAAAACGTTTCGCCACGATTTTCCGCTTCTTCGCTTTCATTTTTTCCCTTCCAGAGATCATCAAGCAGCTGCGGACACCTTTCCAAGGGGAGCCCCTCCGACCAGCGCTGTCCGAGGAGCTCTGCGATGAAAACATCAACTCCCTGCTGAAGGCCTGCTGGAACGAGAACCCCGACCACCGGCCGCCGTTTGCGTCCATACGGAGACAGCTGAGGGACACCAGCCCAGACAGGTAAGGCCTCTGATGTTTCTTTACCCATAAGTAATTTGGGCCTGCAGGTGCATACTATGCCACATTTTCCTCAATTTAGTTAGTGAATCAATAGCTAAAAAGGTCAAAAAAATTCTCATATTCTAATTGTTGGATTCTGGATTGGCGTCAACAACCATTCACTTGTTTGTTCTACCATTTTTAAAGAGAAAATAGGAGACTAACAAACTAACTAACTCAATCAGGATTTTCTGTACTGTAGTCATGCAAATATTCTGGATAATATGGTGGCAAAGCTGGAGAAATATGCAAATCACTTGGAGGAGGTTGTGGAGGAGAGGACCAATCAGCTCACGGCAGAGAAGACCCGCGCAGACAAGCTCCTCTCCAGCATGTTACCGAGGTAACAGATGTAGCCGCAATCCAAAAAACGATGAACCCACTCGGGTCGTATTACCGCGATTGCGTCCCTCACCTTGTCGGCGCGCCCGGCGCTTCGTCGGTTCGCAGGTACATCGCGGATCAGCTGATGGCGGGCGTGTCCGTGGAGCCTCAGAGCTACGAGGCGGTGACCATCTTCTTCTCCGACATCGTGGGCTTCACGTCCATGTGCTCCGTCAGCTCGGCGATGGAGGTGGTGGCGTTCCTCAACGACCTCTACAGCCTCTTCGACGACGTCATCAAGATGTACGACGTCTATAAAGTGAGTCACGCACGCACGCGAGGATTTTAGATGTTGTAGATACTTTGTAATGTTTTTCATGTGTACATTTTTTTTATTGTAAATACTCAGTTGTGGTCATTAGTATCAGTGTAGTGATTGTATGTTTTTTTTAAGGAATATTCGTCCTTTTGATGCTGCGCTCATGTATGTGTTGTAAATATGAAAGTCTATGACTGAAACGGTGGGAAACAGCTAGCTTAGCTTAGCATAAATAATGGAAATGGGGAAAACAGCTAGCTTAGCATAGCATGAAGACTGGAAACAGAGCAACAGCTGGCTTAGCCTAGCATAACGACTGGAAACAGCTAGCTTAGCATAAAGACTTGAAACAAGAGGAAATAACTAGCTTGGCTTAGCATTAAATACTTGAAACAAGAGAAAATAACTAGCTTAGCATAAATACTTGAAACAAGAGGAAATAACTAGCTTGGCTTAGCATTAAATACTTGAAACAAGAGAAAATAACTAGCTTAGCATAAAGACTTGAAACAAGAGGAAAGAGCTAGCTTAGCTTAGCATCAAGCATGGAAACAGCTAGTCTGGCTTCATCCAAAAAGGAGTAAGTAAAGGTCAGAAAATCCGCTCACTAATTCACACATAAACCATGTTTGTTTCCACAATATACAAACTAGATAAAACACGTAAGTTAATGATATTTAGAGGTGCAGGCAGGGTAACAAGCATATGTCCCGAAATGTAAAACTATACCTTTTTAAAACGTTGTTTTAAATTGCAAATTGATAAAAACCCACTTTTCCAGTCTTACTTTAAAAAAATTGTCAATAAAACTGATTCCTCTTTGCATCTCCGCCAAGGTGGAAACAATCGGTGATGCATACATGGTCGCCAGCGGTCTACCCATCAGCAACGGCCTTCAGCATGCTTTGGAGATATCCACAATGGCGCTGCATTTCCTAAGCGCCATCAAGGTCTTCAGAATCCACCACATGCCCACCGAGAGACTCGCGATCCGCATCGGGATACACTCAGGTGAGAGACGGCTTTATTCATATTCTTGTACATTAAATGTTAAGAAGGAGCCAGAAACATATTAAATATGAAGTAGTTTGTGCATTTGATCAGCGTGAATCCGTAACAGTTTGTCGTGGGATTCGTAGGTCCAGTGGTCGCCGGGGTGGTCGGCACCACGATGCCTCGCTACTGTCTCTTTGGCGACACGGTGAACACGGCCTCCCGCATGGAGAGTAACAGCTCACGTGAGTAAACTGAACAGAACTTGAGGCCGATCCATTGAGGCCATCAGTATTGCAACCCTACTGGATAAATGATGGTCGCCCTCTTCTGTTTTTCTAACAGCCCTCAAGATTCACATATCTCAGACCACGGCCGACATTCTGGTCCAGGCCGGTTCGTTTGAGATGGAGGAAAGAGGGGAAGTTGAAATTAAGGTGACTTTATTAAGAGTCTCCATGTTTTAGCTTTTTCTCCAATGCAATACCTTTTTGTTTTTGACATGTGTGTTTGTGTGTTTGTGTCCGCGACAGGGAAAAGGGTCTGTGAAGACCTACTGGCTGCTAAGCAAACAGGGGTTTAATCCTCCTCTCATTGCTCACAGCTCTCCGCTCGCGACCCCTCTCAAACTACAAACACAGGTACGGGCAGCACAGGTACGGGCAGCACAGGTCGCGGTGCTTCTTCTTGACGAAGATAGCGACTGTCGACAAGTCTGTGAATGTAATAAGTTGATGCAAAACCTGAGATTGTGATTTCTCTGCTTTAGAAACTGGGGATGGCCAGAGTTGCTGAGAAAAGGGCCCACGCAACCCTGAACAAAGCTAAGATGACTGCGGTGGACATTTGAAGAACTGAATGTTCTAATAAAGATTTTGGCTGAAGGAACATCTGGAAAGGACAATACGGAAGGTCTCAGAAGGCCAAACAACTTGTAAAGAGGAGGCAAAATGGGTCAGAGACTGGAGCATATATATATATATAAATATATATATTTAGATATTTATACATAAATATCCAAATATATATTTATAAATATATAAATATCCATATATATAGTCAGCTGGGATAGGCTCCAGCGCCCCCGCGACCCTAATGAGGATAAGCGGTATTGAAAATGGATGGATGGATGTATATATTTATATATATGTATATATTTTTAATATATATATTTATATATATATAATAATAATATATACTTTTTAATCTTAACTCTTTGTGCACAGGATCATTTTATTCATTGTCAGCGTAAAAGAAAAACTGATTGTTCAATTCAAACTGTTCTTTGTGACACATTTTGTGCTATGACTTCACTAAATGATAGTTTTCTTTTACAATAGACCGTTATGTCTTGAGATGACCAATAATAATAATAACAAGAATAATAGCCTTTATTTATAGAGTGCTTTACAATTGAAAATAAAAACATGGCACTTTAAACGAAGGAAAATACACAGTAAAATCTGACAATAAAAAGAGAGTTGATGAAAAAAATAAAGCGAACACATAAAGAGTTCTTATAAGATACAATTAAATCAAATGAAAGTGTTGACTTCAATAAAAAATAATTTTGCATCCTTTACAATTGATCAATTGGCTCTAGTTCTGGGTAGTATATCATTGGAAGAGAAAATAAAGCGGGTTTAGACATTTAATTTATGCGTATTGTGTTGCTGTCATGTTGAGGGTTTAATTTCTGGATTGAGTAATAACAATTTATTTGTTTTTTTTTAAGGTTTGTGCATGTAATTAAAAGCAGGGACAAGGATAAAAATGTGTTGAAGCAACAAAAATGTTGCTTCATCTTTAATGTGACATTTGAAAAGATCACTGAAAGAGTCAATAAATGTCCTAAATACGTATAATATCTGTGAGAAAAGGATAACATCTTTTGAGCGTGGTGGGGTGACGTGAAGTGTTTACTGCATTCTTGACCCGTTCACTAAATAACAACATGTGTTTATGAGGACAACCAGCAGGAGGAATAATGAAGTGCCTGTGGGGGGGGCGGAAAAAGGAAAACATCAAATGTCGATAAACAGGATTCGTTGAGCCGCAGATCTCATTGTTCTCAACTTTAGAAATGTTCTGATTTTAGGGCCAACAAATACATAAATCAAGTATTTTCCTAACAGAATTTGGACAGCTGGAAGTGAAGTTTAAGGCTTGAAACAGCATTCACTTCATAAAAAATACACAGTGATTGACTGAATGCATGAAATATCGGTATTTCTGGCGCTGAACATTTCAATCACAGCTATCAGTGCGTCTCACCTGTCAGCTGTCCATTATTGGAGGAGTCAATACCTGTCGAGAGAAATCATACAAAATAAAAGCGTGGACAGTAAAAGACAAATAACAACAACAAACAAAAACTAAATGTTTGAATTTAACAGCCGGCTATCGGAGTATTTTCTTAAAAATGTCTTACGCATTGTATGACGCATGTGCAGCGTTTACTAATTTATTAAAACATGTTTGTACCTTTAATGTGAAACTCAGCAGTGAGGACCCCCCCTCTGGGTTCTGCCTCCGAGGACGGACTTCTGAAGGAGCAGGGGCCCTTGAGGAAAGAGACACGGAGGAAACACAAGTGTATTGTAGTAATAAATAACTAAAGATGAACTATAAATGTAATTTCCAGCTCCGACTTTTGATGTCCGAAGTTTATAGAATACAGCGTAATACCAAAAAACATCAAATCAAGAAAAAGAAGTAAAATCTTGCATTTAAAATCCTACTTAAAGCTACAGACGCTAACTTTAATACAAAAATAACATTTTGTCATATTTGAGACAGATAATCTGTAAAAAAAATTAAAAATCAGTTTTTTCTTTTATATACAGTGGTTCCCAATAAATACAAAGCTATTTTCTTAAACTGACGAGTTCACTTGTTAAAAACTCATAAGACCAAACAACATTAAGGACCTCCTTTGATAATTAACTTGATTTTTAAAGGTCATTATATGTTATATATGCAAATTGCTCCCAATGCTGTCTGGATTGTGCCTCATGTCTACGTCGCCGTGGACAAGTGTTAAAAGAACCCAATCAAAACAGAGTAAAAAGTACATAATTTGCTTTAATGTTGGGCATCAAAGCGTCGTGTACTCACTGGCTGACAGACGAGTCGCTCTGCGTCACAAATCTGGACATCACAGTGAAGCCAGACGGTGGAAACCTTCTCCAGCCGCTGGAAGCGGAACGAGTTGAACTTGAACATGGAGCGGCTGTCTTTGGCGTTCTCGAAAATAGTCACCGTTCTGTCGGAGGAGCAGCTGTCGGGAGACAAAAAAAAGAGGTTTGAGTATCACATTGAACATTGCAAAGCATTCTTTTACACCCAAGTACTCTGTAAAACATTATATATATTACTATTTATCAAAGGCAATAAGTAGAATACAACTTATGGGATGACTTGGAACCAATTATTCAAATTTATTGGTTTATGGGTACTGAAAAGGGAAAGTTCTGATTTTAAATGAGGTATGAGGTACCTTTTTACCTGCAGTAGAAGTGCAGCAGCAGACAGGAGTACCAGCAGAGCAATGCAGTACTTAAAGCAAATAAATATCAGATTTAACTGTATACGCTATATTTTGAACATTCTACCATGAAGCCGCAAATAAGGGCAAAGTTTTAGTTGTTTAAAATGAGTTTGTCGGCAGCGGTGCATCGCTTCTCCCGAACTATATATAGTACCCGATACAATCCCCACTTCGCTTTGTACCTGTTGATGATGAGGCTCCACCTCTTCTTGTCTGTTGAGTACGGAGTGGGAGTGGCCCAGCAGTTGTTTATCACCACTTTGAATCTGATGCACGAAAAAGGGGTAGGGGTGAGAAAAATCGAGTGGCGTCTACTCTTTTTTGGGAACCTTTGAGCGTTTGAGTGTTGACGAACCGGTTACTTAGTCCTTTCGCCTCGATGCCGATGAAAACCTCGGAGCCGATCTCAGAAGTGTCGATCACGTACGGGGAGTCCTTGGCGTAAAGGAACTTTGAATTCTACAAAATGCACGCGTATATTTAGCTTTTAATTGTAACAACACTCCAAATAACTTTAAAAAAACAAAAAACACTACATTACACGTTGCCTCCACCGGAGGAACTGAATCCGCTATACTCACCGTGAACACATTCATAGACAACTGCGATCTAAAAGTGCCTAAACTCCCGTTGTTGACGTAAACTGTCGCCACTCTGGAAAAAGCAGAGGGGTTAGTAAAAACACTGCGAGCCAGAGGGTCAGAAGGCACTCGTCTCTTCCCGGTCGCCTCGACGCCCGGCGGCCCTCGACGCTCACCTTTGGCTGAACACAGCGTTGTTCAGCAGGTAGGCGGCTCGGTACGCGCAGCTGAAGGTGTAGTTGACCGGCTGGTTTCTGACCGTGAGCGACGTGTCGTTGGACACAATGGAGTTGGAGAAGATGTACTTGGGGTCTTTGCCCGGCACGTACTGTCAAGAGGGGAGGGGGGGGGGGGGGACGAATAAAATGAGACTTTTAAGTTATATAATTGTTTAATTAACTTGCATTCAAGGCAGCAACTTAAGTGCATTGAATTGGATAAATGTCTTAAAGGTCCGGGACACCCAAATTACAGTAGTTTTTTGTTTCGTGTGCCGTTGTTTGAGATATTTACCAAATGAAAAACTTGTTCTATTTCTTTGTTTAATTTATTTAGGTCTATTCTGCGCCTCTCATTTATTACAAGTACATTTTAGTCTCAGAGCTAAACATCCATTTTTAACCAAACAATAAATACCAAAACCCAGAAGGTATACTTAAAAAAGCTCTTCTGAAAGCATCTCCGTAATCCTTAAAGAAATTTCTCAATCCAAACAAAGGTGTTGCTACTCAACATGAAGCAGAATTAACTGTTTTCAGGTTTATGATAAATTACTGTGCCTTTCTGTGTTTTGGGCTTTATTTGACTATTAAACTAGTTTTCTTGCAATTCTTCTCCTCTTTTTCTGTCTTTTATTTTACTAATTGAGTTCATCTTGAACGGCCTCAACCTAAAAAAAGGGGGCATTGTTTCTGTTTTTTTTTAAAAGTCTACTAAATTCACCTCCTTTATTCTGGGGCCGCTGGCCGACGCATCGAAGCCTCCTCGGCTAGGTATACCGCGGTCGTTGTGTCCCTCACCTCGGAGTGGGTGCCGCAGTACGAGTGGTTTTTGGGTGTCAGGTCTGGGATGCTGAAGCGGTAGTAGCCCGGGCTGTGTATCCCTGAGTAACAGACACCGCCCAGGGACAGCTGGTCCATCTCCCAGCCGTAAGGACACTCGGGCACGTTGGCAATGATGGCGTTGGGGAAACACGACACCATAACATAGTCTGAAATCAGAGAGACAAACACTTTTTTGGGTGATATTTTGTGACATGCATGCTTCAGAAGAAGCCCCTATCTCTTCGCAGTAAGCTTTATTACTGGAGATCATGATAATACTCATCAACGTGAGCTGTATTTTAAGGTTGGGTGGCTTTTTCTCCCTGTAAGGTGAGATATACTCATGGTTTTATTGATTTATAAGGCTCTTCTTCTTTTTTTTACTCCCTCACATTGCTGTGTGTCTTTTTTTAAACCACCTGAAGCTTACCTTTATTTCATCTGTAAGAAAAATAAAAAAAATGTAAATGTCATTCTATTTCACTCACAGTTGTTCTTGCTGTCGTGGACTTATTGTCCTTAAATTATAGTTTATTTATTGATTATTAAGTTTATTATTTGTGTTTCTTGGGGCTCTAATTGTTTAATATTTTATTACTACCGGTAGTCTATATTGTAATTCGACAAAATTGGTTAAAATAATGCCTGAAACGCATTTAATATTATAAGTTGTGTGCTTTATTTACCTAATAATGTGTATCCGTATTGTAATTCTACTCACACTCTGCATACACACATTTACTGCATGTTATTCCATTCAGTTTTCTGCCTTTTCTTCCTTTTAAAATGTTCTTCTCGTACTAATCTGTGGACCACAGTGGTGTTACCTGCTTTTTGGGGAGAGCATGTCCATGCAACAGGCAACAACATTAAGAAGGCGCCGACAGAAGCCATGCTGTGACGCTGCAGAGAGATTAAATGAGTGAGCGAATATTCAACAAATAAAGATATAAATCTGTAATAGAACATTTTTTTAAAAACACTCACCTGTAGATGAAAAAAAGCCCTTTTAAGTCGTCTGTCAGAGGATCTTCACGGCTCTTCAACAAGCTACCAGCATGACGATTTGAGGAGGCATTTTATACCTTCACAGGTGAGGCTAAGCATCCTCCCCCCCCCCCCGGCTCCACTTCTCCCCCTTGGCAGCTTTAAGAGCTCCATTGTGTCTCCGCTCACAAAAAGCTCTCTGTGCTCCCTCGGACATTCGCTTTCAAGCGACCAGCGTCTCACGGGTTTACCGCTCGGAAAGGTGCTCGAAGTCACCTTTTCGTGGGACGGGCATGCGGGAAATGTGTCAATTGTCTCTGGGGAATACCAAACAGTTATGATGTGTAGGGGGGGGGGGGGGGGGGGGGGAATAATGCAATGTACCTTTACCTGGCATCATCATTGTGGTAGAGGAAGAAAAACTGTGTCACGAGACAAGCTAAAGACTGTTACAGCCTCTTTTCAACGTGTTACTGTTTATATGAAGTCATAATTACAAAGAATTTCCCATTCTGGTGAACCCTATACATAATCCATGGTCAAAATACTGAAGGAAAGAGGACAGAGGGAACTAGCTAGCCTCATAAGATCACTATTGGTTTAAAACAAGACGAATAAAAATGTAATAATTACAATTTGCCATTTTATTGGGGTTTTATTTCGTGGCTCGGAGCAAAAATAAACGAAAAGAAAATGTTATTTGTACACTGCGGTAGACAATTTGTGTTTATTATTGCGCTTTAGAGGTGCTGTAGGTGGATTTCGTTACCTTTTGACAGAGCTAGGCCTGCTGTTTTACCCGTTTCCAGTCTTTATGCTAAGCTAAGTTACGCTAAGCTAAACTGCTGCGGGCTGAGGCCTTAAGCTATGCCTTTAACCCATAAATCTCTTACAATAGCTCATGTGAACGCACAGCTGCACATTTGATAATGTCACAGACGTTTGTTTTGAAGGACATGACTCGAGGTAATGTTCCTCCTTTGTTGTCCTCTTGGCCCGAAGAGGACGAAACGAAACAGAACACCGTTAAAGAAGCTAAATGGTGCAAACGGACATGTATGGGTGGGTACCTCGGAGGAAGTGATGGCAGCTCAGATAAGAGCCGACATTCACTCGTAACTAGTGTCCTGGAGATGATGAAGCTTCTGCGGCATTCAGTAATATTGGGTTTCTCACAGTGTCGTGCGATTAGATACCGTCTTTGTGTCGCCGGGGTTGCGTAAGTGTGTGAAACGTGTGGTCTCGTTGGCCCGTTTTTATTGGTTAATATCATGGTGCCCGAAGCCTCTTTTATTTTAAAACTGTTTTCACATGTTTTATTTTGTCTGTTCTCAATGAAACTGTTTTTTCGAGAGAATAAAAATGGACAACGCACAAAGGGAAAAGCTAGATGTGCCTCCAGTGCAACAAATTAATGCAGAAATCGTTGTTTTTTTAACATGCGCTTCCATTCAAATGCCGCCACTTGCAAAGACTTAATGATGAGAGCTGTAAAACGATAGCCAAGTGGTGAGACACTAACGTCCTTCACGGAACAATTCAAGTCAACTGGAGGGGGCAATCTGCAGCCAATTAGCATTTGAATAGGGGAGACGGGGGCATTTGTGAGGAAGATACTGATCTGAGAACAGCTAGCGTTACAACCGGGAGCCGCGAGACTCCACCGTGTTACGTAACCGCGTCCGGCGGCCCAAGAAACGCGCTCAGTGTGTCAATTTTTAGTTTTTAAGTATTTACTTCCATCTTAACTCGAAAGGTGTCTGTAAATGGTTTCAATCAAAACATGCGGCAAAGTATCTGCACTTCTTAAACCTCTCTTTTTAATTGTAATTAAGTTACTTATTCTTCACAATAAGTAACTTAATTCCCCTGAAATTATGAATAAAAATGATTCAACTTTATTATTACAAAGTAATAAACCTCTCAATCTTAATATATCTTAATTGTAATCTATTGTAATTAAGTTACTTATTCTTCAAAATAAGTAACTTGATTCTCTGGATATTATAATTTTTTTCTTAAAATCATGAATAGAAATTATTTAACTTTATTATTACAAAGTAATAAACTTCTTTTTTAATTGTAATTAATTGTAATTGAGTTACTTATTCTGCAAAATACGTAACTTAAATCTCCTGATATTATTACTTTTTTTCTTCAAATCATAAATAAAAATTATTCAACTTTATTATTACAAGGTAATAAATCTCTTTATTTTAGTTGTAATTAATTGTTATTAAGTTACTTATTCTGCAAAATAAGTAATTTGATTATCTGGATATTCCTTTTTTTTTCTTGAAATCATGAATAATAATTATTCAACTTTATTATTAAAAACGTAATAAACATATTTTTTTAGATTGTAATTCATTGTAATTAAGTTACTTATTTTAACTGTCATATTTGCATGGGGGGGAGTTTATTCATCAAAGTAAACATAACAAACATGATCCATGAAACATGATTGTGACATGATCCCTTTATATATATATATATATATATATATATATATATATATATATATATATATGTTCACCACAAGAGAGCAGCAACACATTTTATTCTATTCTCTATGTTGCTTATGTGCATTTTATTATTGACGAGCGATTTTGGCAGCTTCAAAATAAAGTGATTTAAATAAAGAGATTTTAAATTACACAAATCGTTGCTTTTGGAAAAGATTTATTTGTATTCAATAAATTGAAAGGGAGCGTACACTGATATATATTTAATCAAAGATCACTAAATGCGTTAAGGAAGACGCTGCATGGCGTCGCTGAGCTACACACAGTAGTGCTTTTGTCAAAATTTACAAAATGAAATAATAAAAAAACTAAACAAAGAACATAGCATTTCAACATATTTGGCAATACATACAAAATATACAATCATATACAACATATTTGCATAATAAATAGCTTGAATGTGGACAGGGG
Organism: Cyclopterus lumpus; assembly: GCF_009769545.1. Taxonomy (NCBI): domain Eukaryota; kingdom Metazoa; phylum Chordata; class Actinopteri; order Perciformes; family Cyclopteridae; genus Cyclopterus; species Cyclopterus lumpus. Next base: position 16,054,529 of record NC_046984.1, on the reverse strand, counting down.
GGGGGGGGGGCAACAAGATTTGGGCACTTGGCAGCTCCAACTTGTTCGTTCTGGGTGGTGAATAAAATCTCTCCTGAAAGACAAAAAAAAACTGAAGTAAGAACACCGTTTATTATCAGATAACTAACACAATACTTTAAACATCTTAAAGCATAAAAAGATGTCACTGAGATGCCTCAGAGGGTTTGAGGAGTTATTTAAAGATGTATCAAATATCATTGTGAAAGGAAAATATGTGTTAGAAAATAAACACAGTTATATATACTAACGGGACATGATACAATAATTCAGAAATGTCGTCACAAAAAATGAAATGCTTCTCCAAGGATTACATAGCAGCTTTTTTTGAGGGGGCGATTTGAGCTGTTTTACTGGCATCCCTAATTCGTTTTTATGTTTTCCAGCTGTCAGCAGCTCTCCTCTGTTTCCTTTGTGCAAAGCACCGTGGGACAATAGAGCACATCGAGAGCAGACGCACTAGGTTTGGGACACAGTTTAAGTCTTAAAATGTCATTTTTTGATGTTGTAATTAAGTTGTAAACTAAGTTTAATTTCTCTAACAAATTTAGAATTAATCAAATTCACCAAAACATTTCTGCTTTAGACCCGGACCCAGCTCCACCCCCTGGTGATTCCACCTGCACGCCACACCTGAACAAAATAATTCGTCTTGACTCACTCTCTCCGGCGCGATGCACCGTTTTCCCGACACAGGAGCCCCTCATCACAGGGGCAGATCTGGTTGATGCTGAACGCCAGACCCCCATCGGGAACGTAGCAGCTCTCGCCGCGGACCAGGCGCCTCTTGCACACCTGCTCGCCGTGGTGCCGCGCGCAGCACATGGACGCCCCGCAGTCCCTGTCCACTTTACACCTGGCACCTGGAATGGTAGAAGGAAATACACATCGGGGTTATTTAAGGTCCGGTTGTATTGAAACTCCTGAACGCACACACACGCTCTCTCTCTCTCTTAACTCTTTAAAAACTTACCTTCTTGCCCGTTGGGGATGCTGCGGTGGCACTTCCCGAACATGCAGCTGAGTCCGCGGACGCACTGGGCGTCCCTCCGACAGTAGTGGCCCTCCGCTCGCAGAGGGACGCAAAGGCCGAAGTGTCGGTCGCAGGAGAAACCCCGTCCGCAGGCCCGGTCGTGGTCGCACGCGGCCTGAGGAGGAAGACATTAAAACGTGTAACCATCAAGAACATGAAACTACGTGGAGGCTTAAAGAGAGGTATGATCCCCGTGCACAGTGTCCCGCGTCTTACCGCGGCTGCTTTGGCGACAGGCGGGCTTCCCCTGAGTGCCTTGGCTCCTTCTTTGGGGGGGCTGTGGGGCATGTTGAGCATCCAGGCCCATATGCGAGCTTCAGTCCAGCAGAAGCAGAGACAAAGGCAGAGCATCCGGAGATTGACAAACATTTCCGCAAATAAAGTAAATGAGAGCGTAAAGTAAAAGGAAAGGATGAGTCGAAAAAAAAAAAAAAACACCACAGCTTTAAAGTCCCAGTAAGTGTGTGGAGAATCAGGACTGCAAGGGGTTCAAGATGTGACCGTGGCTGCCTCCTCTTCCAGTGTGACTTTTATAGGTCACCGAGTCTTGGCTTGCCCCCCCCCTCCCCTCTCCCCTCCCTTCTCCACAGGGCTGTTTGTCCAAGCAACAGGGTCGGAGGAGACAATTAGTTGTTAATGGATTAACTAAATTGCCTGCAGCCAGAAAAATAGTGGCGAAATGACCAGTCGTGGTGGAGCAGGGAGAAAGGGAGAGGGGGGAGATGCTTGTGGGGGGGGGTGGTGGGGGGGGGGGGGGGGGGGGGGGCTGACAGCAGCTTCACACAATGAAGCCAAGACGAGCACCTCTGTGTGGTTATCTCTGCCAGACAAACAAACGAGGAGGACAAAGGCGGACAAACGCGCGACATGTTTCACTGCTCACTGAGTGACAAGGTAAAGCCCCTGTGCCCGCCCACCCCCCCTCCCCGCCCCAAACACTGGGCAAACACTCCTGGCCCCCGACCTCCACTGCCCCGTTGCCCACTACCCTATCCCCACTTCAGACCCCACGCTGAGAGCAATTTGCAGAAGTGCACCCTGCAGACGACCCCATGATCTCATTAAATGTAATTACCATCAGCCATTAGTTCTCGGGGGGAAGGGGGGGGGGGGGGGAGTGAGTGAAGGGGAGACAAGTTGCTTAAGGGACACAAACAGATTCATTTTTCCACTTTTTTTGGGGTTTAAGTTTCTTTTTAGTTGTCAAAAATAATTTATACCAACTATAATCCTACAAAAAGAGTTGGCAAATGTTCCCCCGGTGATTGCGATTGAAGCGAAAGGTCTGGAAGAAAAGCCGTACATCGTGAAAAACAAAAGGGAAACATAATCTGTAGAGAAAAGATGTTTCTCTGAGCGCGAGCGAGGCAATAAACAACGTGTCGGTCGTTCTTTTAAAACTGTGTACGACCTTCTTGAAAAGGTACCCCAGAAGACGGAAAAATAAATGAGGACTGCGAGAAGTTCATAACGCCGTGAGAGGATTTCATCGCATTGGTCTCATTTTTGTGCTCCTGTTGGTCCGAACACCACCTCTTAGTCTACCTAACTGCCATGTTTGTTTCCCCAACGTTCCCCAAAGTTTAAAACACAACCACGAAATGGCGTCTTTTTAATCGGCTCGTCTTTGTCAACCGTTTCCAAAACATCTCTTCGAACAGAACGGATGGAAAACGCCATCTGCTAGCGAGGTAAGGACTCCTCGCGAGTTCTACATCGGCCATATTGCAATGTTCTTACTCTAAAAGAATGACCAAATATGTGTCACTGAGAATTATTGGCCATCGAGGACAGATTTCCATCGCTGAGACACTCAATGAAGACCGGCACGGGACTCTGAGTCAGTTTGAAGTATTTAGCACAACTTTGAGAGGGTGCGTATTGTCTTTCTGGTTCTCCAGAAGGACTCAAAGCAGTTGTTATGTTTCAGCTCCCCCCCAAGTACTATAATATACACAATGTTGGACAAAAAGTTCCAGAACAAAACACAAAACTTCAGATGGAGGTTGGATAAAGCTCCTGGAATTTCATAGGCGGCGTGGAGCTGAAAACATCTGTAGAAAACATCAGCCTGCAGAAATCAATACCCATGCTTTCATTTGACCGTTAGTGTTGGCAAGGAGTCCGTTCAAAACTCCACTCGGCCAAAGTTTAACCACGAGAACCCGATTACTCACTTGAATTGAGAAGCACGACGGCGTTAAAGAGTACGTGGGAATAACACGTCCTCGTAATAACTGAATATCATTGGTTTTATTTTATGTTGGTGACCGTAAAGCCAATTAACAGCAATTGGCAGTAAATTAGAGCGATCAAATTCAGTAAAAGTACAACTGCTACTGACCTGCCGTTGAGCAAGGCAGCAATCACACATGACACGGCCTCTGTGATAATACATTCATGTTGACCTTAAGGGATTTTTACACTAAGCTGGTGTGCAGCATTTAAGTTACAACGTAATCTACCAGGAAAAAAACATCTATAATTGGATGAAATGTACAATTTATATTTGGTATATGTTATATATATATTTATATTATACCGTTTGCATTATAGTTTGTGGTTTGTACACCTTGTGCAGTGTTAATTTCTTGCATAAATTAGATTTAAACGTAGTTAGTCACGTCAAAAAAAGCTGCTTTAAAAAACAAAACATCTGCACATTTTAACAAAACACAAGCATTTAATAACTTGACGAGTGAACCGTATCCGAACCTCATCTCTAGAGCCCGTGATCGTATTTTGTCTCTAAGCTCCAGCGGCTTACACTTCATCTCATTCGGGTGGGGTGGGAGGGGGTTTCACAAGCCTCCAGGCCAACCAGTGGGCCCAGCATACCTCGCTCAATGGTTTTTATCAAGTAAGGATGAGCACATTTGCTTTTAGGAAAAGTCAGAGGCGATGAGTCTGAATGTAGACTGGAGAAGGGTTGTATTGTCCGTTATCATAACTTCTGTGTATGGGCTTAACATTAGCATTCATTGTGTCATTAGCATCCAGTGTGTTCTGGCTCAGACTTACAGGAGATGCCGGGGTAATTGCAAGTCATTTACACCACAGATTGGTTACGTAGATACCGCGGGGTCCGCACTCATCCAAGCTCCAGGTAGTTAAGTCCTTATCAGAACAAGCTAACACAGACTAATGACGTAATTGGCGGTCAATTAGAAGGCACAATAGCGGCGACTGGATCAATTAGCAATATGTAAATAAGCGCGGGATGGTGGTGTTGGTTCTGTCACCGACGGAGCATTCTTACGATTCAGATTTGTGTGTGTGTGAAGCTCTCGGCGGTACTGTGAGGGATTTAATAATATATGAATGGAAATGCTGTCCAACTCTGAGTCACACAGATTTATGATTGTGGTCAGAATATTTTGCAACTTTTCCTGTGTTTTGCAATTTATGAGCTGAATTAACTTCCCTAAACCAAACAGGCTTTTTTTTAAATCCTTTTTTAAAAATTATTCCCAGCACTGTTTTTCACAGCGCAAGAATTACAACTCCCACTCCCACTCCTTATCACGCTCCCCCAAACACGTATTCTTGTTCTACATTCGTAGTGACAGCAAGATTTCCCTCCTGTTATTTACCCAATGCCAAAAGCAGATAACTGTCTCCAAACACTCCTTAACATGGCCCCCCCCCCCAAGCCCCCCACCCCACCAGTGGTAATGACTCTGCTAATGACGTTCGTAATGAATGCCACAATCAACATTGCTGTGGGTCTTGCAATTAGAGGCTAACAAAAACAACGGGCAGGGTGATGTTTGTCCATTGTAATGGACCTCGACCCCCCAGCGGGGGCTCTGAATGGAGGAGGGCACGAGGAGTCTGCCTTCCCACCGCAAAGAAAAAACATGTCCAGTGCAGGAATGGACGGACGGTCGGGCAATCAGTGAGAGTATACGTGAGAGGGCAATGAGGGGGGGTCAATGTTTTGTTTCTTCGAGATTAAAAAAAACGTAGTTTTCAGTTTGCAACTGGAGAGAGAAAACGTACACAAAAGATGGCCGTTATAGGCTGGGTCTCATATCCAGCATTAGTGACTATACCTACGAAAAATACTGCTTCGTAATTCGTAGAAATCACACAAAATAATTGTGCAAGAGATGGTGTTGGGGGGTCTTTCACCCAGGAGGCCGCTGTTTGTTCCCCATGTAAAAGAAGTCAATGTGAATTTATTTGTGGCCTAACTTTTGTAGTTTCCTCTGAAGACGATACGTTTTGTGCATAACGAGCACACATTGACACGTGTTGCAAGACCTTTGTAGGAAAATGCACTGAAAATGTAGGTATAATTTTTCACGAATTTATGAGGATTCATTGTAGAAGGAGGAGGGGAGACGCGATATTTTGTCACGTCTCTCTTTTTGCACACGGAAAAGCGATTTGAATGTTGGATCGTCGTTTTTTTTACAGAAATGCTCATAAACATCAAGGATTTAAAAAACTAATCAACTAATCAATCTGACGAAGCTTACCGGTAATGTGAATGTCCGAAGTTCAAGCACATGGTGTTCTAACATTTAATCTTCCGACTTCCATTAAATCTGAATGGAAGTCGTAAACGAGGTGATGAATGCCTCTCGGAGGTTACCGGGCACACATTCCACACCGTCCACATTCAGATCCCTCCTCGGGAAGGGAAGTGAGGGTGGAAATGCAGCCGGTAAATGTTACACAAACAAAACATTTCCATTACAAGTTGAGCATTATACAACAACAACAAATCTGACTGTGCTTACGTTTTATTTTAAAGTAATGTAAAGCTTGTTTGGGATCGATAAGTGTAAGGAAAATGTTAAAAAATTGACAAATTTAACACAAACAAAACCACTGGATTGTGCAGAGTATTCATTTTTGGGACAAAAAGATCAATTGTTTTATTATATTATATGATTAATTATACAAAAATAATATATTATTTTAAGAATCATGGTTTTCAATCTAGAAAGTTTTCAATAGTTAAAAAGAAATCTGAATATTCATGGTTATTTAATTTAAACTGTATCACTTGTCTTGGTCGCTGACTCCCAACCACATCTGTCCTTTATTATTACTTAAACATTGTGGCAGTAATCCTTTAAAGACGCATTATGACAGAGGAGAGAAAGTAATGGTAATAAAACGGAGGTCTTTGTGTTTGGGTCCATAGGCAGAACAAATACTCTTACCTCATCGTTACGTACCACCGCAAATAAACCCGACCTGTCGTCAGATGTTTAAACTTGCATTTCTGGTGGGGTTTAAATAATGTTCCAGAAAAAGCTGTTTTCAATTGGAACAAGACAGAAGAGCGAGTCTCCCTCTGTAATGGGAAACAGACCCCAGTGTCTTCCTCTTTGTGCCAGGTTTAAAAGACAATACAATAAATAAAGGGGCAGGATGAGAAACTGGAGCAAGGGTCACCCGTGGCCAACAATCACAAATCAGGCCATCCGCCATTATTTGGGATTTTTTAAATCACTCAAGTATACACAGGATCTGACAGGAGAACATACTCTCTAGTCTTTTTATCACTGGTAAACACCCCTGTCCTGGTAAACACCCCTGTACTGATAAACACCCCTGTCCTGGTAAACACCCCCTGTCCTGGTAAACACTCCTGTCCTGGTAAACACCTGGTAAACACCCCTGTCCTGGTAAACACTCCTGTCCTGGTAAACACCTGGTAAACACCCCTGTCCTGGTAAACACCCCTGTACTGGTAAACACCCCTGTACTGGTAAACACCCCTGTCCTGGTAAACACCCCTGTACTGGTAAACACTCCTGTCCTGGTAAACACCCCTGTACTGGTAAACACCCCTGTACTGGTAAACACCCCTGTCCTGGTAAACACCTGGTAATCATCCTGTCCTGGTAAACATCCCTGTACTGGTAAACACCCCTGTACGGGTAAACACCTGGTAATCACCCCTGTCCTGGTAAACACCCCTGTACTGATAACAACCCCTGTCCTGGTAAACACCCCTGTACTGATAACAACCCCTGCACTGGTAAACACCCCTTTACTGGTAAACATCCCTGTACTGGTAAACATCCCTGTAATGGTAAACACCCCTGTACTGATAAACACTGCGGTACATTTAGCTGACCTGGAATTGATTTTCTATACCTCTGATGCCAATTGACTTTATTTTCCCAGTCCGAAGAATGACATCCCAATTCTATAGATGAACCAGCGATGACAAATTGGGTTCTCGGCGATGTCTCGCTCCTGTTGCCGTTTTCCAAAAACCTCTTCATCCCGAGGAGGGCGGCCTGTTCTGACACATTAAAATAGCCTTGTTGTGGTTTTAGTCTCGGCCTTCCCGACAATCAAAGGATAAATCTCCTCCGTCTCATTCGGGCCTCTGAGACCTTTTTTGGGTATTTGTCTCACCGCAAAGAAATTGCATCAGCGGGTTTGTTGCACCACGTCAGCCGCTGTTTAGTCAACATCTCATTCCCCACGAGATCCCGTGAGACGGTGGGTTGCTTCCTCTGGGTTTCCTCTGCGACGCGCGACAAGACGTTATTATTATTATTTTTTTTAACTTGAGTAAAAAGATGCATGATGGAGATGCAGCAGCCCCGGGGCGGAAAAACTTTAAACAGATTTTTTTTGTAGAAATGCAACTGGACGTTGGCCAATCACGTAAACCTGGCGATGAAAAGCTGGGCAGCCTTATCCACGGGGGAATAATGTTATTACTATTCTTATTGCCTCTTAAATTGATGTACGGTGTCCTAAAACAACCTTTTTAGCTTTTCACGGTTGTGTTTCAAAAAAATAACCGAATATACTTTTTTTTAATGAACCTCTCGCATGAATCAGTAAGCTGCAGCCGGGAGGTCATTTGGAACAACTTCACCAGACTCATAAAAACAAATATTATGAAGAGTCCCGAGACAGAATCCCTTCTGCCCACTGGCTGGCCTTTATGTGTTGGGATTGTTTAACAGTTTTCATTTTCCAATTTCATCACAAATTAACTACTTTTATTATATTTGCCAAGACTGCAGCTTGGTTTCTTTCCACCTTCACTGTAAACTCCTTTAAACTCCGATGATGACCCCGAGCATCAGCAGCTGAGATGTGATGTTCCTTTTACATTTGATTTATTGAATCAAACTGACTTTGTGATTATTATTATTTATTTTTTTTTGCAGATTTATAAGGCCGTTTTCTTCACTCAGATTCACAAAGAAATTCAATTAATGGCCTTAAAATGGAGCCCCGAAGGAGCCAAAGAAAGAAACCTCTTGATCAAAAGTAAGACCAAACCCAGACTTACTTTACCATTCTTTTGGCCTGTTTGTGCATGTATTAATGATGATTAATGATTAATGATGCATTGCATCATTAATTAAGATATGTTGTGCATGCTGGAGATATTTCTCAGCGGACACACTTCTCATCATCTTCAACAGCTGTGCAACAATTTGACGAGGTCTGTTTCTTCTCTGTGAAGCACCGCAGGAGGTCCTCCTGTCTCTCGCCCGTCAACACGCATACAAGCTGAGAACAGTGTAACGGTACAGGAAGGTCACGGTTCGGTTCATGCCCCGGTTTCCTGCAGCGAGCGGGGAGGAGCCTAATAACACACCAACAAGGGTGAATTTAATACACGACATGACGCTGTCATGATTTAACAATCAACGTTGTATTTTCCATAGTTTGCAGTTGAGGTGGGAATGAAATGTTAAAATGAATATTTAATAGAAAAAAAGCTGAGTATTTGTCACCTACAAGATATCAACAGTCCTACATGGAACCTTCAGTCAGGTAAACTCCAATTATTGTACTGTGTATGAACAAGAACAACTTATATAACTATATAAATAAAAGGGTTTCTTTAAACTCAACATGACCCGCTATAATAAGTTTTATGAAGAAAAAAAACGTTGGATCAATCCATGTGACATGTCTTCAAAATGTCAACAATTGAACAACATCACTTGTTTGTTTTGGTTCAGCATGCTTCCACATGAGGGAGACACACTCCTCCCAACTCCAGCCCCCTTTTTGGAGTTCAGAAGGAATGAAAAGATGTAGAAATACATAAATATCTTTCCTCTTTTTGGGCAAGACGTACAAAAACATCCAGAGCTCTGGAACACGCGAGGAAAGAGACAGAAAGAGGGAAGCGGAGACTTGATTCATAAAGTTTTTTTAAAAATTTGGAAGAAAAAAAAGGGAAGGGAAAAGAGGAAAACCTTCACTCTGCAACACGTGAGCTGTTTGTCAACTCCTTTCCTGACATATGGACCTGTTCTGCCAGAAGTCGCTCTAAAGGGCAATAAAAAGGGCGTGAGGCTGCAGGGACGACAGAGCAAGCGAAAGGGGGGGAGAAAAGCTGCAAACCTCGGCTGAGGAGAGGAGGAGAAAGAAGAAGAAGGAAAAAAAAGGAAGAAGCAGTTGAGAGAGCAGAGGCGAAAGAGAGAGCGGCCAAAAAGGCAGAGGAGTGGAGGAGTGAGGCGCCCCCGTTCCTTCCAGCGGAGTGAGGGGTGGGGTGGGAGGACGAAGAAGAAGGGAGAAGAAGAAGAAGAGAGGAGTGATAACGAGTCCGGGAAGGAGGGAGAAGCTGTTGGCTGGACATGGGGCTTTGTGCCGTTCTCCTCATCTGTCTCTCCCTGGCTGAGCTGGGGAGAGTCTGGGCTCACCGGCATGAAGGTAAGCTCCTGCAGTTCTGCAGGTATTCATTCATCTTCGAAGTATTAACACCGTTTCGACTGCATTTGGTCTCCGGAAACAGCTTCCAAATATTCAGGTTAAAAAAAATATTATATGATGCTGACTCTGAGCAACAGGCAAGCTGGAATAATGTTGTTGTTTTTTTTTTTTTTTGTACGGGGTGGATTTGCGTATGTGTGAAGCTAACCTGTCCCTTGACGATTCTCTCTGTCAGTCACAGGAAGCACATGAAAGATGTGTGTGTGTTTTGTGTGTGCGTGAAGGTCTGGATGCCATGCCGACCCCCCCCCCCCCCCCCCCCCAAAAAAAAGAACCTCTGTTTCCAATTTGAGAAACCAAACATCTGGTGCTCACCTGCTTGAAAAATCAGGAATCATGTGATCGGAAGTCCTGCTCTTCAGCAGATGGATGTTTGAGGTTCGCCCGTCATGTAATTTACGAGCTGTGTGTTTTTTTTTTATTCCAGCATGACGACTTGATGAAAGTAGAGAACAAGTCGATGAGAGAGAGAGAGAGAGAGTTACATTTAGAAAAGTTTCCTCTGTCGCTTTATCTCAACTCATATTGTGTTTAACCACCAGATATAATGCGCTAGTTCTGTGCGTCACCCGCATATGTATGCTGTGTGTGTGTGTGTGTGTGTGTGTGTGTGTGTGTGTGTGTGTGTGTATGACTGTACGTGCATGTATGTATTTTTGTTCTCCTTAGAGATAAATTATTTTTAGCCAGCCCCCGTTCTGCTGCCGCTCCTCCTCCTCCTCCTCCTCCTCCACCTCAGCGGTGCTCCAGTTTCTCTGGCCTATCCTGTGGTCCCAGTTCCTCTGATCAGGGGCCTGCAGAGAGACCAGTCACAGAACCCCCCCCCCCCGCCAGCTGAAAGTCTGCATGCTCATCTTCACCACCACTAAAGCCAAGGACTCATCTGTCAGCCTCACCCCCTGGCAGGTGTCCCTCTTTTGGGCTCGTCCTCCCCAATGCCTCATAACTACGTGTCCGTGCCGTAAAGTAGAACAGGTCTTCGCTGAACAGACGACGTGCTTGCCCCATCCACTCCGCGGCCTCACGACTCCCGACTTGCAGGCCACGGCACGTCGCTTCGCAGCGTAATAGCACAGCGGTTCCCCATAAAATGGCCGCCCCTTGAGTTGAAGTCAAGGCTCGTCTGCGAACAGATTATCAGCGTGACATTCGAACCAAAACTGCACAAACGTGCCGTGTGTTTTCATGGTCAATTCTGTTGAAATATACTGATTTTGTGCTGCGGGTTACCTCCGTTATAAATGCGCGTCTGCTGCGTGTGTTTACGTGTTTGTGTTTATATGTATTTATTCTGCAAACCACAGGTTGGCAGTTTGCAAAAACAAGCTGGACTAAGGAGCGCTGCATGCGTTGAGCTGCATGAATTTGACCAATTAGCATGAATCACAGTGAACAAGTCCAGCTCAGGCTGATGGCGCTAGATGAAAGTAAGAGGTTATTACAATCCATCCAGATGTATGAACCACATTTTAGAGCAGTCCTTCCAACAGTTATTGAGACAAGTGTCAACCTGCTGGTGGCGCCATAGAGGCAAAGAGGAGGGATCAACCAAAGTCAAATAGAGGAAAGGTGGAGTCATGAGGATAATATATTGAAAAACTGGTCACATGTCCCAGTACAGGTTGCATTGACCTGGTGTGTGTGACCTCTACAGGTCAGCAGGTCACCAGAATCCCTTGACGCCAAACGGAGCTTCGTCTGATTATAAATGATCATTTCTAACATGGATTTATAATATCATCTGTTCCCGGCATGATAATGAAATAAAAGAGTATAGAGGAGGTCCTTGGATGTAAATGTTTTTTATCAGCCATCGAAAAAAATGCACAAGTCTGTGCTGATTGAAATTTAGGGACACATTGATTCACATGTTGGCTTGAGTCTGATGCAAATATTAATAGTAGAATTAATAGTAGATTAATACAAGACAATTGTGATATCTAAATCTGACTGCATGTGATCAATAGTCACTGTGGGTCTGAGCCTGCAGGCGCCTAAAGCGCCGTAAACAACGATGTGTTCTCTCAAACGTTTTCCACGTTGCCGCTGCAATAGAATATCTTATTATCTTTGAGCCAAAGGGAACACAAGTAGCAAGCTCGTATTTCCTCAAATAGCCGGATAATCTCATCGTGTAATAATCTCCTATTGTGGGAACAAGATGAACTACAAAACTGGAACAAAACACACCATCTGAAACCCCCCCCACCCACCCCCACACACACACACACACACTCCGCCCTCCCCCGGTGTCCACATTCATCTTCACGGCTGCTTATCAGCGCAGCTGCCGGTGTCCGTGATTGCGTGTTGTGGTTACTGCTGTTCCTCTAAACGGCGTTCTCCCACGCCGTAAAGTATCTCAGACTTTGTTTGCATCATCGCGTCTCCTCCGCTGTGTGTGGACGGCACACACGCTGGTTCTCCTGAGCAAAGATGTCGGCCTCCTGCTCTCCGTTGTCGGTTCTTTGCAGATCATTTGGACCTCGTGCGTGCCTTTGTGCCCTCGGTGTATCCCCGAATGTGCAAAGTGTTGTGCGTCTGAGCAGATTGTTTTCGCCCCTGGACTTTATCCAGCTGAAACAGACTGAGAGACCATTAAGCTTTTGTCTCAGTCTGAGTTCTGTCTGTCTGGCCTTTTTTTTTCTTCGAAAAGCATGCTTTTCGAATCATTCAAAAAGTAACATATTGTGTTTCCCCAGGCACATCGTAAATTAAAAGTTTGAATTCCACGAAAAAGATGTGAAAACAAAGGATGAAAGAAAGCCACAGAGCTACTGTATGTCTCTGGGAAAAGACCAAGAGACGGGGGAAGGCGTGAATGAACACAATGTGTGTATCTATAGCGCGCCGTGTGTGGTTCAAAGTGACGGTGGCCTAGTTCGATGTGACTCCCCGCACCCACTCGATGTATGAGGCGGTTGCTGCATTGCAGATATAGAGGATACCTCCTGTCAGAAGCGGATGTACATTTGTTTAAAAAATCAACGTAAATCTGAAGGATTAGACGAGATATGTCGGGTTAAAACAGCCGGAAAAATGTGGAAATATACTAAATTTGGAGGATGATTTCCATGCATTGTATTCTAACATAGAGGGGGGGCATCATAGAGTACAGTTACTGTGTAACCACCTGCTTCAAATTCACCAGGATGTGTTTTTCTGCTCCAGTTTGCACATTCCCAATGCAAATTACACACACACACACACACACACACACACACACGTGTCTGCCAGACCTGATGCTATGCAGGTCACTTTGAGTCCTTATGCATCCTAATTCTTGCTGTTAGAAGTCCGTCCCGGCCCACGTGCAGACAGTTAAACGAGGTTAGAGAGCTGCCGGCTCCATCATTGCAAAATGAAAGAAACGTGCCCGTGATGACACGCAGGTCGGCTGCATTTATAAAAGGGACTCGACGTACATTCTGTCATAACTAAAGCCTCGTTCCTGATTCTGCTACTTCCAGTCTTCCACCCCCTCCAGAGCTCTTCTTCCTCAGCTGTTTAGTGATGATGACGATGATGATGCTGAGTGATGTCAATCTGACCCAATTAGGAGCCTCTTGTCCCGGAACCGTGATAATAGCTTCCCTTGCACCGTAATCAAAACGAGGTTCCTCATTAGAGCCGTCTCCCCTGTGAGTCGGCGATAACCTCTCAATGTTTTCTCTCGTCCCCATTTTTGTTCTTTTTTTTTTTCCGTCGTTTTGTTTTGTCTTTACGCATCTAGCAATTCACTTCATTCATCCGAGCCCACCCAGTTGCGTTTCGTACGGGTTAAAACCAACAGGACCTCGCGTGTTAATCTGGGAGCTTCGGAGGTTTAGATTTTGTACCCTTTTGACAGAGCTGGACTAGCTAATCCTCCTGTTTCCAGTCGTTATGCTAAGCTACGCTAACTGGCTGCACGGCTGGATGTAAAGTACTTCTCATCTGAGTCTCTGCATGAAAGCGAATCAGCATGTTTCCCATGCACGATTCTAACGAGCTAACAAATATCAAAACGAGACCAAATGTCCAATAAGATGCGGTATTATTATTATTATTATTATTATTATTTATGGCCTAAGCCTAACCCCTTCATGATTAAGAAGCACAAAGACGTTTGTGAAAAACAACACCAAAACATTTCCCCCCCCCCCCCTTTAAGTGATTCCAAAACAATGGCCTCTTACTCGAGGGCCTTCCCAAACTAGAATCAGACCATTGTCTGGAAGGATCAATGGATGCCGGAGCGTTACGAGCGTTAATGGGGAAAAACAGACGAAGCCAAAACCCAGAAGAAATGGCTCCAGACCGAAACTAAAAAGATAAAAAGCATGTGGACCGGGGACTGTTGGGCGTAAAGAGGTCGAGAGAACCTTCGGGCTGGCTCTCGTCTTCGTTATCCTCAAGATGTTCATAGACGTGCGGTTACTTAGCAGCTCGGATCGGACAGATCCCGACAACAAACTGGATTTAAACCTTCAACTTCAACACAGTGGGAGACCTTCAGCGACAGAAACAAATGTGTGGAGAAAATACCCCCCCCAAAAAAAAGATCCATTTGTGTGTCTGTTGAGCAGATGACGAGAAAACACCCCCCACGAAAATGTAGGTGGTCACACATTAATAATTGGCCGTTAAAGAACGCTGGGACCAAATAAAAGGTTGTATCGTTTAGGTAATAACCACCTGCGGCCCGGCCAAAACAAACCCCTTTTATTACAGTTTTAAATGTAGACATTAGAAAAGGAGTCGTGGCAGAAAAGAAGTCTTTGTGTTTGTATGTAATTGCTCCAAAAATACGCGGGCGAAATTTTCTTTGGACTCGTCCCGAGACGATCCAAATCACGGCAACAATAATGAGCAGATGTGACCGCCGCGGGGGCTATCAAACGGTTCCAGTTTTCTTTTATTAAAATATATTTTACTAGATAATCACTGAGCTCTTTTTCACACATTTTCGGAGGTGTCTGGGAAAAATAATGGCGCTTTATCTTGACAGCCCGTTTTTTTTTCTCCATTTCGAAGGTCAACAACAGGTGAGGAATTACTCCGGCGTGACGTAAACATGGCAAGAAGGGAGAAAAAAATAAAGCGCGGCATTTAAGAGGCATCTGTTCGTTGGCGGATTATTATTATTATGTTAACTGTTCGCGTCCCGCGACGCACCCCGGCTCCTTTTTTCCAGATGCACCGAGCGGGACTCCCCTGCACGCGCATGTGGACCCGTCCGGTCTTCACAGGACCAGGAGGGACCAGCGGACTCCCCACAAACACAGAGAAGCCCGCAACAGCGCGGGAGGAGGCCTTGATGTCAGCACCCTGACTGACAACACGACCATCGTGGTGAGATAATTGATCCTTTGTTTGCTCAGACCATAATAAATAAATAAATAAAAACATTGTGCTGTATTGAAGAAGACTACAAACTCATGTGAAGTAGTGAGATGTAGGGTCTTTTTTCTCATAGACTTCTATACAATCAGACTTATTTTTGCCCCTAGTGGTCAGTAGAGAGAATGCAGGTTTCAGGCACTTTCATTTTGGCTAAAACCGCTCTACGGGTTGTCATACGTTGACTTTTTCTTTGCCCTAAAATTACTTGTAGAGAGGCGCGACGGACACGACACTCAAACAAAACAAAAATAGTCACCGCCGACTACAAGAAAAGCCAATATGAATCTTTAATCTGACCATTGGGGGTCATTCTTTTTACGTTAACGAGAGAAGCTTCGAATGGAGGTTATCCTTGAGGGCAACTCGTCCACGTGCCAATTTCAACTCAATCCCTTTAGCCTCCGTGTGTGTCTGTGTGAGTGTGTGCATGATGACGTTTGCGTGTTGCGTCTTCTTTTACGTTCGAATCGACCTCACAGAATTAAATCCAATGTGTCGAACTTTTTGATTTATTTTTTTCGTTCGGGTTCAAATCAAATTGAAAACAGACGTCCGCCTCGGTCCGGCCAACTTACAGTGTTTGTTTAAGTGTGAGAATGTGAGAATGTGTGCGTGTGCGTGCGCGTGAATGACTCACATGGACAACATCACATGCCCGGTCCTGCTGTTGCCTCTTTTGGGGGGGATTTCTGATCAAAACCCTCCACTCACAACTGGGAATCTCTTTAATAAACCAGACAGCTGTGAGGGGGGAAGTATATGATTGTTAGCCCCCCGCCTCCCTCCATCCTCTAGAAAACACTGGCTGGTGTCAGGCAATGGAGATGGAAGAAGAAAAAGAAAAGTGGGTCACTTGCTGCATATGGAGCAGCCGGAGAGGCTGCGAGAGAGAGCGCTGCATTTAACTGCTCCACTTTCTGAGCCCACGCTAGACCACCAGAACCATCGCTCTCCGTCACCTTGAACTGTGGCGTACGTTGATAATGCCGTCAAGAGAGGTGTGCGACGTGCAAACAGCTCCCCCAAGTGGAACTGCTTGTTTTTTCCGTCTGGGCAGAAGAACGGATGCAGATGCGTTTTCCAGATGTCCGGTGCCCCTCAACGCGCAGCATCTCTTCTGATTGGCTGCGCGAAGCGTCCGAAAATAACTTTTTGACTCGTCGACTCGAGACGAGAATAATAAATTGCCCCTTTTTGTGCCACATGTACATTCGCATTTGGCGTTTGGTGCGTTCATTTCGGACCCCCGGGTGCATGTTTTGGATTTGTGAAATATAATTTAGGGCTCTTTATGGATTAAACCGCAGATTATTGTCTCTAATTAACCGATTCCTTGTTTTATCTAAGGAATGTCAGATGGCAGTGAGGGGATGTAAATGATGAATTATATTCAGTTAAGTATCAAATCCTGAAATTTATGAAGCTGAAACCAGCAAATGTTTTAAAATGTTTCGCTTGAATAATTAATTGAGAAGCAAAACAGCTGATATATTTAATGTTGATGGACTAATAGATTAATTCAATTAGCAGCTTTATAGGTTAGGGTGAGGGTTAGAGGGTTAGAGGGTTAGGAGGGTTAGGGGTTAGGAGGGTTAGGATTAGGAGGGTTAGGAAGGTTAGGGTTAGGATGGTTAGGATTAGGAGGGTTAGGATTAGGAGGGTTAGGAAGGTTAGGGTTAGGGTTAGGAAGGTTAGGGTTAGGAGGGTTAGGATTAGGAGGGTTAGGAAGGTTAGGGTTAGGGTTAGGAGGGTTAGGATTAGGAGGGTTAGGAAGGTTAGGGTTAGAATGGTTAGGATTAGGAGGCTTAGGATTAGGAGGGTTAGGAAGGTTAGGGTTAGGGTTAGGAAGGTTAGGGTTAGGAGGGTTAGGATTAGGAGGGTTAGGAAGGTTAGGGTTAGGGTTAGGAAGGTTAGGGTTAGGAGGGTTAGGAGTAGGAGGGTTAGGAAGGTTAGGGTTAGGAAGGTTAGGGTTAGGAGGGTTAGGATTAGGAGGGTTAGGAGGGTTAGGGGATTAGGAAGGTAAGGCTTAGGGTTAGGAAGGTTAGGGTTAGGAGGGTTAGGATTAGGAGGGTTAGGGGATTAGGAAGGTTAGGGTTAGGAGGGTTAGGATTAGGAGGGTTAGGGTTAGTAAAAAGTGGGGTTCTCCGAGGAGGATCAAGAGGAGCACTGGCACTAGGAGGGCTGTGTTTAAAAAGTTGTATTAAAATGAAATGAAAGGATTAAAAACACAAAATAACCCTAACCCTAACCCTCCTAATCCTAACCCTACTAACCCTAACCATCCAAACCCTAACACTAGTAATCCTAACCCTAACCCTACTAACCCTAACCATCCAAACCCTAACACTAGTAATCCTAACCCTAACCCTACTAACCCTAACCTTCCTAACCCTAACCCTCCTAACCCTAACCCTCCTAAACCTAACCCTACTAACCCTAACCTTCCTAACCCTAACCTTCCTAACCCTAACCCTCCTAACCCTAACCCTCCTAAACCTAACCCTACTAACCCTAACCTTCCTAACCCTAACCCTACTAACCCTAACCATCCTAACTCTAACCCTAACCCTAACCTTCCTAACCCTAACCCTACTAACCCTAACCCTCCTAACCCTACTAACCCTAACCTTCCTAACCCTAACCCTCCTAAGCCTAATCCTACTAACCCTACTAACCCTAACCCTCCTAACCCTAACCCTACTAACCCTAACCCTCCTAATCCTAACCCTCCTAACCCTAACACTAGTAAACCTAACCCTAACCTTCCTAACCCTAACCCTACTAACCCTAACACTAGTAAACATAACCCTAACCTTCCTAACCCTAACCCTACTAACCCTAACCCTACTAACCCTAACCTTCCTAAACCTAACCCTACTAACCCTAACCTTCCTAAACCTAACCCTACTAACCCTCCTAACCCTAACCCTCCTAAGCCTAACCCTCCTAACCCTAACACTAGTAAACCTAACCCTAACCCTCCTAACCCTAACCTTCCTAACCTCTTTTATATTTTCCTCATATCCTTCACTCCAAACTGGTACCGATGAATAATTTAGGAATTTTATGGCAAATAAAATGATATGAATAGTGGAACAGTGACGTCACCCGAGCCTTGTTCTCCTAGGAGGACTCCAAGCAGTACTACGCGTGGCGGAGCTTCGGTCCGACGGACCGCCGGACGGAGGACTTGTGGGTAGACCTGAACAAGAACCAAGTCCAGATCCACGGCATCCTGTCCAATGCACACCAAAAAGCAGCGGTTAGACACACACACACACACACACACACACACACACACACACACACACACACACAGTTTGATGCAGCACCCGGCCTTGTCTGATGTATTTTCTTCTCCACAGAGGGTGGCGCTTTCTTTCGATTTCCCTTTTTACGGACACCACTTGAGACAAATTATCATCGCGACTGGCGGTGAGTTTTTAACTTGACATCACTTGATCCCCCCGGGGAGAGAGAGAGAGAGAGAGAGAGAGGAGGGGAGAGAGAGAGAGAGAGAGGAGGGGAGAGAGAGAGAGAGAGGAGGGGAGAGAGAGAGAGAGAGAGGAGGGGAGAGAGAGAGAGAGGAGGGGAGAGAGAGAGAGAATTAATTGAATCTCTACATTGGTGAATGGTAACATTGTTTACAACTGGCCAACAATGTGGATTTCAGTCACATGATAACTGATTGTTTATATATATTTTTTTGGGGGGGAGCTGCAGATAGATAATCCCTCACAATGAATAATAACAATAATGTAACAAAGATCAATATCGGCTTGTTGCTCCGAGTGATGGATTATAAAGTTCACGCTACTTTTTGCCGTCAGAAAATAAATGGAAAACAATGGCCGCCTGGTCGAAGGGCTCGAGATCCAACAGCACCAAGACAATACATTTATTTATCAGCACAATACTAATAAGTCCAAGTATTGAGGTTTAAAATAGTTGTTTTTGTTTGTTATGTGAGCACAAATATGCAACAACAACAACGTTGTCACCCCCTGTACCCCAGGCTTCATCTACATGGGCGACGTGACCCATCGGATGCTGACCGCCACGCAGTACATCGCTCCCCTCATGGCCAACTTTGACCCCAGCTTCTCCAAGAAGTCCACCGTGAGGTACTCGGACAACGGTAAGCCGGGAGCTCGGCGGGGGTAAAAGTCCAGGGGATCGTTTTTTTTGTTTGGAGCTCCTGGTTGACCTTCTGACCCCCCCTCAGGTAACCTCTTCGTGGTGGAGTGGGACAAGGTGCACCTGAAGGACCGGGAGGCTGACGGGCCTTTCACCTTCCAGGCCGTCCTCGACAGAAATGGAACCATTGTTTTCAACTACAGAGACGTGAGTTTTGGTTTCTGTTTTTTTTTCTTTTCTTCGTCGTCTGTTACAACTTTTTTGACGGTGTTATTTATTTTGATTTATTTTTTTTCCAGATCCCCATGGCGGTGGAGAGTATGAACTCCACCGAGCATCCGGTGAAAGTGGGACTGTCGGACGCTTTTTTGGCCCGCCTCCCCTCCTCGCAGCCCTCGGGTGACTTTTAAAACGGCTTTCTGCCACTTTGACGAAGATAACCTCAGTTTCTACGATACATGTTCATGTTTTTTTCTTTGTGTTATGAAAAATCAAACTCATAGAGCAAAAGAAACAAAATACCAACTTTTTGGGAATGTGTGTGTGTTGCAAATTTCTACCTCTTAATCTGTTAATGAGAGTTATGAACAGTTGTATAGAGCCTTCATACTGGAGTGCATCATATAAGTGTTAAGAGTCGTCTTTAAAGGCACCTAGGGGGGCATTACTCCACGATGTCTTTACACAGCAAATAGTTCTTTGCAACTTTTTTAACAAAACAGAGCAGAAACCAAAAAAATATTGCAAATGACGTTTAATATTTTGCCTTTGAAGAAGAGAATCGCCGCACCATCTACGAGTATCACCGCGTGGAGCTGAACACCTCGAAGCTCGTTAGCAGATCTTCTTTTGAGTTAACGCATCTGCAGAGTAAGTATATATATAAATAAATATATATATATATATATATATATATATATATATATGAATCATGGATGAGAACATTTGCCCTAACTCCGGGGACGCCGTGCATTTGATCCCTCCAGCTTGCCTTCAGCACAAGTCCTGTGACCTCTGCCTGACCTCCAACCTGACGACGGGCTGCGGCTGGTGCAACACTCTCCAACGGTAGGACCGCGAGTCTCGCCGGCGTTACCTTGGCGATGAGGGAGCGAGCCGGGCTTCTTCTCACTGTTTTTTCTGGGTTTCAGATGCTCCGACGGTATCGACCGGCACAGGCAAGAGTGGTTGGATTACAACTGCCCCGAAGAGGTGAGATTCATTTCCTTTATATTCAAGCATCGAAGACATGAGCGGCGGGTTTTCTTGAGTCCTCCATGTGGTCTTTCACTCAGGCGAAAGGCACGTGCGAGGACTACAACCCCGTACTGCCCGAGGGATCCGGGACCCCCTACAACCAGTCTTCTCCAGGTCCCACGTCTTCCTCGGCAGTGACCGAAGACCAGACTGTCACCAGAGGTAAACTTCTCAGAGTAGAGGTTCATCTCAACCCCCCCCCCCAGCTGGTGGGATGTCTGGAGGAAGACGAAGCCAAAGGATGGACTATATTGTCGTGTTTTTGTAATCGTAGTGCGCTTGTCAGGTCGAGGAACCGGAAGTCCTGGACTTTTACCATCGTTGCATCCGGGGGTTCAATGTCTGACGTAAAGAAATGTTAAGAAAATAAGAAGTTTAGATGTGGAAAATGGAAATTATGTGAGCAAAATGTGTATTTTTGTTTTCAGAAAGCAGACACAAAGTTTATGAGCACAAAGATTAAACGTCATTAAAAGACACTTCGCTGGACTTACAGTAAAGAATAATTCTGGTTAAATGCAACGTTGGTCTTTCAGGGAGTTTCACCTTCAAAAAAAGCATTTTTTCTTTATTTTTTTCCTTATCTTTATTCTCACTGCTTGTTTTTTTCCATTTCAGACGTAATAATGAACCCTAATGTTGTCACGGCAACTACTTTAATACATTTTTTATCTATAGGTAATGGCTAAAACTATATGAATAGCTTCCATGTTTGTAATAAACCAGAAATTATCCACCTCAGTGATTTTTATCACAAGCTGGCTAAGGGCGGTTTGGGGCTTTAATAGTCAATTTATTGGTTGACTGACTCAGCTGCTGTTAAACTGTTTATCACATACGGTTTGTTGTGTGTTTTTAATGCGTGTGTTGTTGTTTACGTCAACAATCTGTTTGTTTTTCTTGCCTTTCAGACGTACCGACGAGTCCACCGGACCACGTCGGGATATCAGAGAACACGGCCATCATAGCAGGTGTGGTGGCCGCACTGGTTCTGCTGGTGGTCCTGACCTTACTGGCGGTCTACTACATCAACACGCACCCGACCGTCGCTCCACCGTTCTACCTCATGCAGGTGAGACAAGACAAATGACACACACTCGTGTTTGCAATGGTGGAATGTGTATAAATGTACTCTCTGTTATATACTATAGTATACTACTATGTACTACTACCTCACTACATGTCAGAGGGAAATATATGTACAGCTTCAGTTACTATAGTATACTATTTAGATATTTGTATAAGAAGAGCTTATAAAATGTGTTTTCTTAAAAAATATCAATTGGTACATTTATGAATTATTGGCTGCTATTTCCATAATTGTTTGTCATTTTTTTCATACTAAACAATTCATGGTTTCCAGCTCGATAAATGTGAGGATTTTCTCCTTTTTAATTATTTTTTAATAGATTTAATTCATTTTTATTATTTTTAAAATGTGGTGCTATTAGATAGACAAAAAAAATAATATATATATATATATATATATATATATATATATACAGTATATACATATGTATATATATATATATTTAATATATATAGATATATATCAATATATCTATATAGATACCTATATATGTATGTATATATATATATACATACATAGATAGATATATAGATATTATTTTCTAAACAATCAATTGATGAACCGAGAACATAATCAATAATTGGATAACATTGTGGGCCCCTTGGGTTATAGGAGGAGGCAGGTACAGGACCAGCATGCACCTGGGTGGGCCCACGTTGCAGGAGAGGCGTCTTTGTTCTCTTGTTTGTTTTATTACATAAACATGAGAAACACAGACTGCATTTCCTTTGACTGCATCAACCACAAACCATATTTTAACCATATTTCCGTGTGTTTCTGATTACTTCCCGTCCATAGCAGCGTCGCACCAATAACTACTGGCCCTCCATGAAGTTCCACAACCAGGGCTGTCAATCCAACTACGCGGAGGTCGAGCTCGGGGGTCACGAAAAGGAAGGTTTCATCGAAGCTGAGCAGTGACGCTGAGACGCCTGGACTGGGAGGACTGGGAGGACTGGGAGGACTGGGAGGACTGGGAGAGCAGAAGAAGAAGAAGAAGAAAGAGGGTCACCATCCCGAGGACGGCACGGAGGATGAACGGACTCGACTCCGACGGTGTTCAACGCTTCCAGCTTTCTCCGTGTCTTTTTTTTTTTGTTGCCGTCACGCACAAAGGGGGATTTTTCCATTTTATACCCAAAAAAAAAGGGGGAAAAATTACGAGATGCAAATGTGTAACTGTTCCAAAACAAAATGTAAAAAACAATGCGAGCGGATGTCAGGGAATGACTCGAACTAGCCTTCATACTGCAAGCCAACATACAGCTCCACGTAACAATGTGTTTCTATTCAGTTTGTGGGGTTTTGTTTTCATGATGTGTGAATGTTATATTTCACTATAACAGATATTTAGCCATGTAACTGATAGTGATTATAATGATCGTTTTGGATTTCTCTGGAGAAATTTCGTTTTATTTTAACCTTTCTGTTTAAATGTCTTCTAATAAAAGCTGGCGGTGAGTGTGGATAATAACCTCAGGTTTTGGTGATGAGTTGAGCATTTAAAAAAACTATAATATTAATTGATCAATTAAGTCAAATGTGACACTGTCCGGTGTCATCATACTGTTTAATACACAAAGATAATGACGAAGTATCTACGTTGTTTTTGCATGAACTTCGAATGAACTCAATGTCGAGGTATAATGTGAGGTAATAATGCATCAAATGAATGCATGTAAACAAACAGCCCTGACTGGTATGCATTGTAATATCCTTATTGTGTGATACCATATATATATCATTTAATTAATTTTGTTCTCTTTCTTTTTCTCATCAATTCCTTATTATCTTCTTATATAAAGTCAGATTATATTTTTTAAAAACTATATATATATATTTTGTTTATTTTTGTAATATATATATATACTGTTTATATATATATATAATATAATCTGACTTTATATAAGAAGATAATAAGGAATTGATGAGAAATTTAAAAAAAAAAGATACATAGCACTGACACATGGTGGAGCCATAAAAACACAATAAGTCAACACATATTGATCACAGATGACAAATTGATCCCAACTCATGTAACGCTTTGTCCCAGATGTCAACAAATGAGTGGCTTCAATTACAGAAACTCAGGCAGTGTTTAACAGGTTATTACACAGATGACGTCACACGTTTCCTGGTCGTCGTGAGCGTTAAACTACACGTGATTTAAAGAGCTTTCTGAATGACTAAGGATGACATTAATTGGCCAATATATATATATATATATATATATATATATATATATATATATATATATATTGAAATACTAGTGAATACTGTCATTTGACAGGTCGACTTTTGCATATGTAACAGGCGTTAACTCGCATTATCTGTGGCTGTGCACCGATTTATATCACCGATATGAACGGTGAACTAAAAAAAAAAGAGATACAAAAAAAACATTAAAAAGAGGGGGCACCCGGATTTGAACCGGGGACCTCTTGATCTGCAGTCAAATGCTCTACCACTGAGCTATACCCCCGATGCATTCACAGACGCAGTTCTGGGTTTTTATACACTGTCTCTCCACCTGGAGGAGGCGGATTTAAAGGTCTGGATCCAGGTCCATCTCTTTCCAGAAACCACGACCCGGTTCCTAAAGATAATCCGCAGACCCGGATGTGAGCTGGTTTTAAGGAGGGACTATTTTCTTTCAACGTTAAAACTCTGGTCTTGCAATGAGAGTTGCGAGCCGCCAGGTGTCGCTGTTTCCACCGCTTCGGGAGGCTTCATCTGCCCATCACTCGTAAAATACCTTCAGTAAATATATAAACATGGAGCTTTGGAAGTAACTGGGATTCTTGGTCGTTTTAAGGATTTAAAGCTGCAACATCCGGTAACTTTTTAACCCACACCAACAACTAGTGAAGTTTCCTTTTTAGCCGACGGTTCCTGAAGGCACCATGAAAGGCACGTGACTCCTCCTCGCCGCACGTATATTACTTGAAATGCCTGCAGGCGAAGAAGAGGAGGACGACTCGCGTCCCAGCTGCTCACCACAGCCTGCAACACCCTTTTCATTTATTTGTCTTTTTTATTTGTATTAGTGAGTTTGTTGTTTGTTTGTTTGTTTGTGAGGAACTCCTGCGCCAACATGAATCCGCCCTGTGGAAGATGCAATAAATCAGTTTATCCCA
Organism: Cyclopterus lumpus; assembly: GCF_009769545.1. Taxonomy (NCBI): domain Eukaryota; kingdom Metazoa; phylum Chordata; class Actinopteri; order Perciformes; family Cyclopteridae; genus Cyclopterus; species Cyclopterus lumpus. The sequence continues at coordinate 16,029,751 of NC_046984.1, read as the reverse complement.
CAGAAAAAATAAATTGCCTTGATAAGGTAAGGTCGAACTCCATCCACTCACCAAGTAACACTTTAATGTCACTTTTAGAGATTTAGTCTAATCCTGATAGCACGTTTTATATGTTTGTAGAAGGCACAAGTTGTAAGAAGTACTTTGTGTAGAAAGTTCAGAATATTGTACATTATGGTGCATTAATAATGTGTGTATCACTTTCATGTTGAAGCTGGTGCGGGTGGAGCTCATTTAACTGCTTTATTAACTGCTCGGTTGCCTGTGAGGAGACACGTTTTCATCTTATTAGTCTATATTGAAACGTCATATTTAATTTTATTATAATTTGTTTAGCTGTTTCATTGGGAGTGAGCCGTTTGCCCTCCAGGAAGAAGAAACAAAAATTGTCAAACTATTTAAAAAAGCCATAAGATGGTCAACAATCAATATATGTCTTATTTAAAGTAAGACATATAGCATTAACCACCAGTAAAACAAAAACTAATAAAACTGTTAAACTGAAGTTTAAACAAGATCAAAGTGACTTAATAAAGTAATAAAACCTGATATAAACTGTATTTAAACTAGATTCAACCTGAGTTAAACTCTTTGCCAAAATACACACACACTTAAACTGCATATACAAAAACACACAAACACACACTAAAAGGAGCTGAGGAGAGGAATCATAAGCCAGAAACCTGTGAAATGTTGAAAGATGGTGGAGCACGCAGACAGTGCACCGTCTGCGTGCTGTGTGTGTGTGTGTGTGTGTGTGTGTGTGTGTGTGTGTGTGTGTGTGTGTGTGTGTGTGTGTGTGTGTGTGTGTGCGTGTGTGTGTGTGTGAGGGGCCCCCTAACCCATTAAAGGGGACATGTCACCTTTTCAGGGATCTGGAGCATCAACCAACCCCACAAACTGTGAAAAAAAAACCACAACCCAGCCAGTTAGTTTTTTTGTGTGCTGCCTGCACCGTAAGTCATGTGATTCAACGAGCCAATCAGATTCAGCGCTCGTTTTGAATCTCGACCCACGACCCGAGAGCTAGCTTTGCAAAGCCGAGGCGCTCCATCGTAGAACTCGAGGGCGATTGGCTTGTTTCACTGAGGTGTTTTAAAAAAAATAAAAGACCATAAACAGACGCTTGCTATCTGAAAACGCTCTCTTGTGTCGGCATGGCGATCTCATTGATGTCGAACGGTCTGATTTCTGATGGTTTTATGTTGTTTCTGTGATGCTTTTTTAATTTAAAAAAACAAAGCAACGGCCTGCAGCACTTCTGGAGCCCTCAGGGGACAGTATGTCTCTTTTTCTCACAAGCCAATCAGAGTCCACCGGGAGGGCTCTTAAAGAGACAGGCGCTAAAAAACGTGAAAACAGGTTTATTCAGGCAAGACAGCGTATGAGAAAAGTGTGTTTTGAACATTAAAGCATGTAAACTTGTTCTAGAAGAAAAAGTAAAGACAAAACAAAGCAAAGCAAAAACCACAGAGATCAGGGAAAATGTTTTTTTCATGCACATTTCATGTATGAAGGAATTTGACATCAACCCATTAAAATGAATCATTTAAACAGGTTGCTGGGAATGTTGGAGTTTTATTAATAATGGTAATTTTGCACGAGGAGAAACAGATTCCCCCGCTCTGTCGCTGCAAGTTACAACCATGTCCTTTAATTTGTGTGTGTGTTTTATCTAATATATAAAAATGCATACATTTTTTTGACCCCTTTTAACCCTTCGCTCTCTCCAGTATTGGCACAAAGGTTGTTTCAGCTGCGAGGTTTGCAAAATGGCCCTGAGCATGACGACCTACAAAGGCTTCGAGAAGAAACCGTACTGCAGCATGTGAGTGTCCACACACACACACACACAACAGTTCTCAGAGTACAAGTGTGTGTGTGTGTGTGTGTGTGTGCATGAGTCTTGAAATCAATGATAATGTCTTTCAGGCATTATCCCAAAACCTCCTTCACCATCGTGGCCGACACGCCCGAGAATCTGCGTCTCAAACAACAGAGCATGCTCAACAGCCAGGTGAGACTAACCTGGTGGACTCAGTGTCTCTCTCTCTCTCTCTCTCTCTCTCTCTCTCTCTAAAATGAGAGCACACCTGGCGTGTGAAGCTCTTCTTCCGTTGGGACGCCGCGGCACCGGCTCCACTCAGCCGGCCCTCGGCGCTCTTAATCTCTAATCTAATCACACCGATGGAGCCACACGTTTAACCCGATCAGAGGGTTAAGTCCTCCGAGTCACGCAGGCGAATAAAAGAGGTTCCTCGACAGCGTGGATCCCACTCGAGGGCTCGTCCTCCTCTGCTCGTCACTCTGTGTATACTAAGACACCAAAGGAGACACGAGATGTAGACCGTGACTCTCAATGTAGACCGTGACTCTCAATGTAGACCGTGACTCTCAATGTAGACCGTGACTCTCAATGTCTGAGAACAAGCTGAACCACGCAGACCAGCTCCATGTGCAAGTTAAAGTACCTTTAAACTATCCTGTAACATTACTTTATTGACATGATTGTTACAAAAAAACACGATCATGGTGATCTCTCTCTCCCTCTCTCTCTCCCTCTCCCTCTCCCTCTCCCTCTCATGCAACAGTTCATATAACCATAAAAGTCTCGGCAGTCAAGCTCTCCAACTGAGAGCGCATATTCCTCATAGCAAGAACATGACTCACTGTTTGTGTGTGTGTGCGTGTGTGTGTGCGTGCGTGTCTGTTTATCTCAGATTTACTTTCAAGTAAACATTCCAGCTTTGTTTAATGTTGTTTAAAGTGTGTGTTTTTTCTCCCCCTTGCAAGGAAATCTGACAAGTAGCCATTTAACGCGCAGCATGTGCGTGTTTATGTTTATTTGTGAATCGCGTGTTGGTTTCGACGTGTGCGTGCGACCTCGGAATATCTCGTCTGGCCCTGTTCTCGAGAGCCTGCTTTGAGTTTCTGTATATATATATATATATATATATATATGTGTGTGTGTCTGCATGCACTTTTATAGCAAATATTCCCCTTTTATTATATGTACGAGCCTTAAATTCCTTAATCTATAGTTGCTGATTGACTTTATTTTTCAGATTTAATACATTTTCTTCCGCTCGTGTAGTTGTACTTCTTCCAGCTTCTAATCACATTAGAATCAGCACAGTGTTAGTGGAGGAAAAAAACAGCTCTTTAATTGAACCCTTTAACGATAAGTGGTCATCACTTCGACGTGACCCTTCGCTAAGCCCCGCCCCCTTGCTGTCAGAACTAACATACCTTAAAATAAGACAGAGTGAATGATGTTTATATATATATATATATATATATATATTTTTTTTTTAAATTGGTTTTACATTACAGTGAACTTGTTCGTTTCAGGCTCTCTACAAAGGGGACTTTGAAAAGAACAAAGGGAAAGGCTTCAGCGTGGTGGTCGACACTCCGGAGATGCAGAGACTGAAGAAGACCCAAGACCAGATCAGCAACGTAAGAAGCCTCACGAGGCGGGTCGAGCTCCTTCCTCTCCCTCCTGTGGCGTGTTGTTGTCGGGCAGATTTTGCGTACTGGACCTGAGGCTGGGGTCCGGGGACAGGAAGTAGATTTATGTGTTTCCTGGTCCTGAGGCACCAGGGTCCGGGGACAGGAAGTAAATTTGTGTGCGTCCTGGACCTGAGACACCAGGGTCCGGGGACAGGAAATAGATTTGTGTGCGTCCTGGACCTGAGACACCAGGGTCCGGGGACAGGAAGTAAATGTGTGTGTGTGTCCTGGACCTGAGACACCAGGGTCCAGGGACAGGAAGTAAATGTGTGTGCGTCCTGGTCCTGGACACCAGGGTCCGGGGACAGGAAGTAGATTTGTGTGCGTCCTGGACCTGGGACACCAGGGTCCAAGGACAGGAAGTAGATGTGTGAGCGTCCTGGTCCTGGACACCAGGGTCCAAGGACAGGAAGTAGATGTGTGAGCGTCCTGGTCCTGGACACTAGGGTCCAAGGACAGGAAGTAGATGTGTGTGTGTCCTGGTCCTGGACACCAGGGTCCAAGGACAGGAAGTAGATGTGTGAGCGTCCTGGTCCTGGACACTAGGGTCCAAGGACAGGAAGTAGATGTGTGTGTGTCCTGGTCCTGGACACCAGGGTCCAAGGACAGGAAGTAGATGTGTGAGCGTCCTGGTCCTGGACACTAGGGTCCAAGGACAGGAAGTAGATGTGTGTGTGTCCTGGTCCTGGACACCAGGGTCCAAGGACAGGAAGTAGATGTGTGAGCGTCCTGGTCCTGGACACTAGGGTCCAAGGACAGGAAGTAGATGTGTGTGCGTCCTGGTCCTGGACACCAGGGTCCGGGGACAGGAAGTAGATTTGTGTGCGTCCTGGACCCGGGACACCAGGGTCCAAGGACAGGAAGTAGATGTGTGTGCGTCCTGGTCACTAGGGTCCAAGGACAGGAAGTAGATGTGTGTGTGTCCTGGTCCTGGACACCAGGGTCCAAGGACAGGAAGTAGATGTGTGTGTGTCCTGGTCCTGGACACCAGGGTCCAAGGACAGGAAGTAGATGTGTGTGTGTCCTGGTCCTGGACACCAGGGTCCAAGGACAGGAAGTAGATGTGTGTGCGTCCTGGTCTCCGGGCGGCTGCAGCAGAGAAGCAGCTCAGAGATCCAGAGACACGAGATCCTCGTCCAGATGCCCTATATGGTCAAAGTCTCTCAGCTGTGGATACGGAGGGAGCGCACACACACACACACACACACACACACACACACACACACACACACACACACACTTTCCTTTCTCTCAGGAGAGCTCCGGGTGCAGAGAGGAATGACGGGTGATAAGCTGCATGTGAAAAAGGGAGAAAAAAAAATCTAGTAACTTCTTTTTCCACCGCCGGGAGTTTCCCCTCCTCCCGTCTTTTCTTTCTCTCTCTCTTTCCTTCCTTTCATCCTTTCTTTATCTCCTTCATTCCTGCCGTATACATCCATCCCTCTCTTATTTCTTTTCTCCTTCCCTCCCTTCTTTCCGTTTGCCCTCCGTCCCCCTCTTTTCTTCCTTCCGTATATCCATCCCTCCTTTCTTTTTTTCCTCCCTCCCTCCTCTCTGTCTCACTTCTGTCCTTTACTCTTTTAGGTCTCCCTCTTTGTTTTTCTTCCTTTCCTCCCCCCTATTCCTCCATCTTTCTTCCTTTCCTCCCTCTTTCTTCCTTTTCTCCCCCCTATTCCTCCATCTTTCTTCCTCCCCTCCTGTATTTTCATTAGTGTTTTGTTTTAGTCTTTTCTAATTCATCCTCCTACATTCTTTGTTTCTAAATAATTGAACAAGAAGAAAACAAATACATGTTTTATATTAAACAATAAAGATTGCTGTAGAAGTTAAATATTTGTTCCTGTTTGTAAAGAAAATGTAATGATCTCGTTTCTTTAAAATAAATCTGAAAACTTAAACCAGACAGCAAATCTGAAAACATCAACCCCCAGCACCTCCTAAAATGGTGCGCTGCTTCCCGACGCGTCACCACTCAGGGTGTGACGTACAGCTTTAACACGCGCGTGCCTGTGTGTGTGTGTGTGCGCGTGCGTGCGTATGTAGATAAAGTACCACGAAGAGTTTGAGAAGAGCCGGATTCGAAGCGACGCACCTCCACCTGAGAACAGACAAGGTGAGACACACCTTCACGAGACTCCTCTAAACATTTACTGAATGCATTAATTAACTGAATGCATTAATTAATTAATTAACGTGTGCGTGTGTAGACGGTGAGGAACAACCATCCAACCCTGAGAGATTCAGTCAGCCGGTCGGACAAACGCGCCCCGCTGCTGTAGCACCACCTGGTGGAGAGGTAACGCTACTACACAGACGGACACCTGACAACAGCCCCCCTCCTCCCCCTCCTCGCTCTTCCGTTCATCCGTCCCCCCTCCCCGTTGTCTCCACAGAGACGTTACCAGGCCGTGTACAGCTACGCGGCCGCAGAAGCGGATGAAGTTTCCCTGCAGGAAGGCGACCTTCTGTCGGACGTGGAGCAGATAGACGAAGGGTGGATGTTCGGCTGCAACCAGCGCACGGGCCAGCGGGGCATGCTGCCGGCCAACTACGTCAGGCCCGTGTGAGGCGGGGAGGGAGACCCCAGCAGCGCGCGAGCCGGTCCGTGAATCCGTCAGACTTCTTACTCAAAAGCACCTTCTTTTTTTTTTTTGCCAATTTAAAATGAATTGAAAAATAAATCCGCTTTTTTTGTTGTTGTTGTTTGTTGTCAGAAATGAGATTTTTAAAAGAAGGAGGAAAAAAGAAGAAAAAAAAAGTGATGTGTGGTTTGTTGAAAAATGAGATTATTCAGAGTGAAATTTCACAAAATACTCAAAGTTGAAGAGTTTGTAAAGAATAGAGGACCGCAGAGGGATTACATTTACAAAACAGAAGAAATAATGTTAAATAAACCAACAATTATTCTCACAATGTGTACTTTTTCCTTTTCTGAACAGCCTTTATTGTATTTGACCTTTGGCAGTTTAGCCCTGAACAACTGGTGCGTTCACGCGCTGCAGGTGAAACACCTGAATTAATTTTTTAAAACCCATTTGACCCTTTGATATGTCAAGAAAGTGACATATGAAACTGTAAAAGACAAATTATAATGTTGCTTCAATCCGTTTGTTCTACCGCGTTTGTGACTTATTCATATTCCCTTTCAGAAGGATGAAATAAATAATGTTTAATATTAAAATATAATTGATTTTTGTGTGCTATAAGTATCTTATAAATTGTATTTCACTCCAGCACTTTTTGTAATGAATAATAAAACAGTAATATACAACACATCACCTTTATTCAAAAATCACTGTAGAGTAAAACTTTACTAAATATAAACTGGCTTTTTAAAATAAGGCAAAAAGCGTAATTTACAAATTAATGTCTGAAGTTAAAACACTTAAACTTTTTAAAAAAAAAAAAAAAAAAAAAGGGTCCTCTTCAAGCGGAGAGAAGGGGCTTCGTGTCGGAGAAGAAGGCAACTCGCTTGTTGATTTTTTTGTGTACCTTTGATGGCAGACAGCTCAGATGCTTCCCGAAGCGCTCCGGGTTTCTTCCTATGAGGTCTTCACACAATCTGGAGAGAGAACAAGGTGGTCGGGTCTGGATTTTAGGCCTTTTTTTTGCTTTAAAATGGATTGTTTCAAACTCATTAATGACGCGTTTTATGATCTCCAGAGTTTAAATCCTCCCGACTTTGAAGACCCCTCTCACTTTAGTGACCTCTAGTGCCAAATTAAGGTTTACATTTGGGGTTTTTTGTGTGTGTGAAATGTCTCAACTACAGGATGGTTTGCCATGACATGGTCCATGTTCCCCTCAAGAATAATTTAAATACCTTTGATAATCTCTCAAATATGGCACTAAACCAGAAGCTTGCATTCTTTATAATGTCCAGCAGGGGGCGACTCCTCTGGTTGTCTATATAAAATGACTTCTCTCTGGATTTATTCCCTCAGTAAACATTGTAAACATGAGTTTATGGTCTCAATCTCTTCTTCTGTACAGCATGATGTTCATTTAGTAAATTATGGTCAAGAAAATGGCCCGGGAGTTACTGGGGCGAGAGTATACGCATCTTTTATAAGAACGGGGAGTCTGTGGATGATAAAACTGCTTATGGGTCAGAAATAAAACATACCTGAAGAGGGCGTACGGCTGAGTCTGAAACACGAACACGTCTCTGCAGTGGTTTTGTGACGGAGCCCTCAGAATGGTCACCTGGTAGAGAGGTTTGGAGACGGATATGAATGACTGGAGGGGGGTAATTATTTAAAGCAGTTCAAACTTTAAAATCCATAAACTACTTATGCTCACTTTGTGCAACACTTGCTCTTAAAAATCAAAGAGCGACAGTTCGTTTGCTTGACAACAACATAAGTTAATTCAATATTCAATAAAAGAAAGAACATTTTACTCACTATGGAGCTAAAAAAAATAAAGCCTCGAGCTGCTAAATACTTGTTCCCCATTAAAAGTGCAAGCCGATCTACAAATAAAAACTTTTCTCATCACATACCGAGTCCATGAGGAAGCGCATGTTGCTGCTTCCCCCGAACACGACGACGTCGTCGTCACGTCCCAGACACGCCGTGTGACACACTCTGAGGAAGGGCCAGCAAAAAAAAAAAAGAGATCAGTTACACACCCCGATTCACCAAAAAGACACTACGAACAGGAACATAAAGACTACCTGGGCTTGTCTTCGTGAGGGTTCGCCATCTTGTTCCACTCCGTCTTCTGCGTGTTAAACTGCCAGGCGTCATCTAGCACACGGAGGGGGGTTAATGAGGAAATGATGATTAAACCACAGGGAGCTTCTCCGTGGGGAGTTTTGGGGGAAACTAACCACTTGATTTAGAGTTGCATAGAATAAAAAAAACATGTCCTTCAACCTTGGGCACACATGTCCAGGACAGACAAAAGGTTTGTATCTCTCATCCCACAGGAGGCGCAAAAACAACCAAAAAGCTTTATTTTTATTTCGACGGCCCCGAGACTCAACTGAGGGTGTTTCCGTCGGTGCCGAGGCCGCCGTACACGAAGAGGGCGTGATCCGAAGTGGGCGTCATGGTGAACATGGAGCGTCCCAGAGGCGCACAGGACGGGGAGAGGTCGCTGGTGGGGGGGGGGGGGGGGGGGGAAGTGGAGCACGACAAGGCGTCAAGTTCATTTTTGGAAAGAAAAGCAGGCAATCATTTAAAAAAAAAATGTAAAAAGTGAAAGAATTTACAATTGAGTCCAGGTCCAGGTTTCAAGGTCCAAGCAGAACATGTCCAACTCGGCCTTTTCCTGCAAACATTGATAGTTCCTTTAAGTAATGAGTAAAGAGCTGCTACACGTCTCCATGGCAACGCAAGACCAAAAGTATGTAGACAGTATGTAGTCAGATTTTCCACGATAGTGTAAACTCACCACGCCGCCGGAGACGTAACCTTTGTTCCCCAGCAGGGCGCTGGCATGGCAGCCTCTGGGGGCAGGCGCGGGACCCTGGACACGACAAAAAAAACTACATTCATACCCCGCTGCACATTATATTGTGGTCTGAAAAGTATAGTAAATACTTCCATAGTAATATAGTGCAGAAAAACAAAGATGGAGTCCATGCTACGCTGCACCCACCTGAGTCTCTGGCGAGCTCCACGTCGCCGTGCGGGTGTCGAAAACACACACTTCATTGTTCCAGCCCCAGCACCGAAATAATGCGTTTCCAATTGTTGTCTAAAACACACACACAAGAGTGGAAAATGATACCAAACATGTTAGAAGTATAATCACAACATTTAGTACAATAAACACTTTTTTTAAAAGCAGTGACTATTTACCCAGGACATCTCTTCCACAACGAAGTTCGACGTTGACGTGTTTCGTACCTCCCGTACGGTCTTACATCCATATCCACCAAAGAAGATTAATCTGCACCCAAAAGGACAAAATATTGAGTTCATTCACATTTAGGAAACTACCGATTGAACCAAAACAAAACCCCTCAGCTCAATCTCTTTTTGGAGGTGTTTAAAAACGACATTTCCTGCCACGAAGCTGTGATTTTAAATATAAAATGAAGCCGTTTGCATGCGTCGGTCCGGTTTCTGTGAGCCGAGGACTGACCGGTCTCGGTGAACCCAGCACGAGTGCTGGTTTCGCGGCGACGGCGTCGCCCCCTTGGTGTCTGTCACCTTCTTCCACGAGTACCTCCTTGACCTCTGCTCGGCGAGGTCAACGCTGAACATCTACAAAAGTTAAAAAAGGCATCACAACAGTCAAGCGGACGAATATTTGAATCCCAAAAAAGAAAAAGCAGATGAGATTTTCAGGTTTTCCTTGTAGGCTGGATCCCGTATACGAGTCATTTATTTATGATCAAGGTCATCTTGAAAGTCAATCTCGAACCCGCCTGTTTGAGACCAGAGGATCAAGAGTCTGGTTTGATCTCCAAACTACAGGACGAACTTCATATCTGGCACTCAAAAAAACATGTTTTATGAAGAACGAAACAGTCGAAATCATGACAGAGACTTCCCGGTTAAATACATTTTAAAAACAGTCAAAGAGAAGCTGCTGTTGTGTTTAAATGTATAGGAATAAAAGCCGACTGGTGGTTCTGCACATGACAAAAGGTCATAAAAGGTCATAAAGTATTGTACATGTTGACCCGAGGGGCGAGGGGAAAAGTTACGCAATGACCAAAAGACATTGCAATTCATCCAAATACTAATTACCGGCGTGGATAAATAAGATGTTGTCTGCTGCAGGATAAGAAGAGTTTATTTAAACATTTCCGAGTCCCATCCCCCGTTTCCTTTCCCCCCCGTCGCCTCCTCACACCCGACACCCGAACAGATGCAACCTTCTGAATGTCGGTTCTGGTCGTCTTTGCTTTAAAATTATGGAACTTGGGGAAACGTATCATGCGAGCGGACGGAACAGGGATGGCTAAGGAGAGTCCCGGAAGATTTTTTTTGGGGGGGGGAGGGGGGGGGGAATGCCTTAAAGAAGCAGAATAACGGAGAAAAACCACAGCGAGGTCGTGGAGGTCACCTCGTTGGCGTACCCGACGGGTTCGCATCCCGCCAAGACGTACAGCGCGCCGTTCACGTGAGAGCCGCAGAAGCCGGCCGGCGGTGCGTCCCCGGAGATCTCCCTCCGCTCCCTGACAACAACAACAACAACAACAACAACAAGACACTGAATGAGAGCTCAACCATTAAGACTTGTTGTTCAACAAATTCTCCCTTTAACCGCCACTTCACTTTTTGTGTTTTGTATTTCAGTGAACTGACAAACCAAGAGTTCATATCAGATGATCATCTCACCACGAGCCGCTGTCCAAGTCAAAGAGCCATATCTCATCAGTGGGCAACAGGACGTCCTCTCTACCGGCCACCTGCGAGGGAGAGGAGATGAAACATAAAAGGTGTGACAACACCTTGTGCTTGTCCTCTGGAGGCCTGTGTAGGTTCACTCGGAGGATGAGAAACGTTCTGTCGAAACACGTCCCGCTCCGCCGACGTCGAGTTGATCTCCAGAGCGTCGCTGCACGTCTTTATTATTATTATTATTATTATTATGCACACTCAGTTTATTAGGCACACAGAACTAAAAGCTACCAGTCCTGCAACAGATCCACATTTACACGGTGTTTAAAAAAAAAACAAGCAGGTGTGCAGGCTGCGTTCACAACGTCTGTCCACCTTCATCAATACGAAGGTGGAGAGAATATGAGGAACGCCTCAAGTCAGTGAATAGGATTTTATTACAGCCGGTTGTATTAAAAACTGCATCAGTTGGGTGAACCTAATAAAAACAGGCAGATGTACACACACACACACACTCCTCTTGCTGCTTGTGTCTTTGAGTCTGTGTGTAGTGTCTTTGAGTCTCTTTGGAGGAGTTCATGCATTGCAAGTCTCTTTGTGGTCCTCTTCCTGGTTGGTTCATGTACCTGAACGTCATTGTAGGTGAAGGCCAGGTGGGCCCCTGCAGTACTCCTTTATGTTTTTATTAAATTGTAAGTGGCAGCACGTTGTTAAAATAACATTAAATGAGCGTTAGGGTAACCTGAAAAACACGTGAAACGGGGCAATGGCGACTTACAACATAAATGCATTCAGGTGTACCTGCTCAGGTAGACCTGCACCGACGTCTCTTACCTGGTAACCCCCCCACGCGTACAGCGTGCCGCCCGCGATGAACGCCGTGTGGCTGCTCCTCTCCAGCCGGCTCACCTCGGCGGTTCTCTCGGCTGCAGCCATCCCCGGAGAACTCCTCTCCCTTCTGGTGTTGGCACCCGGAATGCGCCGCTGGCTCCGGGAGCAGCGAGCTGCTGCCGGCCGGCGCAGAGAGCCGGCCGACGGACCGGATCGGAGGGAGCAGCGGAACGTGTTTTTCGTGCTCGCGGTCCGGAGTTCACTCCTCCCATCCACTCCCTGTTGTTGTTGTTGTTGTTGTGCAAGTTTATTTATACCACGCATTGAAGGACTCCTTCAACACCTCTCGGGGTTGCAATTAAACTGTGTCGCTTTATGATGAATAATAATTAAGTTGATGCACATTTAGATTTTCTGTGTCAATAATAACTGAAGGGAAAATATTTGTCATACTCAGAAAACTCGTATTTGATTCAATTAAGTGTGCGTATTGTTTATGTGACGCACTTCCGGGGCGTTGTGCGCTGGTTTAGTGACTCGTCACCTTGAGATTATAATCGCACCTGTGTGCTTTGTTATACACGTTCAGCCTGTTCCTTAACAATAGGCCTCCTTTTCTTTTCTTTTCTTTTCTTTTCTTTTCTTTTCTTTCCAGCAAACATGTTCTCTTGTCATAGCTGTCCAATCACAGGGGCTCTTAAACATATATTTAAGGGTTAGTTAGTTTACATCTTTTAAAATACAACACTCACAGTGATGGAGGACAACATCCACAGTCTCGTGTTTACAAATATTATTCAATTCAAGTTGATTTGAGGCTTCAGCCAGTTGAGTTAAATAAATATTATTTTGTGCAGAATCCATTCTTTTTAAGTGACACCAAGAACATACACATATAAGGAATATATACATATAAATATAATATATAAATATGTATATACTATATAAATATAATATATATATACACACTATATAAATATAATATATAAATATGTATATACACTATATAAATATAATATATAGTTTTTTTTTTCCTTCCCTTAAACAAAATATATTTTCTCTTAAATCTTACTCAGATTTAAGAGAAAATACTTTTATTTTAGTGTGACTATGAAGGTCAAATGTTTTGCTGAAATATCACGTTAACGAGAATCGACCGGACGGACAACCCGAAGCAACATCACGCCGCCGGTCTGTCGCCGAGGGATAAATAAACAAATAAATAAATAAATGGCAGTTGGATATTAAAGCAAGCTTCAAAAGTCATTGCATATTTTTATTCACTACAAAATTAATCTTGTGTGCGTCTCAGGCCGATGACTAAGCACACTTGAATAATACAATTAAATATATATAATGATCCGTTGAGCAGAAAACAGAAGAGATTCATCAAGTAACACAGTGACATTTATTCATAAAGGTCATTTATACATTATAAATGAGATGATAGCAAAAGACAAACCAGGAGTAAACGCAAGTATTCTGTGCTTTGCCACTTGCAAGTAATATATATAGAAATAAACTCGATTAAACCATCAATTATTTTATTATTTTGGCACATCTTTATGCGTTGCTTCTGCGAGTTCATCTCTACATCAGAGTCAAATATTCAAGAGAAGAAGTTTTTTTTCTTTTTCTCCGCATATTGCAACTAAAATCCAGGCGAAACATCAGTTTAACAGTCTTATACGTGCAAATGTGCAAAATGTGTTTCGACTTCAGGGTCAATGCAAAAATCCTGTTATTACTTTTTTTTTCGGCCACATGTATATTTATTTTCTTCGGCGACTTCATGTTTTATATCAGTGAGGCTCACACATAGATTTCTTTCACATATATTATTTGTGAATTAAAGAAAAAGGAAAGCTATAACCACGTGTGAGGCTTTTCTGACCCCGTGTTAAACACCAAGTGGAAAAAGAAGACTGTCACGCTCAAGAAAAAAGAAAAAAGGCACGATCAAAATATGTTGATTAGAATATTTAAACATTTTTTTGCATGTTTCAGGACCCCCCAAAACCCCAACCTGCTTGCATTATGTTTAAATATGTGAGACTGAAAACGCAGAATGTCCCGTGGAGCATTTCCGGTAAATATGACAAACGATAAGATGCAATAACGCAGACTAAAGAGTCGAGTCGTCCGTTTGATGCCGAGTCTGAATTCAGAAGAGAGGTATTAAAAAGTCTCGGGGGGTGGGGGGAGGGGGGTCAGTGACATTTGGCTGCTTCATGTTAGCGTCACGATGCGCCTCGGATTTAGTGCGAGAGAGTCGAGGCGCCGTTACGCACAAGCTCGTAATTGCACTTGAGGTTTACTTCATGTAAAAAAAAAAGCTAGATTTCCCGTTAGCTTCCCGTCCCGTTAGCTTCCCGTCCCGTTAGCGACTCAGTACTGCAGATTCCTCTGCAGGTATTTCTTCATCCGCTGACAGCGAGGACAAGAGACGCCGTCCGCCTTGCAGGCCAGGTGAAACACGGCTTTACAATCTTTACACCTGGGTGGGGAGGCGGAGACAAATAACCCGGAGAATTACAGAATGTGACGGGAATGATTTTATTTTTTTTAAGTAATTGAGGCGTCCCAGAAGAGGACCATACCTGGTGGTGATGTTGAGCTGAAAGGGGAAGATGATGTCATTAGCGTGGCATATCTGACAGATGAAGCCCCGCTGGGTGCACAGGTCGCAGTGGAACACGTGGTTGGAGGCGACCTGCAGCAGTGTGATCAGGTAGGTTACGTATTGATCCTCTGCTATCTAGAAAAGAAGAAACAACAACAACACATGTTAAGATGTCTCCCAGGTGGCAGGTGACGGGTGCATTGACGGGAACAACGCAGCGGGATACCTGTCGTAGGTCCATGACACTGTACAGGTGACTCGACTCCAGCAGGTACGTTCGCTGCTCCATTCTGACGGAGAGTTTTAAAGTATATCGTGAGAAAAATGTTGCGGTAAAATACGGCGAGATGCAAATTGCACCATGCAAACACACACACACACACCCACCCACCCACACACACACACACACACACACCTGGCTTGGAGTTTCTTGCAGGCTCCGCTGCGGCAGGTGAGCAGGTAGTCGCCCAGCAGGCGGAGCCTCTTCCGCAGGTTGTGGGCCTGAGACATGGACTCGGCGTGCGTCACCAGATCGGGGTTCAGCTGCTCCAGGTTCAGCAGAGGCTCCTGCTCCACCTGAGCCAGCAGGTGTAGGGCCTTCTTAGACACCTGGACACACACACACAGGTCAGTGTTACGAAAAAAAATCGTATGTAGCATCTAAAAACAAATGAAAATGCCAGTCGTGCCACTTTCATCCCTTAAATCAACAGAGCTTGAAGGGTGGGAGGGGAGCGGTTAAGAAGTGATCTGCATGCGCTGCACAAACCTCTCGTCGTGTGAGGTCCCAGTTGTGCACCATGCGCGAGGGGATGACGGTGGTGTCGCCGTGGTGACAGGAGTCACAGTAGTACTGGCCCGAGAACCCGCACAGCCTGGCTCTGCCCAGGGACGGGCCAATAGGCTGAGGACACCCTGCGGGCGATACACGGCAAACAAAACCTCAGCATCTAAATTATTATAATTATGCTTAAATAATAAACAGATTGGTATGTTACTCTTTAACTCACAGCACAGAAAACTGGTTTAATCACTGTTTGTTGTGTTTTAATTCTTTCTTACCTCTTCGGTCTTGAATTAAGTTGTAATTAATAATATCAGAATGATCGTCCGCCACCGGATCAGCACATCAACTATTGGGGGATATTTGCTCAATGTTACCTGCACACTTGAAGCTCTGAGTGTCCAGACCCTTCTCCGAGGGAACTGTGCACAGATGCACGAGAAGCGCCCCGTCCTCTTTGAGTCTGTGCTGCACCAGTCTGTGGAGGTTCCCGGTCTTAGCGGGGCAGACCCCCCCTGGCTCCCCACAGCCTTCATCCTCCCCGCTCTCCAGGTACGAGTCCAGAGCTCCTCGGATCAACACCCTCCAGGAGCGAGCCTCCTCTGGGTTCTCCGCTCTGACCCTCAGCGTCTCCCTGACGGTCAGGAGTTTGAAAAACGCCGGCCCTCCCTGAGACACGTCCGGCACCACGTCACGGATTTCCTCGACGGGGAGCGTTTGCCGCAGCAGCTTCCTTCCCTCTTGGACCCGGAACCCTTTCAACGCCTCCAAGGAGAGGGAGAAGACCAGAGGAGCCCATGTCCGAGCCTCCGGGTCCGTGGAAAAGTACAAAACCGCTTCTTTGATCGCGTCGTTTTCCAAATCCGCAGTCCGAGTCCAGTCGAATTCCTGCGGGGGAGGAGGAGGAGGTGGCGCCTCCTGCCCGGCGTCCGGGGATGACGGACCTCGCTCCGGGCTGGAGGGGACGGAGGACGACGCCTCCACGCCGTTCTCATAGGCGGGCTGCAGCACCTCCCACTGCTCGTCCATGCGAGACGCCGGGCGGCATTTGATGACGGCCTCGACGATCCGGTCCACCCAGTCCTCGGCTTCGCCGCGATTCGCCGCCCGCAGGGAGAGCCGCTTGCCGGGGAAGTTCAGCTCGAAGCGACCCTCGGGCGAGGCCACGCGGGCGTCCTCGCAGCGCACCAGGGAGCAGTTGTCGCAGCACGTGCGCTCCTCGGCGTTGACGTACAGCCGGAACTCGAAGGGCGACAGCTCGCAGTAATGATCGCGCCACATCCCCATGGCGCCCCGGCGCTCCAGGTGGCCGAGCTTCAGCAAGCCGCGGAAAGGGTTGGACAGCCCTGACGGACAATAGAGATAAGCGGAAGGAAAGAGTCACCATAAAAATGCTTGAAGTCACAATAAATATATGAATTCAAAAAGGAAATAATCAATTTATAAAATCACTATAACCAGTTTTTAACAAAACGTTAAAATGTTGGTCATCTCTTTCACTGCAAAGCAACTTTTAGGGAACTGAGGAGCAATCCTGCATTTTGGGAAAAAAAAAATGAATCCACGCCCGGCGAGAGAGCATTTTGTGATGTAAACAGACGCTTCGAAGGGCCGTAAACTTGCTGACTCGCACATTAGCGTGTCGGACAGGCGTGTCCGGGTATGCTTGCTTTTGTTTTTTTGTAGTTTTGATCTTGTGTATCTGATGCAACCTCATCTTTCTGAAAATGTTGTAAACAAGAAGCTGGAGGGGACGGAGGACTCCGGTGTCCTCGCACAGTGTAGGGCAGATGTGCCCCGGTATTCTTGGGAGTTTTATAGGTTCGGTCTTCTGCATTTTAATACACCGGATTGTTCTGGGAATTCTGGAAATAAGCAGCCGGGGCGGGGGGAGAGGTGAAACCGGTGAGCGCATTAGAGTGCTGGGGAGAGCAAGGCCAAGCCTGTGGAGCCTGAGAGGCCTGTTTACAAACTCTTATATCCCGTAATACAACGTATGAGGGAGAAGGACAGAGTGTGAACCGTTTAAAGCAGACTGGAGAGCGTATGGTATGTGGAGAGAGGAAGCAGATAAACCACGTTGGCCACGTGTTTTCTTCCATTGTTACGCTAAAGTTCAGCTCATCTTATTATTGTGTGGTCCTCTTGTAATTTTGTATTTTCTCTTTCATCTCTCAGACAGAACCTGTTCACATGGGAAGGAGGAAGCAGCGAGAGGGGGAGGAGGACGCTTCATCAAAAATTAGGACTGTATAAGACGATGTCTGACCGCCTCTCCATTTGTGGGGTGGAGCTCTGGTCGTTCAATTGAATTACTCCAAGTTTCTGTTTAATAAATACTTTGACGTCACGCTTGTTTTCTCTAAAGGGAGATTGGAAAGGTTACTTTTAGTAGCTGCTGTTGTTTACCAATGAAATAGGGAGACGGTGAACTCTGAGATCACACAGGAGTCGGTTCATAGTCCACGGTGACACGTCTTGCAGGAAATACAGGTTTATCACATTCCAGTGTTATCTGGCCGCGTCATAATTATGTGTGTTTTTCTCTTTTCATTTGACAGCTGATGGGGGGGGAAACCCTGCAGCGTTGTCACTAGTTGGGAGTGTGGCTTACATTGTTTCCATTCCACATTTACCTGCGCTGCGGGAATTTCCTGCACTACCCGAACAGGATTATTTTATTATTACCGACTGAGCTGCAGTTTCCTCAAACGGCCACTTGAGGCTACGCGAGTCAACCCTCCCGAGAGTCTCTCCATCTAGGTCACTGTTCGTGACAACTGTGCTATTCCTCTGGCCGACAGGGGGCGGTACCTCACCAAGGAAACGAGCTAAGAGGAGAAATCTGTGTTGCAAATTATGTAAGAGGAAGGAAATGAGTTCAAACCTCAAGAATGCACCGAATGTAAACATTGATTTGACTGATAAGTGAAATGTTTTTTATGTAAATACGTTAATGGCTGAGACTGAGGAATGCAACTAACACTATTATTCATTTTATTATCAATTAAATCTGACTTGTTTTTCCAAATTATTGTCCAGTCTTATTAATATATTTGACAAATCTCAAATATATTAATTTTACAAAGACGTATGACAAAGAAAAGCAAGAAACCAGAAAACAGTTTTTGTTTGAAGAAAGAAAAACAATTAAAATCAGAAATTAAAAATAGTTGCGGCTATAGTTTAAATGACACAGACCGATCTGTGGCTGTCGGTAGACGGAGGCAGAAGGCCGACCCCGTGTTCTCCAATAAATAAACATAAAACCGTCTCCGTGCTGTAGCATTTGTTCAGTTTTTCCCATCGAATTATGTGAATACCTATTTGCCTGCGATGGACGACGCTGGGCGGTGACTGAGAGACCTTGAGCTCGGCCGGGGGAGCAGCAGCAGGAGGAGGAGGCGCCTCATCGGGGTCCGACACCTCCTCCAGGTGTGGCTTGTAGATGTCGTCCTCAGAGATCCAGGAACGAGAATGCTGCAATAACAAAATATATAATGGGTTTTTTTTGTGTTTTTTTTTAACCTCTCATGGGGAGAAATTACATTATTATAAATAATCGTTTAAGTCTGGTTCCAGTGTCTCAAATGTGAGTAGTTTTGCTTCTTTCCTCTGTTTTATAAATCTTTCTTCACCGAGAGGACACCCGAAGAAATGGACATTTTTAAAAACTACTAATTATCTTGGATTGAATCTCGATTAACTGAAAATTAGAACATATCTTTGTAGCAGCCGTTTCTTTCAAAGCTTTCCAACAAACACGAGTTTCAGTATCAGATTTACTTACTGCCTTCAAAAGAAAGACCGCAGTTTGCGAAAGAGAAGTACCCGTTATCGTGTGTCTTTGGGGATTAGTAGTGCAAGAACTCTAAAAAAAAAACTTGCTGAATGTGTCTCTCTGTGACAAACCAATGTGTGGCAACCACAGAAGGTTATACATGTCGAGCTAAGCTATCCCTGTTGGGACATCAAGGCAATTCTGCATTTGCCCAATCTGTAAAATCCTTTAAAATGAACAACTACTTCTCAATTTTTCCACGTCTTTGTGTCAAAGCGACACAACTTCAATGTACGTCCACTTAAAAATTTTTTTAAAAAGTGCTTTGTTTTCCTCAAGATTGTTTTGTCATTATGGAAAACGACCCTACAGAGACATAAAAGATAAAAGAAGACCTTTCGCTTCACCGGGTCTGTTTGTTATCGCGTGATGTGACAAGTGTTGTGGAGCGCAGACGGCGTAGCGGAGTTGTCATCTAAAACACTTTCAAATGTCGTGGCTGAATATTTCAGATTGAGGTCAGACACCACGAACTAAATGTAGGATTCTTTTCCATCATGTTGTCACGACACTCGTAATAACAATCTGAGCCCCGTCAGTGGCAAGAAAAAGGACATTGACAATGAGGATTATATATTGCATATAAACCTCAAAATCTGTCACTTAGACAAAAAAAAAACATGGCCCAGGTTGTAAAAATTAAAAATACTGTTGTACACAGGAACCACAACACAGTGAAACACGTCTTTTGTAACTGCGTCTTACCGATAGAGAATCTGAGGACAACTTCCTGCTCAGGATGCTGATGGAGCAACGGGAGCCTTGATGAACTGAGGGCTCAACCTGGAGAGGCTCTTGGGTCTCCTGAACACCGGTGATATGCACTTCATCTACAGCGCCCACGGGTTCCACGGGTTCCACGGACTCACTGTCCGTAGAGAACCCGTCTGTGTCCAAGTGGAACTCGGAAGTTGTATCGATACACACTTCAGGGGGAGAGTTGTTAACGCGGTTCTCATCGGGTGTCACCGGTGGCTCCGAATCAGACAGCACAGAGTTTGGGACTCGGTCCAGGTGGTCTTGGGATGGCGTCGGGGGACCCTGGGTCTCGCCGTCGGAGCCACTGAAAACGGCCGTCTCCGAGTCCTGATCTGCACCCGTGCTGGAGACGAAGGAGTCTTCGCGCATGGAGTCCTGACTGCAGTGGCCACTCTCCCTGAACTCGGTTTGAGAACTGCAGAGACAAGAAGAAGTCATTTTTCTAATTGTCAACAAGTCCAAAGAAAAAGCCCAGAGCTCACTCATTCCTTCTGTAAATATTTAGAAACATAATAAAACGACAGTGTGTGTGTTTATGGTAATAAAAGAGTGTCCTCCTGTGGCTTAATGATATGTTTTAAATAGTTTTTGGACAACAATAGAGCTCTAAAGGCAGAGAGGAAGAAGATTTATCAGGTGTTGCCATATGTCAAGATGTGTTTTTAGGATGAATGAATCGCTGTTTTTTGGTCTTTTCATGGGCTTTGCTGACAATAACAGAATCACCGGTCTCCCTTTAACTCTCCAACACATCCAAATATTTAGCAAAGAAGATACACTTACTCCTTCTGTGGCCTCTTGGTGCTGATGGTGACATTAATGGGCGTGTCCAGGTCACATGAAGACCACTGCTCTCCTGTCGGGCTACGGGGGTCCTGCCCCTGCAGGAGGCTATCGGAGCTCAAGCTGGAGGAGAGCTGAGAGGAGCCCGTCGTGTCCAGGCTCAAATTAGACGAGTTGAGTGCAGTACTTCCCCCTTGTAACACACTTGTCCCTTTCCCCGTCGCCGGGCAGCCTCTCTGCGTATCCAGTGCGTCCGATGAGCTGGACGACTGAGACGCGGTATCCCACGATTCTTTAAACACGGGCTTGGAGTTGGGGAGGTCTCCGCCGTTGAGGGGCAGCTCAATCGTGTCCGCTTGGGACGAGGGGCAGAGTCCAGCGAGAGCCAGAGGCGTGGCGGTCCACTCGTTGAGGACGGCCGACTTGTAGGAGAGGCTGAACGTCAGCGAGGCCAGACCCTGGAGGTAGCTGAGCAGGACTTCCCGCTCCTCTGTGTTCAGGACCAAGGCGCTGGGCTGGTAGTGGGCCCGCAGCTTGGAGCCCTCGCGAAACAGCGACACGAGGTAGCACTCGAGCAGGCCGTGGTTGAGGGCCAGCCGCAGCCAGGCCCGGCAGCGGCCCACGTCGGTGCCCACGAAACTGATCTTCTCCAGCTCTTTGACCACATCGCTGGGGGTTTCACAGAGAGCGTTATTACACTTTATAGTACGGTTTCACAGAATAGTACAATTACTTTCTTAAATCGAGTAATTGTTTGGTCTATAATATGTCAGAACATTGTAAACAATGTCCTATTATAATTTTCTAAAATTCCAAGGTGATGTCTTGAAATGCATGTTGTTTTTTAACCAACAATCCAAAGTTTATCATTTTATAGTTTTACTAAATAAGACAACAAAAAGGAACAAATCAGCAGGAATCCATGAAAGTTGAAAAATTAATGGAACGATTTTCCGACCATCAAAACAGATTAATGTTCTATTAATCTACTCCAACCAATCATTCCAGCTCTAAGGACGTCCTTTTAAGATAATGTGCTTTTTCACCGGTGGGTGACGGTCTTGAGGAGGCTCCAGAAGAACGGCTGTGGGAGGGATCCTCGCTCTCCCTTCCGACTCCGGCCCCCAGCCTCCAAGCGGATGTACTTGCTCTTGATACCGTGGATGAAGACGGCCTCCAGGGCGCAGCAGAGGAGGTTAGCGTCCCCGTCGTCACTGGTGACCACTGCGTCCGACGTTACATATCTCTTCTGCAGGGCCTTGAGCGACTGCGCCAACTTCTCCTTGATCTACATGTGACAATGCAGGCGAGAGGGGGGAAAAAATGTTAGCGGCTTCCTCGCTTCTTTCGGCGAGAGCAAGCTACCGAGGTGTGGTCCAGATGAAAAGCAGGTTGGAAAATAACATTGCCGTTCTCCAATAAAGCACCGGCACACAAAGAGGGATACACAGGGCGAGGTCAGCGTGAAACATGTACTTTAGATTAACGACAGTCACATGACACCTGCGGTCAGGTGACGAGGATAGACGGGGAACATAAACATATAGAAAGCAAGCTTAAGTTATGCAATAGGTGGCAAAAAACTATTAAGCCTATTCTAACGACACTGTAAATTAGATACGCAGGCAAGCGAACGTTTCAACAAGTGCACCGTTGAAAGTGGTGCAAGGATGAAGAACGGTTACACCATTTAGCCTTCGATGTCACAACCTGCTGAGCAAAGTGAGGATATCACAGTGACAGTAAAGGAGGAAACAACCGAGCAGGAGAGAAGTCTACCGGGCAACAGGATCTTTGCACACGGGAAGCTTGTGGTTTTACCTGTTTGACATCTCTGGCCTCGGGTGGCGTATCTGGCATCTGTGTGGCTAGCATGGCCTCACCTGGGAAGGTTTACTTCCACATGGCACGCTGAAACACACAAAAAACAAAGGCGGTTCCTCTCAACACCTCTAATAATTGCTTCGTATTGGCCGCCGCTTCCCTCTCGGCGTGACCCATGACAGCTGGATAAATAAGTAGCGCTAGCTCGTGTGTCCCTGCAGACAGGAAAGGCATGTGACGATGAGGAAGCTGGTTGTTTCTTTTCCTCACTTCATGTTAACCAGCACATTTGCCACTAAGCCGTCGTTGCATTTTCCATCACGAGACTGAGTGTGACATATCTGCCATTTCACGGTTTCAGTAAGTAACCATGAGTCACAGGAGGGCGCTCATTAAAGAGGTTGTCTGCGGGGAAGTAGTAACAACAACAAAAAAAGCATCGGGACCAACTTCCCCAAATGAAACAAAAGCACTTTGAGAGCAAATAAGGATCCAGAAACAAAGCCACTCAGATTCCCTGACATGATCACGCTCAGAAAAGATAGCTTTAAATAGATTAAGACAGACCTTTAGTTTGGGGGTGGCAGCTGTAAAAGGGTAGAAATAAATTAGATGGGATAAGAGACATAGTATAACGTTAATAATGTAGTAATATAGTATACTATATGCTGTAGTGTACTACATAGTATATAGTACACTAGATAGTATACTATCAATCAATCAAACTTTTATTTCAGACTCACGGTCCAGAAAGTACAAAACATTAAATAGAATAAAATTAAAATAAAATACATAAACCTACGAACTCCTTATAAATACACAGCTGTGCCAATGTCTCCACAGCTGGGACTGGTAGCGCATCGAAGTAAACTTTAAACAGCTTGGAAAGTATTAACTCTTGCAGCCACAAACATTTCACTGGCACTACACCATCTCTGCCTCTTCAGTAATATTCTCATGGCATCATTATGAGCTACTTGGGGTCTCTGTAGGCTTCCTTCCTTGTAATTACACCACAAGTGTGTAGAGAGGTGTGCAATCTGCTCTAAACAGAGACGTCTTCACTCCATCTGTACACACACTAAACGTGCATGAGAGAACGTTTGCTTGTGCATACATCGTACTACATCGCCCACCATATCTTCATCATCTGTTCTGTAATAAAATATCAAAGATATTTGACCTCATCACAGGTAGTTATCAGACAATTTGAAGTCAGCGAATGTTGTGACGTTTGTCCTCTTTGAGAACGGATGAGTTTTGACCTCTATATTTGTTGACACTTTCCTGTAAGTTGTTCAGCAGTAATACGCAGGTCTAAACCACTTGCTTTGCCATCAGCCAGCTTATTTATAGCTCGGTACACCTCATGTGACACAATCTTCAGTGACACATTACTCTCAATATTGTCCACCTTATAAAAGTAACTTTTGATATAGTTGAATAAGGTACTATAATGCTGTCGCCATAACTCAGCAATAGTGTATGTTACTAGATAGCATAGTATATAGTATACTGCATAGTATATACAGTATACCACATAGATACAGCATATAGTATACTATAAAGAAAAGAAAAAGGACTGTAGTAAAATAGTATACAAAGAAAAGAAATAGGACTGTAGTAAAATAGTATACAAAGAAAATAAATAGGACTGTAGTAACGTTAATATAGTATATAAATAAAATTAAAATAAATAGGACTCAGATAGACATGTGGCATTAAGTATAAGTATTATCAGTCAGGTTGGTTTCCATGTCGCGTCACATTAATGTTAAAACTAAACACTCATTTATTATTAAAAAATTAGTTATTAGTATTATTAATTATATGGCAGCAAGTAACGTTAGCTTCAGTTTTTTTGGGGGGCGTGTTTCACTGAAACTCGACCAGGAAGCTCGAGACCTCAAAGTATCGCGCACACGCACACGCGCGCACACACGCACACACGCACACACACACACACACACACACACACACACACACACACACACACACACACACACACACACACACACACACACACACACACACACACACACACACACACACACACACACACACACACACACACACACACACACACACACACACACACACACACACACACACACACACACACACACACACACACACACACACACACACACACAGTGTAAAAAGCACCACGTGCATCTGTTTATGTCAAAAACTACAAAAACCGTGACAGTTTGGGATGAACGTTAGCTAGCTTACTTACCGAAAAACAGGTCGGCTAACTTGCCGTTAAAGGTACCAAAGAGAACCGCGGATCCGCCCGTTGGGAGCTTTATAAAGTCGGTAAATGTGAGTTCGAGGCGAGTCACTCCGTACAGTCGCTCTCCATCGTCCCCCCCCCCACCCCCCAACACAAAAAAACGCACGGAAAAGCGCGTTTAGTGAGCTTTGTTTTCACGAGACGAGGCGCTCTCTATGTCCAGTGGAAGACAGATGCATCATGGGAGCTTGGCTGAGCGCATGATGCCTTCAGGCTCTCGTATAAAAAAAAGTACATAAGCGTTACGAGAACGTACACGAGTTGCACGTTGGCTCACATTCTGACTTCTTGGTCATTTCGTTGCAAACACAAGTTATCGTTTTTCATCCAACCACACAGATGATATATTAACCTCTTGTATACTTTAGCTTACTTTATTTACATGTAAAAATGTTTACGCCTCACCGTGGTGATACAGCGGTGGTGTAGTTTACATACAACACGCAAAGGCAGCACAGTTTTAGAGGCGTACTGATGTTGGTGCTGTGTTGTGAGGACTTTATGTTCCCTGTGAGTTCCTGCTAGACTGACAATACAGCTCCAAAAAAGATTTAGCCACATACTAGACTGTCAAGTAACTCAACCACTGTCTCCCCACGCGTATACATTATTTAATTTATTTATTGTTTGTGTCAAAAAAAACATGCAGCTGCATAATGAGGAGACTGAAAAGAAGTACAATTTAAATGTACTATGTATTATGGTTAAGCATTTGCGGCATAAATCCATGTCACAAATGCTTAAGGTCGCTGGAATCCGAAATGTGTGAATCCGAAATGTGTGAATCCGAAATGTGTGAATCCGAAATGTGTGAATCCGAAATGTGTGAATCCGAAATGTGTGGCCGACATTAAACACATGGAGGTTGAGCTCTGAGCGCGCGCACAGCCGCACTTCACTCAGTGTTTCATGTTTGGAAAATGAAAAGGTGCGCCCGCTGCAACCGAAGAATTATAAGCAACCGAAGAATTATAAGCAACCGAAGAATTATGCGACCAAAGAATTAAGCAACCGAAGAAATTATAAGCAACCGAAGAATTATAAGCAACCGAAGAATTCTGTATATGCAACCGAAGAATTCTGTATAAGCGGATTATTATGTGAGAATCAATAATGGGGCATCTGTAGAGGACTATTAGGGCCAATTAAATAGATCTAGTTGGATCCTGGGGAGAACAATCCATTGCTAGTAAAACTACAGTCTGAACATACAGTGACTTGGAGCTAATATGTGGTCATCAGATGGTTCAACAGGGGGTGCCAAAGTACACTTATGGATAAAATCTCTGAAAAAAAACAGATAACATTTTTGTAGTCATGAGTTTAATTTACCTTCCTAAACTAAAATGCATCTAAAAGGTCCTCAAACTCATCTGAATTTCGTACTTAACGCACACATATGTATTGTAAGAAAACAAGTTGTTGTTGCTCTTCCCACTGTTAAATGGGCCAAATGCATACATTAAAAAAATCCCCACATAATCTAATTCTTGATTTCATCGTCTAATAAAAATACACATGTCAGTGCATCTGAACAAAAGGAAAATGCATTCCAACAATACCGTATGATGAAATGCCAAAGACAACTCTTGAATTCCCCCTCTGGAGAACAATAAAGCATATATGTATTGTTCTTATCTTGAAATTCTCCTTCAGAAACGTCATGTCGCCTGCTGTGATTTTCACATTGCAGCGTGAGCACGTCACATGTTGCGTAACGCAGGCCGCAGTGCGCGCACCTTTCACTTTGGGGAAGTACTTTCTTGTCGGACACGGTGCTATCCAACAATGCACAGTGTAAATCATTATTGATGAATGTTATCAAAACACAAAAAACACTAACAACAACACGTGTAAGAAGAATCGTTTTTTATAACCCGTGATTTCCGAGCCTGCAAACAAAATTAAAAGTTTCTAATCTATTGCTTAACATAATACAAAATACAAAACAAGTACGCTGACGTATTTTAATTATTAATTGGCGTATTAAAGGGAATTTAAAACAGAATCAGCAACACGATTTCCATTCAATGGACTAATGTTTTGTCTGCACAGCCGCACTTCACTCAGTGTTTCATGTTTGGAAAATTAAAAGGTGCGCCCGCTGCAACCGAAGAATTATGCAACCGAAGAATTATGGAACCGAAGAATTATAAGCAACCGAAGAATTATGGAACCGAAAAATTATAAGCATCCGAAGAATTATGCAACCGAAGAATTATGAAACCGAAGAAATTATAAGCAACCGAAGAATTCTGTATAAGAATAACTCAATGTTGCCTCCACATTCTTATTCAGGTTTGTTCATTTTCTTGAATCACAAATGCGTGGCAACATAATGCAATCAGTGGAGAAGAAGGGATGCTACTTGTCTGTGGTAACTGCAAGGACAGTTGCAGAAGTTAATGTTTGATTATATGATGTTTAATGAATACATTTCTGGACTGCTGCCATATGTTTACAATCCTACCCATACTATGTCCTGCCCCCTCTGCTCTTGGCCTCACCACACGGGTAGATTTAAACCCATTAGTCCATAACCGTCGGTATGTACAAGTTCAGAATTATATTGTAAATATTTATAGAATTATAATCTTACAGTGAATCCATATGCAAGTACATTTTGAGGCTTGAGTAGCAGCGTGCGACCGTAAATGAGTCATTGTTCATGACAAGCTGTGCAGCACACGTGTTGTTACCAGCTGACGTAAAGTGTTTCATGCTGATGCCGGCTTCTCGTTCTGCTTGAAAAGAAAGCCGATCAGAGCTCGGGGAGACCCTCATTCCCATCTTTCCTTTAAAATAAACCAGTTTGGGGACCAGTCCAACAGGGCGTCACGAAGTGAAGTGTTTTTTATTTTCATAGAGAGCTACACAGGAGGCACACCCTCAGGCAGACAGCTGACTGGCCCTGTAGTGGCTTCATAATCTAATTGTCTTTGATAGACAGATGTCTTCACCTAGTAGCCACACAGCCACACTCTAGTGGTTGTGGATGATCAATGTTGTCTTTATATTCTAAACATTATGGCCAGAGTAATAGGAGAGTCAAATCATATCATTATTATAAGTCACGGTTTGTCGTGCTCCATTTGCGTCATTCAATCAGTCCTCTCTGTAGGTAGGGCCGTAGGACCTGAAAAACACACACGCACACACACACACACACACACACACACAACCTGTAAATATCCGACACTGTGTTTTGTACTGAAGGATATTTTGCATGATATACACAGATTTACTGTAGAGCCGTCTCACTCTGAAACGATCAAGAGGAACGATAAAGTCATGTAAACCTTTTTTACCAAGTGACCTTTGACACCAGCTGACCCCACACTCAAAATATGCACATATGGCTTGAGTTAAGTTTCATTACATTTATATTACACACACACACACACACACACACACACACACTTGTATTCTTTGTTATTGGGGTACTACATTGTGTTTCTTTATGTTATTGTCTTTAATGTGTATGTTATGGCAGAACCGCTGCTGCCTTCTTATAGGAGCTCTTCACACACACACACACACACACACACACACACACACACACACACACACATTCATTGGCATGGGCCAACAAGAGGTTTAAAATGACATTTGGACATTTGGACTTGTGTTATGAGGATGAGCTACTGACATTCTGCAAGGCCATAGAGTGGACCAGCGGGCGCAGGATGTCTTCTTCCACCACGGCTTTGACCAGGTCACCGCTGTGCTCTGCCAGCCGGCTGAGAGCCAGAACCGCCGTCTGCTGAATAAAGGGTTCCTCATCTCCACGGAAGACACACAGCCTTGAGATCACACCTGAAAGAGAAGCGAGGAGTTCAGGGATATTAAAAGGATCGTCTGGGGCAGTGGTTCTGAACTGGTCTGGCTTGTCCGAATGGCTTTTTCAAATAAAAGAATAAAGAAAATTGTAGTGCTGTTTCGCACTGGGTATCTTTTCAAGATAATAACAATAAGTGCAACATGTGAAAAACTAAACAAAACAAGTTCAAATATTTGGCAATAAAGAGTTTTACACTGCATATATTTCCAAAAACGATAACGTGCAACCTGTGCAAAACACAATTAGTGCAGATATGCGTGCCAAGTTGTATTAGTGGCAGCAATGAGCGCGTATATATATATGTATATTCTATACACACACACACACACACATATATATATATATATATATATATATATATATATATATATATATATATATATAAACACACACACGTGCACAGACATTTTGGGGGCAGGTGCTCAAACCAAGAAAAGGGCACCCATCGCCAAAATTATTTATGAAATTAAAAAACACAGTAGGATATTTTCAACTTATATATATTTTTTTTTTTAACAAACTAACTCAAATTATGAAATTGAATAAATAAATGACGGGCAAAAACAGACAAAACAAGACCATATTCTATAACCAAATGCAATAAAAAGATATTCTAACTTAAAACTTGTGCACGTGCCTGCACACACACACATATATATACACACACACGTATATATATATATACTTATATATATGTATATATACACATATATATTCTGTTCGCGGAATGACCTAAAAGCGCTCGTCAAAGAAAATTACACGCGCGGCTGTTTGATTTGCGCATGCGCGTGGCCCCTCATTTGCGCTCTCGAATGTTTCCAGTGATTCGCCTTCATAGATTTAAACCGTGACAGCAGTAATGGCAGTTGATAGCGCCAGTTAGCATTTGACAGCTGTAGTTAGCATTTAGCTTGTTGTGTTGAAACCAGACCATTTATCCAGGGTGAGGCCCTCATATAAACCCATCATATAAACACAAGTTACTCACCAGCCTGTTTTAGGGCTTTGGTTTGGTTTGGCAGCCTGGGCAGAAATCAGGGTCACAAAGACCATTTTTTGTTGGTCAAATTTCTCAACCACTACAAAAAGAAGAGAACGACCGTATGACTTCACATTATAGGTTAATAAAACATTTGAAAAAGCCATCAAAAGTGATATCCAGTAATGATTTTTTCGCAATCGCATGTTGTTGAATGCAATAAAAAAGGAAAATTCTGCATCCCTTTTGTTTATGTGATAAAAACAGTAAGCAAGTCCACATATACTGATGAAGTATAATTTTTATTGAAATAATGAGAACAAATATTGCTCAAAATTCAACAAAGACGCATGATTAATAAATAAACAAACAACGCAATAAATAAATACATAAATATGTAATAAATAAAAAATTAGAAAAATGAAAAAAATTATAGGTACATGATTATTTAAAAAAATACTTTAATAAATAAATAAGCAAATAAAAATAATACAATTCACAAATAAATAAGTTAATAAAGGAACAAATCAATGTTTATCAATTCATAATCAAATAAAAATCCCATTAATGAATAAGTTAATAAAATAATAAATAAATAGACTGCTTGTCAGCACATACATGAACATATTGATAAGAGCAACAGGTTTTAGTTGGTGAGTAGAGATGAAGCCAGCTGGTCTGCTCTCATCAGATGGGTCTTCATCTCCTTCCTGATCAGCTCCCAGGATTCAGCACTGTGGCCCTACAGACACAAGAATATCATCATTATTAAAACAGGACCAATACTGATCAATACATCAATCGATTGATAGACAGAAGGACAGACTTACCATTTGCTCCAGGATGTGTGAGAGTCTCTTGAAATACATGTGCAGCTTCTTGTTCTTCTTCTTGTGGCCGTGGCTCTTAATCTAAATTCATGAGAGGAAAATAAATGTTTAAGGATACATGAAACACTGAGTGAAGTGCGGCTGTGCAGACAAAACATTAGTCCATTGAATGGAAATCGTGTTGCTGATTCTGTTTTAAATTCCCTTTAATACGCCAATTAATAATTAAAATACGTCAGCGTACTTGTTTTGTATTTTGTATTATTTTAAGCAATAGATTAGAAACTTTTAATTTTGTTTGCAGGCTCGGAAATCACGGGTTATAAAAAACGATTCTTCTTACACGTGTTGTTGTTAGTGTTTTTTGTGTTTTGATAACATTCATCAATAATGATTTACACTGTGCATTGTTGGATAGCACCGTGTCCGACAAGAAAGTACTTCCCCAAAGTGAAAGGTGCGCGCACTGCGGCCTGCGTTACGCAACATGTGACGTGCTCACGCTGCAATGTGAAAATCACAGCAGGCGACATGACGTTTCTGAAGGAGAATTTCAAGATAAGAACAATACATATATGCTTTATTGTTCTCCAGAGGGGGAATTCAAGAGTTGTCTTTGGCATTTCATCATACGGTATTGTTGGAATGCATTTTCCTTTTGTTCAGATGCACTGACATGTGTATTTTTATTAGACGATGAAATCAAGAATTAGATTATGTGGGGATTTTTTTAATGTATGCATTTGGCCCATTTAACAGTGGGAAGAGCAACAAAAACTTGTTTTCTTACAATACATATGTGTGCGTTAAGTACGAAATTCAGATGAGTTTGAGGACATTTTAGATGCATTTTAGTTTAGGAAGGTAAATTAAACTCATGACTACAAAAATGTTATCTGCTTTTTTTCAGAGATTTTATCCATAAGTGTACTTTGGCACCCCCTGTTGAACCATCTGATGACCACATATTAGCTCCAAGTCACTGTATGTTCAGACTGTAGTTTTACTAGCAATGGATTGTTCTCCCCAGGATCCAACTAGATCTATTTAATTGGCCCTAATAGTCCTCTACAGATGCCCCATTATTGATTATCACATAATAATCCGCTTAATGTACCAAGTCAGTGGAGCAAAACTGACATCATCCAGCCGTGGACCCTTTTCCCAGCAAATTCAACAAAGACACCTGATGAATAAATAACCAACGCAATAAATATGTAATAAATAAAACTGTATCAAGTAAATGATCATTTAAAAAAATACTTTAATAAATACATAACCAAATAAAAAGAATACAATTCACAAATAAAACGTATGAATGAATAAATAAGTTAATAAAGGAACAAATCAATAAATATGTTTATGAATTCATAATCAAATAAAAATCCCATTAATTAATAAGTTAATAAAATAATAAATAAATAGACTGCGTGTCCGCACATACATGAACATATTGATAAGAGCAACAGGTTTTAGTTGGTGAGTAGAGATGAAGCCAGCTGGTCTGCTCTCATCAGATGGGTCTTCATCTCCTTCCTGATCAGCTCCCAGGATTCAGCACTGTGGCCCTACAGACACAAGAATATCATCATTATTAAAACAGGACCAATACTGATCAATACATCAATCGATTGATAGACAGAAGGACAGACTTACCATTTGCTCCAGGATGTGTGAGAGTCTCTTGAAATACATGTGCAGCTTCTTGTTCTTCTTCTTGTGGCCGTGGCTCTTAATCTAAATTCATTAGAGGAAAATAAATGTTTAAGGATACATTTATTATGCTTTATTAATAAGTCACGTGTCATGTGTTCACGTGTACACGTTGTAGAGTAACAGAGACCTAACTAAATGTTACATGAGGTGGTCTCTACTCACACAGGAGTGAAGGCCGTCGGCCTGCTGGGTCACAACGATGAGAAAGTGGTCCACTGTGTTCTCCTCCCATGATGCATTGCTGTGATCCTCCTCAAACAGGGCAGCCATCTCCTCCAGAATCTGAACCGTGAATCTGAGTTTGTCCTCAGCCTGGAAGAAGAAGATCAATTCAAATACAACAGGAGCAGATTCATGACACTTGTCACATGTTTACTGGGGAAATAAAAAAATAGAGATGACAAAAAGGAGATGAAATCTAACCACATGTTTAACTTTTGATGTTTATTACAAAGGTTGAGGATGACTCACTGATGCTTCAGACGCCTGGTTGTACAGGTTATGAGGGAAGCTCACTTCAGCATCCTCAGTGGTGTTAGTGGATGTATGAGCCTGCACACACACACACACACACACACACACACACACACACACACATTATGAAGTAAACAGACACATACAAAGAGTCAGTGACTTTAAAGAACATCCAAAAGAAGTCCACTCACCATCCTTTCTATCAGATCCAAAGAGTTATTACTGTGCTGTCTGAATTTATGATGCATCCATCTGCAGCTCAGCGAGGAGGCTGAACTGAACACACTGAGAGACACGAACACCAACAACATCCTGCGGAGCATTTCAACCAGATGCGGATTCACCTTCAGTGAATTCTCTTGTGAAGGAGTTGTTGTGTTGGAGCTGAGATGCAGCGCCTCATTTATGCTGCACGCGCACCTTTTCATTTTCCAAACATGTTCACCTGGGAAACAAGTGCGGCCGCGCGCGCGCTCAGAGCTCAACCTCCACGTGTTTAATTTCGGCCTCACATTTCGGATTCTAATTATCTTCCTAATGAACACATTTCTCACGCAAGAATAAAAACAAATATCACACTAATGATAGAAATGTGCTCGTGAAAACATACCAAATGCGTGTTATAGAATAGGTGAAAAAATACAAACAAAAAAAACTCACTATTAAAAATAGTGTAATTGTTGACTATTCGATATTGTAAATTATGTGATTAATTTATGAAAGTTATTGCGATTTTTTTGGGGACCAAATGCAAAATAAATAAAATGAATTCCACTTTCAGGCTGCACGATGTCCGGGGTGATGACGTATTCAAAACAACGACAACAGTTTTTAATTATTGTCATTGCATCGTTAATTCTGTTCGAATTGCTAATAATCGATATGGACCTCGGATAAGAAGGACTCAAATGGGTGGGATCAATCGGCCCGCGACAGTACCTGATGGTGTCCACTAGGGGGCGTAAAATGGGAAGTTCCCATCCAGAGAAACTGAAAGCAGCTCCGTGACTGCGGCACTCGCTGTGACGCGCGTTCACGCGAACCGGCCCGTGACATTTCACGTTGTTTTTAACAAGAACATGGCGGCTTTGAGCGTGGGAACCAGAGAAGGGGGGTTCTGCTTCACGGGAATCACGGAAATCAATATCAAGCTTCTCTTCGTTTGATCAATATTCGGCCTGTGATCCATGAAGTGGAGAATATGGAGAAATCTCTGCAGGCTTTTAATTATTTGATGGTACATTTATTGTATT
The DNA here is from genome assembly GCF_009769545.1 of Cyclopterus lumpus. Taxonomy (NCBI): domain Eukaryota; kingdom Metazoa; phylum Chordata; class Actinopteri; order Perciformes; family Cyclopteridae; genus Cyclopterus; species Cyclopterus lumpus. Next base: position 15,996,100 of record NC_046984.1, on the reverse strand, counting down.
TTGTTTTTTGTTTTTTTTGTCAATGCATGCTGTAAAATATATCGATGGTCGATCAGATCAGAATAAATCATGAAATGATAAATATCTTATTTTATTGTCTTATTTATTCACACAAGCTGATCAAAGGAGCCACATTTTTATATTCAAACTTCAGGGTTAAATAACTCAACTAACAAGTATACTGTAATGGAAAAATACTGCACGTTATAATTGTTAGAGATTTGAATATCATATCATATTATATGTTATATAAACTTTTAAAAGGATGTCTCAGCAGATATGTTTGTTTGCTGTAAACTTTTATTCATGTGACAGAAATAAAAACAATTAACGAATAAAAATTAGCAGGAAGACATATATTTTTTATTCACCACAACATGAGAAATACGAAATGTTGTGAAAAGTTGATTAACATAGACAAATATGATAAATAAAATAAACATATACGTAGTTAATTACATTAATAAATGCATTACACATAGATTTATAGAGAAATAAGTTGCATGCAATCAAATAAATGAACACTGCGATATGTTCATGTTGCGGCGTGAGAACCTCTCATGTTACGTCACAGAGGCCGCAGTCACTTCCGCTTTCACTTTGGGGAAACGCTTTCAAATCCACGGTGTTAATCATCGATGATAATTGTCATTAAAACACAAAATATTAACAGCAACTAAATAAAGAATAATCGGCTTTTTACACGTGATTTCGATTAGAGAATTGAATTAAAACTGAATAAATTCTAAATAAATTTTAAACCGAAACAGCTAAACAAATTTGATTATAAAAAAAAAATTGTTGTGTCTATATGTTGCTTAAAAAGTCGCCAAAAATATTCTGATGTTAATCAACAAATGTTTTGCTATCGAATCTGTATTGATGATAAATAGTTGAGCTGTGTTTATGCTTTCACTTTAAGTTGTGGCTTGTTTTGAAACTTAATTAAATGCAACATCATCTTAATTATGGCATAGATCTTTCACGGGGAAGATAATTAGAATCCGAAATATGTGGCCGACATTAAACACGTGGAGGTTGAGCTCTGAGCGCGCGCGCAGCCGCACTTCACTCAGTTTTTCCCAGGTGAACATGTTTGGAAAATGAAAAGGTGCGCGTGCAGCATAAATGAGGCGCTGCATCTCAGCTCCAACACAACAACTCCTTCACAAGAGAATTCACTGAAGGTGAATCCGCATCTGGTTGAAATGCTCCGCAGGATGTTGTTGGTGTTCGTGTCTCTCAGTGTGTTCAGTTCAGCCTCCTCGCTGAGCTGCAGATGGATGCATCATAAATTCAGACAGCACAGTAATAACTCTTTGGATCTGATAGAAAGGATGGTGAGTGGACTTCTTTTGGATGTTCTTTAAAGTCACTGACTCTTTGTATGTGTCTGTTTACTTCATAATGTGTGTGTGTGTGTGTGTGTGTGTGTGTGTGCAGGCTCATACATCCACTAACACCACTGAGGATGCTGAAGTGAGCTTCCCTCATAACCTGTACAACCAGGCGTCTGAAGCATCAGTGAGTCATCCTCAACCTTTGTAATAAACATCAAAAGTTAAACATGTGGTTAGATTTCATCTCCTTTTTGTCATCTCTATTTTTTTATTTCCCCAGTAAACATGTGACAAGTGTCATGAATCTGCTCCTGTTGTATTTGAATTGATCTTCTTCTTCCAGGCTGAGGACAAACTCAGATTCACGGTTCAGATTCTGGAGGAGATGGCTGCCCTGTTTGAGGAGGATCACAGCAATGCATCATGGGAGGAGAACACAGTGGACCACTTTCTCATCGTTGTGACCCAGCAGGCCGACGGCCTTCACTCCTGTGTGAGTAGAGACCACCTCATGTAACATTTAGTTAGGTCTCTGTTACTCTACAACGTGTACACATGAACACATGACACGTGACTTATTAATAAAGCATAATAAATGTATCCTTAAACATTTATTTTCCTCTCATGAATTTAGATTAAGAGCCACGGCCACAAGAAGAAGAACAAGAAGCTGCACATGTATTTCAAGAGACTCTCACACATCCTGGAGCAAATGGTAAGTCTGTCCTTCTGTCTATCAATCGATTGATGTATTGATCAGTATTGGTCCTGTTTTAATAATGATGATATTCTTGTGTCTGTAGGGCCACAGTGCTGAATCCTGGGAGCTGATCAGGAAGGAGATGAAGACCCATCTGATGAGAGCAGACCAGCTGGCTTCATCTCTACTCACCAACTAAAACCTGTTGCTCTTATCAATATGTTCATGTATGTGCGGACAAGCAGTTATTTTATTAACTTATTCATTAATGTTTTTTTTAAATTTATTATTTATTGATTAACATATTTATTTATGTTGTTACTTTATTAACTTATTTGTTCATGCATAAGCTTATTTGATAATGTTATTATTTTTATTTGGTTATTTATGTCAGCTGGGATAGGCTCCAGCGCCCCTCGCGACCCTAATGAGGATAAGCGGTATTGAAAATGGATGGATGGATGGATGGTTATTTATTTCATTTAAGTATTTATTTAATTTATCTAATTCTTTATTTATTAATATATTTCTATATTTAATTATTGAGTTGTTTTTGTATTTATTAATCATGTATATCTCTTTGTTTTTTATGTTTTAATCAATACAAATATTATTCTCATCCATATGTTAATTCATCTATTTATTTATCAATTTATTGCTTATTTAAGTCCTGAGTGTATTTGTTGATCAGTTGATAATCTACACAATCAGCATGTTATCAATTAATATGTTAATGTTAATATGATCAACGTATTTATTTATTTAAGTTTTTTATGTATTTATTAATTAATTTTTTAAAACCTGTTAAAGACAATAAAAAAGACTTTCTCCAGCAAATGTTAAACACTTTTATGGTTTTATTATTGTTACATCAACAAAAGACACAATATAATGAACACACACTGTAACATTTAGTTAAAATCAAACTGTTTGATTAATACCTTTATTTATTTATTTTAAAACAACAAAAAAAGCCTCTTGAAGCACCACAAATGTCATCTGTCGAATATAAATCCATGATTTAGCTTATTAATCACTCCAGTGTCACTGAAAAGCATAAAATCATCATAAAAGCATTTACGGCAAGCGTTTTAAAATAACTGTTTTTGCACATTTATAAACAAACTGTTACTAGTATACTCTTAAAGGGAGAGATCAGATTTGTTTGGGGGGGAACTGGATTTAGGGGTGTCTGACAGCGAGGTGAATAAATCCCTCAAACTGGACAACCCCACTTCCATAAAAGCCATGAACGATGTATTTATAACTTATAACTTGTATACGTAGCTTGTTATTGTGAGGCTGTCTCACTCCCACGGGGCCTCGGCCTCCTCGGCTCCTTCGGCCTGGGCGTACACGGAGAGTTCCTCATACAGACCTCCACCACACGTCTCGATCGCCAAACCCTGACCGACGGAAACAAGTCAGGTTTAAGTCAGTCAACAAGCACTACTAATGTGTGAGTCCCATGAGGCGTTCAGGAGTCCTCGTCAAAGTTCACAGTTCAAGGCCTTCGCTTTGCATATAGCCAGGGATTCGGACATGACTTTAAAAGACAAAAGATAAGCAGCTGTAAAAATGTTACTGCAGAGCGATTTTAACATTTAAATATCCTCCATGTCATTTGTAGAAAGACCTCAGATGCTTCTAACTGTTAAAGCTTTAAAAGACCAATGAATATTCATATCGTTGCACATTAAACCCACGTTTATTTGACTTTAACTTTCCAGTAAAACAGCATTCTGTCAGGCACTTTCTCCATCCAACAGAAGATTATTATACTAATTATTAATATTATTGTTTACCCGAAGGTTTGACTGCAAAGCTGACCTTCTTACATTAAGTTTTCCACGACTATGTTTCATTATAAATACTTCAAACTACATTTTTGACTGTATAGGTCTTTGCATTAATATTGTCCGCTTCCTCTTGTTTTGGTGTTTTCTTCAATTTTGGTATTAAAAGTGCTACTTGAAAAATCCTCTATGATTTCTACAAGCACACTATACAATAATTTATAGTTATAAATGAAAAAACCTGAGAGCTGCATGATATTGTGGTTATGAGCTCAGTGGTGCGAGCAGACACAGCTGTGATGTGTCTTCACAAGTAACCGGTACATGATGATCTCACAGAATATGATGCATTGAACTACCAAACAAAAGGAGTTTAAAACACCTACTGCAATCAAATGAAACATGAACATTATAATGCAGTAGTAATATTAATCAAGAAACATCATAATATGTCAAAGTAAAACACTGACAGGGAACATTTTACTGCACAATCAATGCTTGTGCTGATAATACTTACATACTTTTACTTTAATTTTGAATGAAGGACATTTAGTGGATTATTCCAGTATGTTATTTGTCAATATACAGTAACTGTAAAATGAAGGCAAACAAACCTCATAGATGTGATCAGTTTCAGGCTCCTCGTATATGCTGTCCTCCTGTTTCAACTGTTAAAAAATAAAGAATACATTTAAAAAAAGAGACATTTTAATTCAGGAGTAAACACCACACAAATGCACACAAAAAGATCCTTTAAAAAAATCCAACTGTGACATATTAAATAACGTTAATCTTGTAAAAATGACGACGAGACATAAGATAGCTAGCTAACGTTACGTTGATCCAACGTAACTAAATCAAGTCGGCTGTGCTGCTTCCAACTGGATTGTAAAAAATGACTGAAAAGGCGTGTAGTTTCTGGTTGTAGCAACACGACAACACTCACACGGTCATGTCCTTTCACCAAAAGAAAGGGAAAGACAAAAAAAAGAAGGATAGAAAAGGAACATAAGCATATGTTGCTTTCATTTTAAGCTAACGGATAACTACTATCAGAACTGGAGCGCTGCCTTTGTGGAAACAGGTAAAAAAAAAAAGAAGGACTTCCGTATCTTCATACTAACTTATTAAGTGTTCTCTTTCAGCTTGAGCTGATCTCAAATAAACTAGAAACCATCTTGCCAGGTGGCCACGTTAGCATTGCGGTTACATTTCTGAGGTGTCTGATGAGCTAACTGGCTATACTGAGCTAACCTACGGTGCTAAAAACAGTTGGTATCTTTGCGCCTTAACACACATAGTTGGGCTGTATGTTGTTAAACGTGTAGGTATTTCCAACTGTTGCGTTACTAGCTTGCGAAGTACAGGTTTCATGTGGCACTGAGGTGGATTTGATTGGGCCAATCAATGCAGGAGAGCTAACGTTGGAGGTGATATAAATTTAAAGATGTAACATTACCAGCACAATAACTGAGGGTGGATAGCGTGGTCCTGGTTTTAGTTCAGTCTCAATTCCCACGGTATTATTTGTATGTTGTCGTTGCTCATTATTTAGGATTGTTTATTGTATTTTGCCTCTTAACTTCTTCATTTTGCGTCGCTTCTGTGACTCACGATATGACCTCGACAGTAACAAAGCTAGCCGAAAAATACCTTCAGGGTTTCTATCTTCTGGAATGAGGCGATATGTCGGTTTTCTATGTTTTATGAAATTATAAATAATAAGAATACGTGGGATTTAGTACTGCTTGTCAGACAAAACAAGCAATGTGAAGTCCATCATCTTGGGGGCTGGGAACTTGTTAACACTCAATGGCTCAATCAGAAATATCAGAGTTGCATGGCATATATTTTGTCTGTGACCTGGCAACATGTCTATAATATTGTCGACATCTGTTCTATTCCAAAAAGCTGAAGTTTCCATGATTGTTACGTTTATCTTGGCCCTGAATGTGAATATTGTTCTGCACGTCGTCGGCTTTATTCCAGTTTAACTGAGCGTCGCAGAGGGTTTTTTTGGTCGTCTTGTTCCTCACCATTTGCCGTTTGCGCAGCAGCACGGCGGCGATGCACACGGCCAGCAGCAGGCCCTGGAGGATGATGAGGCCATCCTTCATCTTGGTCCGATGCAGAGCCTGGGGAAGGTCAATGGTTCCTGTGAGAGGAAAGGTACAGGCGTCAGTCAATCGGATGCAACACTGCATCATGTGTCTGTACATAGGAGACATAATGTGGACCCCAGCGTACTCACTGGCGACCCGAAGTTCAGTCCCTGGTCCCCACGTGTCGTTTAACTTGCAGTAGTACACGCCGCTGTCCTCCGTGCGCACATCGTGCATGACGAGACACTTTTGATTCGGATCATTGTTAAAGAAATTAAACCTTCGTCCGGCCTTTATCTCGCTCCTGCTTGGATCGTCCTCGGTGTACCTGCTGGCCTTGAACCACTCCACCTTGGCCGGCAGGAGTTTCCGGGCGGAGCGACAACAAATGCCCGCGTTGTGTCTGGTTCTCGCACCGTAGAACCGGGGTATCTGGGTGATCGGCACGGCCGGGTTCGTGGCCACTGAGCAGACAGAGGAAGGTTGAGGGATGATGTGGCCCGGTTACAGCGGCAGTCGCTGCACATCTCAAACATGCACGCAGGTCCTTTGACCATATTTTGTGGCCCCTGCAGTGCTGGTCTTCAGTCGAGGAGACCGCGTGCCTCCAAAATAATGCCGAGAATCGATGACGTTATGGATGACGGAGGGTTACATGCTTGGATCTAAAAATCCTATATGTTAAAATGTTGTCTTTGTGTAATAGCTTAGTTAAAACCAATGCTCCTCACTTATAGGGATATGGAACAATAAGTATAGACATTGCTCATAGTGATGAGGGTGTTAATTGTTTTCTAATTTCTATTATGGATACATGTGTTTATTGTTGTTTTGCAAAATTTATTCATAATCTAGTGTATATGCAAAATAAATTAAGTTCTTATAGATCCCAAAGCGATGGTTCCACATTGCACATTTTGTTTAACGGGAAGTATAAAACTCAAAGTTATTAACTTTACAATAACATAAAACACAAATGTATTTGAGAAGCTGCAACCGAAGAGTCTTTTTTTGCTTGATAAATTACATACATATTACTTTTCTGACAAATTCTGTCGGCTCTAAACACCAAGCTGTTATTGTGGGATGTGACAACACTGATTATGTATCTACAGTCTAATAATCTAATGCTGGAAAACATTAGGATAAGATTATAAATTAAAAAACTATTTATCAGGAAGATGTATCAAACATCAGCTTCTTCTCTGTTTTCACATGATTGCAAATTGAATATTTAGACTTTTAGTGTGATAAAACAATAGTTTTTCATGCGTTTATCACCATGAGGCAGTAAAAAGGAACGTTTGTAATTAAAATATATTATGTGTATAAAAGTAGTTATAGTTAAGAGAGGGTTCATGCATCAGTTATTTCAACCTAAAGCTCAATGAATGTGTCACAGTTTTGTTGTTAAAGGGTATTTATCCATGTTGGGAATGGATAAAAGTCTTTTTTTAATGTTCACCATATATATTTATGGTGTTTTATTTTTTGCTTTTATGTTCTTTATGGTTTTATGTTGTTTGATGTCTTTGCTATATTTTTTAGTTCAGTTGTACACCAACTGTTGTTTTTAAATGTGCTCCATAAATAGATTGGATTTTGATATATATTTAAACTCTTTTTTATCTTCCTCTACAAACAGACTACAGGTATGAAATAAAGGAAGCTGATACATAACCTGTACACAAAGTAAAATGTACATACAGTATATTAAAAATAACCAGTCTTTGTCTCAGAAGACAACTTCCTCTTTCCCCCCAGATGGTCAGGAAGTAATGTTTTCTGAAGCGTCAAAAAATAACATGCAAAACCCTGACATGCATTGTAGCTGCGGTTAAACAGTCCTAAAAAAAAAAGTACAATTAAATGTCTACCTGAAGCATTATGAAATGATCAAGGCTGTTATAACGTTCAGAATCTCACGGACAGGTAGAATATTCAGCACCGAGAGTGCGACCGTTGTTCTCTTCATTTAAATTTCTTTCAGGCGCTTATTAAAACTATTAAAGTTCACATTTACCTGAGATGCTGATCAAAGCGAGCCCGCAGCATCCAGCCAGCAACGAGCGCATGATGACATGCAAAAGAAAAACTATATTTATATATATATATACGTTTAAGAGCGCAGCACGTTAGTCCTGAATCTCTCTGCAGCCACGAGAAGGTCTTGAACAAGAAGAAGAAGAAGTGTCTGCAGCAGTGGTTGGGCTGTCTGTCTGTCGCAGGCAAATAAGGAGAAGAAGAGCACTGTGGCATCCAGCCAAAATAACTCCAAACAACCCAAATCTTTACCGTTTAAAAACACTATTTAATTTTACACGTGCTCTATTTAATCATCAGGTGATAAGCTATGATGTTTTGTGATAACTTTGGTGATCCATCACCATATTTGCTGTAACATTTTAATTGATCCAGTATTAATTTTGAAGGTATTTTGTCAAAGGACATTCCCACCAGCCTCAACTGTACTTGTGCTAAATTTGTACACGTAACAATGAGCATTCTTACAAACTAAAGTCGTGAACATTGGACCTGCAAATAAGGCACAATAATCACTTTTAAACACTCCCAGGGTGGTGGAGATGCAACACTCGCTCTCCTGCGAGTAGAACCCGGACTACCACCGGGACTAGAACCCGGACTACCACCGGGACTAGCACCCGGACTACCACCGGGACTAGCACCCGGACTACCACCGGGACTAGCACCCGGACTACCACCTGGACTAGCACCCGGACTACCACCTGGACTAGCACCCGGACTACCACCGGGACTAGCACCCGGACTACCACCGGGACTAGCACCCGCAGTAGCTCTCTTGCTCCGGGTGCTAGTACAGAAACAAGCCCAAGTGCTTACGCCCTGACCCGACCCCCCCCTGACAAGCATCAAAAGTCCATTCACTGGATGTCAGAGGGGTAATACTCCCTTTGTCTGTACAAGACTGATCTAGCTATGTAAGTAAATACAGTACATGAATAAATACATTAAATTAATCAATAGATAGATAGATAGATAGATAGATAGATAGATAGATAGATAGATAGATAGATAGATAGATAGATAGATAGATAGATAGATAGATAGATAGATAGATAGATAGATAGATAGATAGATATATAGATAGATAGATAGATAGATAGATAGATAGATAGATAGATAGATAGATAGATAGATAGATAGATCAAATGCAATACAGCAAGTGGTCTCTGGTCCACTCAGGGTAACTTAAAATATCATGAACAATATACTGTGTTACTGATATGATTTTGAACCTTTTCAAAACAAGACAGCCGTACTGTCAGAACTGTCCTCAAAATACGAGGAGTTTGGAGTTTGGTGCCTCGTACCCAACAATGAGCCTGCTGGCCTCCATTGCCCTGACAGACAGCAGTGTAAACTGTGGGAGGGCCTGCATGAACAGGGTAATAAATACTGTTCACAATGGGATTTGCTGTTTCAAGCTATCACTATTTTAAGCTATCAGCTATCACTTTTAAAGCCTAACAGTTCATCTATTTGCAGGTCAAGACAAACATCCGCGACAGGCTGCAAGGAGACCATCTTGCAGCCTGTTGCGGATCTCTATAAATGGGCCAGACGTTTCCGACTTCGCATATCGAGAGGCTCTGGAAATGTTCTTCCAAAAGCCCCCAAAAATACACCGCAGTGACAAAACCTGCACACTTTGTTAAGTGTTTGTGTCGGTGTTGGTGTCCCCCCACAAAGCTGTCAAATAAGTCAAATAATTGATCAGACGATAGACAAAAAAAATTAATCACCAACTTTGATACTCGATTTACCATTTAAATCAACATAAAATGCCAAATATTTTATGTTTCCAGCTTCTCAAATGTGAGGACATTTGTTTTGTCCATGTGTTACATCCTTGGCTTTTTAAAAAAACAAACATTTTAAAAAATGTTTTCTGATGTGTTTTTTTTTTTAGACCAAATATCTAGAAAATAATAAGCAGGTTATTTTTTTTGGTGGCTGGACATGAACCGATGAGAATAGCCACAGCTGGGATTTAAAGCAGCAACTCCTCTGCCAGCCAGTCAACATGTCAGCCCAACACATCCCTCTTAAGGAATGCCAGTCAGCACTGGGCAAGACCTACAGCGTGCAACCGCAAAAATATGCAAATAAATCAGACACCCCCCACCTCCTTATTTATTCTTAAGAGGCAGTGCTTATTTTCGTCTGTCGACACTCAGGAACAAAAAATAGCGACCGGACAAGCGAGCCAACAAAATGTGCTGAAATGAGCAGCTCTGTCGAAAGAGGCAAGACGTCGATACTCGAGAGGAGAAGATGACAAATGCACAGCTGATAGCTAAGAGGGCTTCGTTGGTCAGTTTTATTTGTATTGAATTCTTCATTACCATGAACAGGCATATAGTTTATTTTGAGTCAGCTGTTGTGAATACTCACTGAACCAAAATCTGTGGCTGCAAATAGTCCCCAACAAAATGACCCTTTCACAGGAAAGAGGGATTGTTTTCTACTTTCACAAGTCTACTCCCAAAAAGGTTGGGAAAGAAAACGTGACAGGATAAACGAGTCCAAAACAAAACCACCAGAGGGCCTCAGTGTAGCTTCACATCATACTCTCAGCCTTACTTTGAAGTATTTTATTCTCACAATTTTTACAATAACAAAATGATATAAATATACAATAGAGAAAGAAAGAAAAGGTGTATATACAGGCCACTACCAGTAAAGCTCTCCCTCCATCAGCGATGTAAACACAAGGAGGACACCGTCTTGTGAGTTTGGGTGGAGCATCAGAGGAGTCGATCCTAAAGAGGAGAAGATGAAGACCTCCACGGTGGTGTTTATCCCCCTTGATGTCAAAAAACAGTCCTGAACACATAAACAAGAAAAGGGACAACCTCCTCTAAAAACAACAGCTGTAAAAGGGCTTGTGTTGTTCACGTATATATTCAGAGTAAGACGTTTTAAATTCATTTAAGACTTAACCAACAACAGCAAAGTGAAGCAACCATTCCACACGAGGACAGTCATATTTACATTTCTTATATGTAAATGTGTGGGATATTTTTATTTTTTATATGTAAATGTATGGGCTATTTTTATTTTTTATATGTAAATGTATGGGCTATTTTTATTTTTTATATGTAAATGCGTGGGATATTTTAATTTTTTATATGTAAATGTGTGGGATATTTTCATTTTTTATATTTAAATGTATGGGCTATTTTTATTTCTTATATGTAAATGTGTGGGATATTTTAATTTTTTCTATGTAAATGTATGGGCTATTTTTATTTCTTATATGTAAATGTGTGGGATATTTTAATTTTGTATATGTAAATGTTTTGGATATTTTTATTTTTTATATGTAAATGTTTTGGATATTTTTATTTTTTATATGTAAATGTGTGGGATATTTCTTAACTAAACCAACACTCAGCTGCATTTCAGAACTTTAAATTAATTTGATATCAAGTCGAAAGACAAAACTTGATGCAACATTTGGCAAAGCTTAATTTAAAAAATATGCAGCAAATGCTTCAGTTATTGCGAGAATTGTCATCAAGTAGAGACGAATACAGTTGAAGTGAACTCAGCATTTTTGTTCATGTAAACACCACATCTTAAAGTTTAAAGGTTTAACTCTAAATGCTGACATGGAAAACAAGCGACTGCACGCTTTGAGTTTTCAGATCTATCCGAGGTGAAAAAGAAAGACATAAACATTGAAAAAGACATGCATATATCAGTGGTGACATTAGAAAACAGGAAGGTCTCTGCAGCTCTAACTGGACCTGGAAGGGGTATAAATAGTGCAATATAAACTGGGCCTTCAGATGTTAACTGCATTAGCCGGCCCCGTGTTCTTGTTACTAATAAAGAATAACAGAGATCAGGGTTACACCGGTAGACCGGGATAAATGTGATGAGGATAATAAGCCTTATGTACAACAATAAGTCCACCGGACAATCTTTTAGTGTCTAATTGAAAGAAGAGATCGCACATAAAAGTGACTTAAAGTAAATAACCATGACAGAAATGAAGATATTGCAAAATGAGGGCCTAAATGAGGGCTTCAACCACCATTATTGACTGTTCATAGAAAAAATACTGAAATATATGTTATTTTCAGACATACAGGGTGCTTTAAATGGATTTTTCACTAGAAAGCTATCATATCAGATTCAAAGTTCACTTTGATGTTTCACAACAAATACTAGTATTTAATTAGCTGTCAGTGAAGCAATTCTCTGAAAGCCAATTTACAGTTACATGCTGAGAACAGCCAGATTAATTCTCATTTCACATGTGAAGTAGTTTATTCATAGTTTTTTAGTGGTTCTATTCCTATTATTATCAGAGAACCCCCCCCCCCCCCAAAAAGACACTTAAATATCACATAATAAAAAAAACATGACTTACATGTTCAGTTTAATTGTCAGATTTCATGAGCACTGTGTAAGCTCTTCATCTAATGTGGCCGAAAACAACATCATCTGTCTTTTGCTGTTTGTTATACGATCGTCTCCCTCAGGGTTGCACGTCGGGGGAAGAGTTGTGGGTCGGGGGCCGCATGTAACAACACCTCACTCGTGATCTCTACAGGCACGACCATGATATTTGCCTCGGGGGGTTCCGGGTCACATTGGACCCCCGGGTCACATTGGACCCCCGTGTCACGTGACGGTGTCTCGGGATTCGGCGTCTCGGGATTCGGCGTCCGTCGGCTCACTAGAGTTTCTACATCCGCCTGCTCCATCTCCTCGGCGAGGTCCGCGTTGCTCCCGTAGAGCACCCCCATCCTCCGCGCGAGCATGCCCTCCTTCTCCGGCGGACCCTCGCCTTCCTCCGTCCCGCCCGCCGCCGTTTTACGCCGGTGCACGAAGGCGGCGTGGCGCACGCAGCGCTTCAGCAGGTGCTTGCGGTAAGCCCTCTGAACGACGGCGGCGGCCGCCTGCTCTTCTTTGTGGCGCACCGTCGTGGTGATCGGCGCAAAGGAGTTCGAGGTGGGGTTGCTCAGGATGAACTTGGCCTGAATGCTCTCGCGCATCGCCGCCATCTCCACCGTGTCTCCCAAGACCATCTCCGTGACGGCCATCAAGACGTCCAGGCAGTGGATCCTGTCCCCGATGACCAGCGGCAGATCCATTTTAATCAAACTCAGCCGGTTGGGCTTCGCTACCCTCAACGGCTGCTGCAAGGTGTCGCAGAAGTCCGAGAGCCGGACGTACTCGATGAACTGAGTCCCGTCGACGTCGAACTTCTCCCACGTCTCGTTGAACATCACAAAGTCCTCCTCGCAGAGCGCGTCGCCGCTCTCCTCCTGCGCCACGTTGAAGTTCTCCAAGATGATGGCGATGTACATGTTGACCACCACCAAGAAGGAGACGATGATGTAGCTGCAGAAGAATGCCATGCTCATGAGCGGGTTGCCGCAGTTGCCCCTCACGTCCGTGCCCGGGTTCTCGACGTCCGGATCGCAGTCCGGGAACTCCTTGTTCAGCATCGGGAGCAGGAGCCCGTCCCAGCCCGCCGACGTCGTGATCTCGAACAAGCAGACGATGCTGCCGCCGAACGTCTCGAAGTTGAACATGTCGTCGATTCCGGCCTCCTTCTTGACGTAGGCGAAGTTCGACATGCCGAATATGGAGAAGATGAACATAATGAGGAAGAGCAGGAGGCCAATGTTGAAGAGAGCAGGAAGCGACATCATCAGCGCGAAGAGAAGCGTCCGAATGCCCTTCGCTCCTTTAATGAGACGCAGGATCCGGCCTATTCTGGCCAGTCGGATCACTCTGAACAGAGTCGGTGACACAAAGTACTTCTCGATTATGTCCGAGAGCATCGTACCTGAAATTGAAAAGGAGACAATATACAAACACCTTTTATCCGTTTGAACTCTAGGTAATGTAAATGTACCCACCAGCTATGGACAAGATGACCACGACAAAGTCAAAGACGTTCCACCCGTTGGTGAAGAAGTATTGCCGCAGGGCGAAGAGCTTCAGCATGCACTCGCCGGTGAAGACGGCGATGAAAGCGACGTTCACTTTGAAGAGGAAATCGTCCTTCTCCGCGCTCTGGTTGTCCGTCTCCACCATCATGGTCACCATGTTGAGGCAGATGAGCACCATGATGAAGATGTCGAAGAACTGCTGACTGATGAAGTCAAACACCCATCCCTGGATCAGGTTCTGGAGGGCCAGAAGGGGAAGAAGGGTCAGAAACCAAGAGGGTCATTTGGCAGACAAGGTCACCGCAGGGGTCGCCGGTGACATCGCCGTGCCACACATGCCGAAGCTGAGGCGTCATTACTTTGGCTCAACATCAAATGAATAGTCTTGCCCAAACAAAACAACGCATGTTAATATAAACGAATGACGAACTGTTGGACGTGGAATCGGCTTCTGTGGCTTCTTGGAGCCGAGTTTCTTCATGGCCTCGTAGTACTTTTTTTGTTCCTCCGTCATGAAGAGGTCTTTATCTCCGTGCAGACACAACATAAAACAAACAGATTGTTAATTAATGACCAAAAGATTGACGTTGTGTTTTCTTGCAGCTTTGTCCTGTGTCTGTCCGCAGATAATCTCGCATACTACTGCACCCAAACTACATAATATTTGGGGTGCTCTTTCATGGCGACATGCTCAAGTACCTCTCGTGGTTGCAGTGTCTCACACTTTCTCAATATATATTTGTATTGCCTGGTTTATACTGCCATTGACTGACTGCTTGGTAATCACTTTGTCGCACAGGAAGTAAAGTATTTGAACGAGAGACGGAGGTTTGAGTACCAAAATAAAAACAGAAAACAATGATTGAAAAGCTGTAAACAGGAAAACAATGGACCAGGGTGTAACAATTACAGCTATATACATAATAATGGGGAAAAACAACAATCGCATTTTGTGCAGAACGTTAAAGAAAAAGTGTAAAAACTCATCTTTTTCTTTTGTTGGTTGAAGTTGTCAATGATGACACCGATGAAGAGGTTGAGCGTGAAGAAAGAGCCGAAGATGATGAAGATGACGAAGTAAATGTACATGTAGAGGTTGATCTCGTAAGATGGCTGCTCCCCGACCTAAAAGAGGAACGAAACCTTTAGAGAAGAAGAATCTGTCCTTTGCCTGTTACTGAATTATTAGATAAGAAAGATGGAATAAGGATAAAAGGTTATACGGGGATATGATACTAGTCAAGAGGGTACTTGTTGATCCAAAGACGGGTATCACTTCACCATCACCATCTGTCACATATATATTATTACATATATATTGAATTATCTTAAAGTGCACGAGGGGTGTGAGAAAGGGAAGGGTGGAATCTTTGAACTCTAGACTTGGATTTCTTGATTTCATTTACATTATTTATATTCATATAACCAATAAAAAAAAAAAAAGAAGAGTATCCATCCTGACCTCGACAAACAGTTATGAAGAATAATAAATATTATTTTAATAATTTCATTGCTATTAACTTTAATTTATACAGCCACAAAATGTCCAACTTATTTTTGCAATTATTACTATTATTTATTATTATTATTTTTTACAATACAATCAAGACATAACTGTAATTAATAACTACCTCTCTGGAGTCGACGGCAGCGTACATGATCTCCATCCAGCCTTTAAAAGTTGACTGAAAATACAGAACATCGTTTCAAAACCCAGCTTTTATTTCCAAGCGTTTAAACGACAGAAACGACGCTCCTCACCACTTGAAGCAGCGACAGGTAACCTTGTCCCACGTTGTCGTAGTTGACCTTGACGTTGACCCAGCGGGCCTCCTGCGTGGCCTCTTTGATGGCCATGCAGTCGCTTATGTTGTTGACCTCCGTCATGGGGAAAAGCTCCTCCGTGGTGGTGTTGATGCAGCGGTAGAACTTCCCGGCAAACAGGTTGACTCCCATGATGCTGAAGATGAGCCAGAAGATCAGACACACCAGCAGCACGTTGAAGATGGAGGGGATCGCTCCGACCAGAGCATTCACCACCACCTGTTCGGAAGGAGAGGACTTTGTTAGAATTAAGGGGAATATGAAGAAATGTATGGAAATGTTTCCCCGCGGGTTTAACAAGCTTGCCACGGACATCAAGTCCGACCTGTACTCTTACCTCAGTCCGCTCTGGTACAGCAGCCACGATGTGAGCATGCAATCAACACACATTGTAAAGGAAAGCCAGTCCGGTTAGTGTGATAATGCATTAAAAACATCACAGCTTTTGCATCATCTAGATCAACGTTAGCTGCAGTGGTGGAAGAAGTGTTCTTTACTTAAAGTAAAAGTACCAGTATAACGATGCAAAAATACAAGTAAAGGACCTGCATTATAAATTATATTTAAGTAAAAGTATAAATGTAGAATGCAGTATTCGTTCTGCAGCTGACAGAGAATGTATTGTATTTTAAATATTAGATTAATTTGGTTAATCCAGCATCATTTAACTTTCTTAGCTGCCTGAGGTGGAGCTAGTTTGAACTACTTTCATCCAAAGGGTCACCAGATAAATCCGAGGGGTCATGTGATGATAGATGGGAGAGGAGAAGAGCAAAAACTTTCTGATACACTCAAATTTGGGATTTTTAGTGAATCGTTGGATCATTTGAACAGTGAAACGGAAACCATGTGTTGGAGGGGGAATGTCTCTCGAGTGGAACTGTTAAAAGGGACACACTGCAAAATAAAAATCAATCAATAATTGATCAGATCAATCTAGTCGCCTAGTTTTGGAGATATTGACCGTAGCGGTGTCTGCCTTCTCTCCAATATCATCGGCCTGTACGGCAATAAGCGCCAAAATGTGAACAACAAACATATTTGAAAAACTCAGCAGCAATATCTCTTCCTCAAAAGCCATAACCAAACTTAAGTAAAGTACTTGGTTACTTCCCACCGCTGGTTAGCCGTGCACGTTGCTCAAACGTGGGTTGCACAGGAGTGAGAAAAAAGAAACGTACCCTCATCCCTTCAAATCTCGACAGCGCCCGAAGAGGCCTGAGGGCCCTGAGAGTCCTGAGGGACTTGATGGGCCCCAGGTCGGAGTACCCCATCCAGTTGGCGGCTAAACTAATCAGGGAAATCTGTGGCAGAATCAAAACATTTCCTATTCACGCGTTACCACGGGGAAATGATGTGACACCAAACATGTCTGTCCTGCATGTTCTGTTGAAAAGTTAGGAAGCCAAAACTCACATCTACAATGAAAAAGTCCAACCAGCACCAGGCGTTGGTGAAGTAGGTCTTGAAGCCGTACGCCACCCATTTGAGGAGCATCTCGATGATGAAGACGTAGGTGAAAACTTTGTCCGCATACTCCAGAATGATCTTGATGGTGCGGCGTCTTTCTAAGTATATATCTTCAAACGCCTGCCAAAAGGAAAAGACGCGAGACACTCAGACGCACGTCCTACAGCATCTAAACGCCTTCAATTTTCTTTTTTTAAAACGTCGGTACTCACCAGAGCGCCGCTGCTGAGAAGGATCATAAAGACGATGAAGGTTTCAAACCAGTCGTGCTCCACGATCGTGAAGCAAGCCCGACGGAGGTTCCACCATTTCTTGCCTTTGCCTTGGGTGATGTCCACCGTCAGACATGGCCAGCGCCTCACACACTCTGCAGGGAGGAGAGTAAAAGAAAAGAAAAAAGAGTTCACCGTCTGCGAGAGGGTCCTTTTTAATATCCCGCGGGTTGGCTCGTACCGTCGGTGAAGCAGGCCTCCGGCTCCACGGGCTCCGGCTCTTCCTCCTCCACCTCTTCTGGTTCAGGCTCAGGTGGCTGATAGTCCACCGTGCTACACACTGAAGAATCCCCATCATTCAAAGCACCCATCAGCTAGTCAAGAATTACAATTGAAGCTCAGTTACAAAGCCGCCATGCAAAATATACATTTTTAATCCCCCCCCCCCCCACGCCCCCTTCCCACAATTATAATGAGCAGAACCACCAGAACCACGTGTACAGTAATGACCTGATTTTTTGGGGGGGTTTGTCGGTCTGCAGAGTTGACTTGAACATTTCCCAGCATGCGAATTTCATCTTCTAAGTTTTCCTGAAATGGCACAGGAATAAAGAATGAAATAAAGAGAAAGCATTCATAAGCAGTAAGACCTCCATTCTTTCACCAAAATATGTTTGCATGTGAATAGATAATATACAGTTAATACAACTGTAAAAGGCTCTGTACAACACCTATTATTTAAGTCCTATTATTTATCATTATTCTGTGGACGGTGTGTACATCTACAGATGCTTTTTTTTTCCTGACCGGTTAGATCGGGACAATTATCACCGTCACTATTTTTATTTAATTCGTTAAAGTATGGGCCAATTAGAATGATAAAGGTTTAAGTTGTCCGGTCCTGTTTTTTAAGCCTGAATGACGGACAAATTCAAGCATGTGACGTCCAATCGCCATCGATTTGTAGGTCAAAGTTCACCTTTAAATCAATTCTAATGTTTTTTTTTAATCACATAACTTCCAACATGACCATACCTCGTTATTTTTCTCATCTGATATCTCTGAGTCATCATCATCCTCCTCGTCATCCTCGCCCAGGTTTTCAAAGTCTGACTCGACCTGAGCGATCGGCACATTGAGGCCGAACTCTCCGTCCACAATGAATCCAGAAGGCCGGCCTTGGACTAAACGATCGCCTATCCCGTCCGCCGATTTGAGACTCTGACCGGCGTCCATGTGGTTCATTTCAATTTCCTCCACTTTGGGGTTCTCGGCGTCCCCCGGGCCCCCGCCGGGCTCCTCGGGCTCCTTCCGCAGAATCCGCAGGACGGTGCGAGCGGCGAACGCCTTCAACCAGTCGATGCCTCGCGTCAACCTGCAGACGGAGATCTGGAGGTTGTTCATCTCCCCGTCTTCGTCGCCCGCGGAGAGGTTGTCTCCGCTGAACGAGCTCAGCAGCAAAGCCAGGAAGAGGTTCAACACCTGAGGGTGAAGTTTACACTGAAAATGTGAAATCACCACAATTTCATTTGAAAAAAACATTTACTGCAAGAAGTCTGCATGTCAAAATAGCAAAAATTATTAATGCACTGGATTTAAACGGTTAAATTTCACGCATGTGAAATTAAGATTCTTTTAATAATCGCCGACATTGCTGAAAAACAAAAGTCTCAAATACGCATCGCATATCAAATTGTTCCTGTGGCGGCACATCGATGAATATTATGCCGTCGGGCCTCCTGTTGCAGACGCAGCGGCTATATTTAGAGTCTAAAACCCGTTGGTCGTTTTCTCGGTTCCTGTTCAGGTTTAGCGGGAGATCACGGTTACACGGCCGGCCGGTCTGCCTCATTCCAGAGTGGGAGCTGTGGATCAGTGAAGAGGAGGAGCTGCAGGGCGGTGGAGGAGTGAAAACTAATATAAAGAGAGAAATGCACGATACATTCAGTTCTCTTTATGCAACCTGATGATGTGAGAGATATTTATCTTAAAGATAAGTTTGATATTTTGGGAAATAATAACCGCTTTATTGTCGAGAATTGGAGTAGACAGATAGCTTAGCATAGCTTAGCATAAAGTCTAGAAGCAGGGGGAAACAACTAGCCTGGCTAAAGGTACAACATTTTTTTAAATATCAATACCAATATCTTGTTTGTTAAATCTGAACAAAATATTCAATATTAAAAAAATAATATCAAATATTTAGTGGTTTTCTTTTTTTCTTAGGCCCAAAACTCGACACTAATGAGCACAATATGATCATCAAAGTGAAATCCACTCTGTGTGCTGTGGCATTGACGGCCCAAAATGATTACCTCTTCATCAATTGCACTTTATCCGGCTATCAAATGACTTTTCCTTAACACCCGGTCCCCCCCACTGCCACCTGAGCTCTGCTCGCTCAGCTGTCTGTGTTTGTTCCCCTGGTGGCAGCCGGCTTCCTTGAGCCGGATCTTAGCACATACTCAAGGTCAAAACCACTGTTTAGTGGCTCGAGTCATTCGATTCAAATAGAACCCCCTCCCCCTCTCATCTAATATACTATTTGCCTTTATGTCAGTGCAAAATAGTGTGCATCACAAGAAAGCCGTGGTCGTGGCCGTCGCAATACTTTTGTCAGCTTGGCGAGGAGCCATTTCCTATCCATTTCTATGAATAACCTTAACAGGAAATGTTTCTTGGCTCCGGTCATTAAATACCGTGCTGAAATGATGCCTGAGGCAGCGATCGTCCGCGTTAGCCCTCCTTCGTCCGTGTTCTGTGAGGCCAAGATAAGATGTCAGGGTACAAGTGTGTCAGCATGCTCCAGTCGGGATTCTTCACAAAGCAATTCTTGAACAATCAGCTCTTCTAGACCTCCACCAAGACAATCAGCTCCAAATGTATTTCATTTAACGGGTTCACACCCCCATTATCCCGCTGACGAACCAAAAACATAACCTCAAGCCACATTTAAACATGCAGATGTACCGTATGTTGTATTCTCTCGTGTATTTATGTGTCACTCAATGCCCCTCGGTGGATACGATCTTCTCCCCCAGCTGTGTCCGTCCGTCCTTGGCAACCCTCACTCAGCCGAGAGGTTAACAATAGACTGCTGAGACATGCAGGCCACAAAATCTCCTGGCTTTATGATAAGATAACTGTTAGATTCAGAACGAATTTTCTAAATACTTTGCCAGCTTTACAGCTTCACAGTCGTAACAGTCACATGTGAGCGGCAGCTCGGGGAAAAAGACTGTCTACTTAAGATTCACCGAGTGCTGATGTAAGCAACGACTATAAACACAGCCGCCAGAGAAGAAACAACGTTTATTTTTACCCCGGTCGTAAATTTGCTGCACTCACCACCAGATTTCCAATGACCATCACCATCATGAAGACGACCAAGCACATCCCGGCTCCGGCCACCTCCATGCAGTCCCACATGGTCTCGATCCACTCCCCGCACAGGATGCGGAAGACGATGAGGAACGAGTGGAAGAAGTCGTACATGTGCCAGCGCGGCAGCTCGCAATCCAACGAGATCTTGCACACGCAGTCCTTGTAGTTCTTGCCAAAGAGCTGCATGCCGACCACTGCGAAGATGAAGACGATGATGGCCAGCACCAAAGTCAGGTTTCCCAAAGCGCCCACCGAGTTGCCGATGATCTTGATCAGCATGTTGAGCGTGGGCCAGGACTTTGCCAGTTTGAAGACGCGGAGCTATCTCCAACACAAGTAAAAGACAGTGGATAACGATGAAAGGAAGTTATTTCATCGTGGTAAATTGATATATACGAATTCGTCCACTGGTCGTTTCTCACCAGACGGAAGGACCTGAGGACAGACAGCCCCTGGACGTTCGCCAGCCCCAACTCCACCAGACTGAGAGAGACGATGATGCTGTCGAAGATGTTCCAGCCGACTTGAAAGTAGTAGTAGGGGTCCATGGCGATCAGCTTGAAGAACATCTCCGCCGTGAAGATCCCAGTGAAAACCTGCAGAGGGGGCAGAAATGTTCCCGTTCAAATCAAGTCTGGAGGCGTACGCACATTTCCACGATAGAATTAAAATTTCAACGCAGGCCTCGTATTCACCAGATTCCCCACGGAGAGCAAGTGTTCAAACTCGGGGGTCATGGGGTAATGCTCCATGGCCATGAAGAGGGTGTTGAGCACGATGCAGATGGTGATGCCCAAGTCGACAAAGGGGTCCATCACCACGAAGAGCACCCACTTTTTGAAAAACACCCATCGCGGGTGGCAGTCCCACTTCAGGAACCTGTCGGCAAACTTGTACCAGGCGGGTGGGCACGGCCTCTGAGCATCCTCCAACTCTAGACAAAGAAAAACAATTAGGTCGTCTACCGTCCCTTTTAAAGCTTTGAAAAAAGGTACAGTGTGATTTGGTTTTCCTGTGTTTTCGTTTACGTGTTTTCTGACCAGCATTTTCTGGCTTGTCCGTTCAGGGCTACCGTAGAAACATGGCCGACTCTTTGAAGAGGACCCGTAGATACAAAAGGCTTATTCTAAGCTAACGAAACCCAAACGGTTGAATTGATTTTCAGGTGATTATACACTTATTAATGTTATATTTTTATAGATCCCCATATATGCTACACGCTGTTCCTTTAATAAATCATCTCTAAATGATCTGCACAATGCAGATCATATATGCAACAGAGAGCACCGATGTCTGGGCCAAGTTACACACGAGCTAAAATAGCCAAAGATTAACACCGCGAGGGCGCGACACTGAATGTTGACGGGGATTTCTCCAGCGCACAATGTGATTAGGGGCAAGCTCAAGACAATGCTACTGTATTGGCTTCGGATAAAAAAATTTTTTAAAAACAGTGTACGATGTGAACAACCGCATGATAATCTGAGCAATTAGAGCTCACATTGAAGCATCTCGTCTTCATTCCCCTGGAGGAACTCGACACTTGCAGGAGCTTGCCGCTCTAACTTCTTATTTTTAGTTTGGACCAAAGCGAGAAAATAAAACCCTTACGTCTTACGGATTCTGTACGACAATCTGTCGGTGCGTTATCAGAGGTAGGTTTCTATACCTTTTGTTGGCACTGTACCTTCCATAGCAGCTACCGTGAGCACCGTCAGGGCACTGGCAGTCCTTCGTTTCAGGCCCGGCTCGTGCAGATGCAGCATGCTGTGCACGGAGCAGATCGACTTCTCTCCGAGTTCGTATTCTGAAGCAGACTGTAAAATGTGTTAATGCGTTTGTTTTCTTTTGTAAAACAACAATGAATTGTGACCATGAGGGGGTGTGAGGGTGCGATTCACCTGGATCATAGTGGGCGCTCTGATTAACAGACGGGGAATGATTCTCCCGTTACAATCCTTCATGATTTCGTCATGTTCGAGGCTCCGGTCATCGTCTGTAAAGTCTGATGTGGTGCGATGACTCAGCGACTTCTTACTGGTTAGAGTGGCTTGGCTCCCGAGACCAATTTCCTGAGAGATAAAACACCCCCCCCCCCCCCCCAAAAAAAAACGTAAACTATACTTTAAGTATAAAACGAAAATCACACGAGCAAAAAAATGAAAATGTACGACGTAAAATAGTGAATTTAGAGATAAAATATAATCAATGAAATATGTGGTAGATAGGCGTAGAAGAGTAAGGTGCAAAATGAGTAAACTCAATAAAACAGAAACGTTCAGTAGTACAAGTATATATGAGAAGTAATACATGAACAGAGATGTAAACAGTAAGTAAAAGTATACAAAAAGGAATAAATACAGGGCTTTTAACGTCTGTTTGAGTTCTACTACCAACAATTTGATAGGTATTATCAGTATTAAAGGGGACATATAAGGCTCATTTTCCTATTCATATTCTGGGTAAGAAAACAAACATTATTTTTCCTCATACTGTCAGCCTGAATATACCTGAATTCACCATCCGTTTTAGCGCCTGTCCCTTTAAGACCTCCGCCCAGAAAAAGCCCAGTCTGCTCTGATTGGTACATCCTAATGTTGTTAAAGTAAACGTACGATGAGCCGTCTGCTTATTGCTTGTAACGGTTACCTCTTCCTGGTTCCTGAGTTGCTCTAGCAGCCGCTGGAACTCTTCCTCTTTCTCTTTGGCCTCTCGCTGAGTTGCCTGATTCTGTTCGTCATAAGCCATGGCTACCACGGCCAGGATGAGGTTGATGAGGTAGAAGGAGCCCAGAAAGATGACCAACACGAAGAAGATCATGTACGTCTTACCGGCCGCCCGCAGGATCTGTGATGGGAGCAAAAAAGAAGCTACGAGAACTAAGGACACATTTATTTTCACGGCTGAAGTTCAAAGTTAGACGTCATGAATCTGTTTGCAACAAACGAAAGAAGTGCCAACCAGCTGGAAGAGGTTCTCCCAGTAGTCCTGGGTCATGAGTCTGAAGAGGGCCAGGAAGGCCCAGCCAAAAGAGTCAAAACTGGTGTAGCCATAGTTGGGGTTCCTCCCAGCCTTCATGCATGTGTATCCTTCTGGGCACCTCCTATCAACAAAGATAAAAAAGGGGTCTGCAATGTACCTCCGAGCCTCCAAACCACACGTGGACCAGATGAAATGATGTTAGTGTGCAGAATGCATACCCAGCATCAGAGCTGTTTCCACAAAGTAGAGCATCGAGGCTGCCTTCCAAATGATAGTGATTATCTATCGGCAAACGAGAAGATAAAAACCACTGAGGATATTATCAGCTTTAAAAAAAAAAGAAAAGAGACGCGTTATGTTTTAAAACACACCTGCGTTTTCAATGTACCCATTGAAATCGAAGGTGCCGTTGGAATATGCCGTGTCGTTGAAGCCCGCGGTGCCGTTGAAGGACGCCGTGGCGTTGAACGTGGCGGTGGCGTTAAAAAATTCGTTCGTCTCGAGGGGCCATCGCACGCATTTCTGCCGCAGATTTCCCATGAAGAGCTGAAGGCCGATGAGGGCGAAGACGGCGAGGGCGAAGACGGTCAGAATCATGACGTCCACCATTTTCTTCACCGACTGGATCAAAGCGGCCACGATGGTTTTCAAACCTGACAACACACGATTGATACGTCCGAAACAACGATAACAGCTATTAATGTTCTCCCAAAACAAAACATATTGGCAGAGGATTTAAATGAAAACATGAAGTTTACGTATATATATATATACACATATATAATTATATATATATATATAATATTATATATATATAATTATATATATAAATATATATTTATAAATATATATATATGTATATATAAATATACATATATATATATATATATATATTTATATATACACATAATTATATATGTATATATACACAATTATATATTTATATATAATTATATATATATATATTAATATATAATTATATATATACACACATATATAATTATATATAATTATATATACACAATTATATATAATTATATATATTTATAATTATATATATATGTGTAATTACACACTTATAATCAGTAAAACACTGAGTCACACACATACAATAAAATAAATATATAAAAACAATTACCAGGAATCACAGTAATTGTTTTAAGGGCTCGAAGTACACGAAACGTCCTGAGGGCTGACACGTTGCCAAGGTCAACAAACTCAGTGACGTATCTGTGGAAAGACACAAAACAATGAATTGAAGCCAAATAAGGCTCAACATATTATTATTATTATTATTATTATTATTATATTGTAACATATTATTACCCCCTAAATCGGCTCAAAATGCACAAAAACAACTACACGATATCAAGTTTTATATTCAATAGCAATTTACACACTTACTATATTTGTTTTAATGCCAAGATTTGGAGTTTATATCACAGACTTTATGATAACAAGCGTTAAAAGTGCACGTACGCCATGCTGATCACCATGAAATCCAGCCAATTCCACGGATCTCGAAGGAATGTAAAAGATCCAAAACAGAAACCTCTCGACAACACTTTGATGGTCGCCTCAACGGTGTAGATACCAGTGAAGACATACCTGCACGTGGGCAGAAACACAAGTTAGTGTAAGGAAGTGTTAAATGTGACACAGGAATTACCCCCCAAAAAATAACAATATTGAAGTACTCACTCCACGGTTTTACTCCATGCTGGCGGGTTGCTCATCGTCATGAATACACAATTCGCTAGAATCGTAATCATGATGAACAGGCTAAATAATTTAATTCAGGATTAAGGAAACACACATGGGCATTTTGTTTATGTGTATGTATATATATACACACACACACACACACACACACACATGTATATATATATATATGTAGATATACACACACACACGTATATATATATATATATATATATATATATACACACAAAAAAAACTCTATATATACAGCATATATATCATATATATATACACGCTATATGTATATATATAAAATAGTATATATATATATAAAAAAATACATATATATACATATATTCGTATATATAAATAAAAAAAAAATATATATATATATATATATGTATATTTATATATATATATATATATATATATATATATATCTATATAAATGTATATATAAATAAAAATATATATAAATATATATATATATGTATATTTATATATAAATATATATTTATACATAAATATATATATATATATGTATATATATATATATATATATATATATATATATATATATATATATATATATTCTCAACATTTCCCAACTTTATTCGTGGCTTAACACCACTTTATGTCCAGTTCAAACCTGAACACATTAAATAATTAAAAAGCTCAAAGGATATGAATGTATGAGAATTTTGATGGCTCCTCGTCGAACCAAACTAAAGGGGCTCAGAATGTAGCAGGCCGGCTCAGCGTTGAACCTGAAGATTGTGTTTCCTTTAGTGACCACAATGAATGTCTGGAAAAAAACAACAACAAATACAGAAATATTATAAATGCAAGATGGTACAGATTCTGTAACGTACTCCGCGTGAAATAGTATACATGTATGCAGCTTTAATCCATGTCAAGCAATATATCCTGTATTTTAAGGTGACGCAGGGACAAGCTCATTAAGTGTGTGTGTGTGTGTGTGTGTGTGTTTTCATTGCCATGTGAGACCCATGTGCTCAAACTGACGTGCTGTGCTTTGTAGAAGGGGTCCAGGTCCTCCAGGGGCGTGTTGAGCAGCGCCGCTGGAGGGTCTCCGTAGATCATGGGCAGACTCTTGCCCGCCTCCAGGTCAGCGTGCGGGGCCTCCGGCTCTTCCCCCACGTGGCCCTCTACGCCTGCTGCCTTTTGGCTTTCCGCCTTGAGCCTCTCGATCTCCGCCAGCGATTCCTGGGTGAAGCGGCGGAACGCATCGGTGCCTCGGGGAGGGAACAGGGGCGCCATCTTCGCATCGCGAAGGGGTACCGCCGCACCGGGGTTTCCCTAGGAGGAGCTGTGAGGGGAGGACGAGGAGCGAATGGAGAGAATACGTATATTTATATAAATGTTTACAACAGTTCGGAGGGTATCCTACGATATCTTTGGGGCCTTTTTCCAAGAAAGTCCAGCAACGCGTGCCAATTTATGCTTGTTACACTGCAACTTTAAACATTTGGATTTTTTTTTTACTTTAAAAAAAACATGTCATAACGTAAGAATCTTTCAATTTTGGTCCCATCAACAATTACCATTATTATAATATTTTGATCAATTAAAAAAGGACCAGAGATCCCCTTAAATGCTGCACACTGGTCCTTTAAAAATAATAACAAATTCCTAATGAATGGTAACATGTCATTCACCCATTTACACTCATTCATACACTGATGGGAGGGACTACCATGCAAGGTGGCACCTGCCTATCAGGACTAACTAACCATTAATACCCATTAATACATGTGGTATTGGTCAGATCTTCTGATTGAAGGACGACCCGCCACGGTCGCCCCCAAATGCATGTCACCAAAACTAAAAAATGACTTATTTTGCCTGTTTCAACAGTCAAAAACCCAAATATTACACTTACAGTGATGTAAAGAAGAGAAATGTTGTTGTCTTTAAGGTATTATATGATTTTTATAAAGACATATGACAGGAAATGAGAGAAGAAGAGAAAGGATTTTAAATGACCGTTTTGAAAACCCTCCAATCAATATTCTGACGATCTGCTAATCAAGTCTCTGACCTTTGACCTCTCACCACAACACGAGCACTTTGAAGTGCCACAAAATGACGAGACGCGCTCGGGGACGAGAGCTCGGCCTTTTCCCACCGCTCTAAAGACACCACGGCATTACTCGGGTACATCAGATTACTTATTAGCCTAGCAGACGCTCCCGTATCGGGTCCAAGTGGCGTTCCCATTACATCCTTTGATGTGTTTAGCAACCAGGAGGCAGCTGAGGTTATGCTGCTGATCGCATGGCAAAATAAAGGAGTCGATTATCCTTTTACGTTTGCTGTTTTTCTTTAAAATGGATGTAGCCAAAAGATTGAGTAATAGTGGATTCCTAGTATGTCATTTTGCAACCACTTTTTATTAAAAGGGGAAATATATTTTTGCCAGAGAGCAACAATGTCAACATGCAGTTTGCAAGTTGAGTCATTTGCAAATTAGCTTTTATATGCATTTTTAAAAAAAATGTGGAGGACAAAAAACCCCACGTAACTATAAGTGGGCCTTGAGCGAGTAAAAGATTTAAACGTGTTTGAATACACAGTTGTGCTGCAAAAAATCAATCTACAAGGCATCCGCTGTGGCCTTGAGACGTGACCGTGCACTTGCAATAAAAATCCATTAAATATGAAATATGTCTCCGTGTTCTGAAAGTGAAGTACAGAAACTACACGCAAAGACATAGAGACATTAAATCACCAGGAAGGCCGTAAAAAGAGAAGCGTTAGCAGACGCGGGCATTAGAAGAAGCCATCAACACGGCAACGAGAGCTCGCACACGTTAATCCAGCCTCCTCAAACCACCTCGCTCACACAGAAAACGATGCATTCACACACACACACACACACACACACACATGGGCTCCTGCAGATACGGTGGCCGCCCAGCTGCTCCGGGCAATCAGGAGGCCGCGTCGTGTTACAGAGGCCCGATGACTCTGCTCATTCCTCCCTGGCTGAGCCTCTCGCTCTGCGGCCTCACATCCCTCTTGATAAACAGGACGGCGAGCCAACTCGTCTTACCGGAGCGGACTCCTCTTCTATCCGCCACCTTCCCTTTTACACAGGACGGTGTGTGGGGGGGGGGGGGGGGGGGGGGGGGCCCAAACACACTAAGCTTCCGCCGCCGCACCCCGTATCGGTCACATGACACCTTTAAATCCCTCTTTAATGCAACGACTTCAGTCATTCCATCTTGACCCCCCACGACTCATCAAGCCACCTTTCATCCCACTCCTTCAACAGCAGGGGGGTCAGTATAGTTTCTTCATCCTACCAACAAACAGACAAAAAACCTTTAGATTCATTACCAATATCAATATCAACCTCTGCAGCTCCTTACTAAGCCCTCTCCCCCCCCCCATCCTGTTTCAGAAACCCCCCACTCTGGGAGCCGCGGGCCCTCGACCGTGAGCCAACCTTAAAATACACATCCTGAGAATGGAGGGGGGGGGGGGGGGACATTTCCTGGTTGCATTACGTCACACCGTTACTGCTGAAGCCATCAGAAAAGAAACTCAATTGAATACCTGCCAATCTCTAAAAAAAAAAAAAAAAAGCCCCCCCTCCCCCCCCCCTCCCTCCAGGAGGTTGTTGCCTCGTCAGTTAGGTAAATAATATGTTTGGGCGCCGTGTTGAGGTTGCTGCATTTATTAAGTGCGATATTCAGTATCAGCCAAACTATATTCTGTATATCGGGTTTAAAATGTGCAGAAAATAGTTACAAGTCAAAGTCCTGCGTCAAAAGTAAGATGAGTAGAGGTATTATAAGTCAAATATACTGGAAGTATCAAAAAGGTAAGGAACTGATAGCATAATTAAATTGTTAATACCGATGTGTCAATGTATAAGCATATATTTAGCATTATATATAGTTATATATAGTAGTTTTGTCCCGTGGTTTTCAACCTAAGGGGTCGAGACCCTGAAGAAGGGTCACCCGATAAATCTGAGGGGTCGTGAGGTGAATAACTGCGAGAAATTAAGAAAAGGCAAAGTTCTGAAACACAGATTTCTATTTTATTTTATTTTTGTTGTGAAATAGAGGATCATATTAGCTCTTTGAGCATCACGTATCGCCCGGGTCCAGACCTTTGAGTCCGCCCACTCCACCGAGTTTGAGTTATAATCGACTAATGAGCGCCGCAGGGTGGCTAACGATTGGACAATCGGCGCCGGAGGCGGGACAAACGCCGTCGTCAAGCTGTTGAAAACGCGTCAGGGTCCACTCACACAACCAGGCACAGTTTCTTTGGGAACCACTGATTTAATCTTAACGATATGTCGTAGTTTAGAAGGGTATATGTTTTTTTTATGTAAACAAAAACATATATATATATATATATATTTGCTAGAAGAAGTATATAGGAACATAAAATGCCAGTACAAGTGTGTGAACTTGTTTACTGACGCTCGCGTTTAAGAGCCGAGCTGAAGACAATTAACTCACTTCATGACCGCGCTCGTTGAGCCGCCCCGGGGACAGGTGGCAAACTGAGGAAGAGGGATTGGATGCCTGGATTTCAGAAGCTTTTCCCCGACAGTAATATACATATCAGCTATGCATGTGAAGGCCATGTGACCTGTGACATTCCTGTCAAAGGGGATATAGACGATGTAATGTAGACACCTCTTCGTCACACTAGCCGGCCCGCGGAATGCGCATGCCAATATTCACCTTCCGGAAACTAGCCGAACTAGCTTTTGGCTCCCGTTGCACGAGGGAAGCTTGAGTTCACACAGCCGAGGAGAGGCCGAGGAGAGGCCGAGGAGAGGCCGAGGAGAGGCCGAGGACAGGGCGAGGAGAGGGCGAGGAGAGGGCGAGGAGAGGGCGAGGAGAGGCCGAGGAGAGGCCGAGTTCACCGGGTTTAGATAGAAAACATGCATGAATCACAACAACGCTGAGATTCTAATAAGGAACCTGGCGTTTTAATCAATTTCAATGACTTGTGTCAACGTGACAAACGTGTCACTACACGGCGACGACCACTCCGGGAATGCGTGGCAGTTGTAAACAACGGATCCAGAGAGCAAACAAGGGCTTTTTATCCACCCGTCCCTTTTGACATTTGCCGTGCTCCCGTTTCCCACGGGGTCGGATCGCAGCGCCGTGCTCCGCTCTCTCCCAGCTCGCTTCAACACCCACCAGTTAACCTCGTATTCCAGACTCCATAGGGAGCCACAATATTTTTTTTAAAACAACGAGTCGATTTGTGTGTTGCCACGAGCTTCGAGCGGCTAAAAAAATGCTCAGCATCCACTCGGGGTCGAGCCCTCTGCGTCTCACTTTGATGTTTTTTATTGGTTGTGTGCACAGTGAGGCTAAAGGCTGCATTATGTTCCCACATGCATTATGTTGCCGTGAAGAGGACGGCAGCTGTCGTTCGCGGCATGCCTCTGTCGCCGCATACCGAGGAGCTGTGAAGTAATCTGCGGTCGGGCGGTCAGATGGCTAACCGACACATAAAGGCCTATATACTGATCCATAAATCAAGACTTTTATTAGGGGACTCAGCCAGATAATGTGTTGCAGCTGACCGCGAGCAAACGTTTAACCACAAGCATCTTAACGAGAGCCTGAGGACGTGGCCGTTAAGGTGCTCGTGAAAACATTGGATGTAAACAACAATAAGAATAATGGGTTTTTTTCCAATATATAGCCTGATGCAGCTTCCTAAAATGGGTCAGTTTGAATCTGCTGCATCAAACTGACCCATTTGGCCTTCGCACTCAAGAAATCCGAGTGTGGAAATGAAATGGATAACTTTCCATCCAGAGAGACCAGCGGGAGCTATTATCATATTCGTAATGCCAAGTCAGGTCCTGACAAGACACAAGAGATCCATGAAGGAGCTGCTCATGTTTGAACTAAAGGTTAACACAAGAAAAATAAGGTTTTTCTGTCACACATTGTTCACATAAGAGAAGCAGTCAAATTCTATGAATATAAATGTTGCACAAGTAAAAGGTTTTACTGATCTTTAACCTTATTCTTTCACCTTTTGAATACTGTGGAAAATACAGAGGCCTGGCCAAGCAGTCACATGGGGCTCAGTTGGTGAAAGAAACTCAAAACCGACACCTTCTGCATCCAAGAACATGTGATGCGAGACACACACACACACACACACACACACACACACACACACACACGCACACACACACACACGACGACGACAGCAGATGCATGTTGAAAGCTACACAGATAAGTATTTTTTTTTTACCATCTACCGCGTGGTTGATGAAACGAGTGACGTCATCAGTGGAGAATGCAACAAAAATTAAATAAGAAAAAAACGAGACAAATGATGCACTGTGCAAAAAAACAAACTCACTCTTAAGACTTTAAAAACACCACCTGATGGGTTCCCATTCACTGCTGCTGGAGCCCGTCCTGTTACACACATATATATACATATGCAGGATCTAATATGAACGCTACGTCTCCACGTCTCCCACCAACGCGTCCAAAGATCTGCTCTGCATGCACGCAGCCGGGCGGTCTCTGTCACACACCTCGGATTTTGGGGCTGCATGGATTAGCGGCAGGGTGGCGGTGGGGTATGAGCATCCACAGCATCACAGTATCTTGCCCATCTGCCAGGAGGACATGAGCTAAATATAACACGTTGTCCCCCCTGTGGGAGGAGGCAAAGTGGGCATCGAGAAGGTTGCAAAGTGGACATTACAGCAATGCATGCCTGCAGGGAGACGTTCACCTGGCAGGTGACTGTCTGGATGCTCATGAGGTCCCTCTCGTACTGTACAGCGTCTACTGTAGGATAATAAATAGTAAAACACCAGGTCGGCACTGCGCGTGCACCTGCACCATGCAAACACACACACGCTTAAAAAAACAGAAGTCATAAATCTACCACTTCGAAAAGGTGACCTAAGCTCAATTACAAGGCCTGTGTTTATTATTAGAACAACAAACACTCATATTAAAACACTACTTTGCATTTGATGTCTTCGCCGGTGCAACTGATTATTTTCAGATAGCAAGAAGAAAAGTTAAAGATGCCATGCTTCTCTTTCTGTATGAGTTATGTATTCTGTATTTACAGCTACCAGCGTGGTTCTCAGTTACTGGATAGAAAACCGTGCACAGTGTCACCACAGTCAAAATAAAGAGGAAAGATTAAACCAAGAGAGCCCAACTCCAACCTTAAAAATCAGGAAGATGCCATATGGCATAAAGATATGAAGACCTAAAATAGGACCATAAATAACCATCAAGTCGAAGCAGAACCCTTCAACCTGCAGCCGGTCAGGACACGTTTATATGCTGAGCTCCGTGCAGGAGTCCTCTGGCTCACGGGAAACAAGCAGGTGACCGGTTACCTTGCACGAGAAAGCAAATATTCCCAAAGAATCCAAGAAACTTGTAAAAAAAAAAAATATATATATATATATTAATAATCAAGTCTTCCGTGAAGCCTCGCACCGGGGACGTGATTCTCCCCCTTGTAGCCGGTGGACAGCTGTTGCTGACGCGGTGGTGATGTCCTGCAGTGAAACCCGAGGAGTCGCTGCAGGTATACGGGATCAGATCAGACCTTTGACACTTCAGCAGCGGGACCGGGACCGGTAACCGGGAAGTTTAACGGACCGGAACATCCCGTTCCTGCGGCAACCCGCGGGTTCGAACCCCTCTCAGCACAAGAGTGTTTTATTCAACTGAGCCGCCTGCACGATCTGCTTTAGAAATAGTTTACTAAATGTATTATTAATTGTGTTATATGGTGGAAGCACGCATCAGTTATTAGCGTGGACCAAAGAGTTCACGTAGACTTCATTTCATATATCTCGAGTCATGCGTTTATTATTTTATGAATTATTTTATGAATTAATATATATATATATATACACTATTTAATACAATTTAAAAATAATAATTATATATATATTAAAAACATTAATATAAAATATCAAAATATATATATTAAAATATATATATATATATATTAAAATATATATATATATATATATATATAGAGAGAGAGAGAGAGAGAGAGAGAGAGAGAGAGAGAGAGATAGAGAGAGTTAAAAATCGAGTATTTAAATGTCCTGTCTCCGTTCTTGTTTGTTGTACTTTGGAATGAACAGTCCTGTTTGCTGTACGGTAAAACCTTCAGATTATAATCTTTCTAGATTAGCTGTTTTTACCATTTTTGGCACTTGAGTGTTTAAGTAAGTATCAGTTATCAAGTGATGCGTTTCCTTTTTATATATTTTCTGTCTTTTGAGAAATAAGTGGAGGGACGTGAGGGGAAAATATGTGAATAATAATGTGATAACAACTCTTCTTCTTATGAAGAAAAGTTCCTTGTGTGTTCCTTAAAAACAATCCCACTGTTCAAAACTAATACAAATATAGGAACTATTTTGTATTACCGAAAAAATAAAGTCTGTTGCAAATACAACCGCCAGAGGGCAGCATAAAGGCTTTTGATGTTCTCTGTAGTCCTTTTATTCAAGCATAATACTGCATCTGACTATAACATATACATATATATATATATATATATATATATATATATATATATATTGATCATTCCTTGTGAGAACAACAACTGCAATCTAGTGATTAATGCCAGTGGAGATGAACAGTTACTTCCTCATGGGGCCAACACTGCATCAGGACCAGTATCTTATATTTTAGTTTAGAAACAATCCACTCAGTGACGTTGAAGTGAGGATTTCAAAAGGTCAAACTATAGATTTTTTTTTTATTACATTTGCTGTGCATGCAGTGAGAGGCTCACGACTGCACCCGTTCTGATTGGGCGAGTCGTCCCTTCGATGTGGAAGCTATATTTGGCTGAAAGGTGTGTAGTATGATTATACAAGGAAAATGATATCCGTGATTACCAAATGTTAACTGGGTGTCATCGCTTTCTGGGAAACTGAGCCTGCTGCAAATTTCCCCACCGTGTCCTCCCTTGTGTGAGAAGAACTGTCCGAGTCTGAGGACAGGGCGCGAATGAGAATACATTAAATATTGAAGAAATCAGGCCACTTTGTCACTATATCAAAGATATTAAACTTGTATAAAGAAAAATGTTCTACAGTCTCCTAAAGTGACTTTCAGTCTGGGTTGTCATGGGGATAAAACTGATCCTGAATAAACATAAACAGTGTATGTGCTGGTCTGTCTGTCTGGGTCATCTTTACAGTGTTTTAATGTCACTTTATTGACCTTTAATGAAGGAATAGTGCTGGTCATATTGATCTGATTGTTTACCATTCATATCATTTCATTCAATATCAAGACTCTCGTCCTTCAACCTATAAGAAAAAAGGCGTTACGTCTCTTATTTCCCCTACGAGCTGTGACGAAGATAATGATAATTTACCATTCAGATTTATCCCGATACACATCTTAATGTCTCCAAATCTACTTTTTATTAACTGAAAATTCTTTTTTTTTAAATGTATTTTTTTGTTTGTGTCT
Organism: Cyclopterus lumpus; assembly: GCF_009769545.1. Lineage (NCBI taxonomy): Eukaryota > Metazoa > Chordata > Actinopteri > Perciformes > Cyclopteridae > Cyclopterus > Cyclopterus lumpus. The sequence continues at coordinate 15,961,122 of NC_046984.1, read as the reverse complement.
GCTTTTATCTCAATACTTCTTTTATTTATTCCATGCCAATGATATTTGATGCATGTAGGCCGAGTATGTTATATGTACATAGTAAACTTCCATTCTTGTACTTGTCTTGTTGTTGGGAATTTGTGCAACACATTTGTGTGATCAATAAATCAATATATATAATGTTTAACACTATTACAATTAATATGACTAGTAGCTGAGTTGAGTGTCCTGCACAATAAATGGTGCCAAACCCATATGGGCTGACAAGACACTGGAAAACAACAACAACAACAACAACCATGTAGACCACATGACCAGTCATAAACACACAGTTTAACAAATTCAAAGAAAGAAAGAAAAATAAAAGATGTCACAACATTTAATTTCCATAACACAAACATCTTATTGATCCAGTGTTATTTTCTATAAATCTTTCTAAGGCAGAAATCTCCTCATTAAAGAGCTAACTCCACATATTGACGTCAGACAACCAAATAAATCCAGCTTCTTTTTTTATTATTTTTAAGTTTTTTTATCTTATAGAAGTTTATAAAATCCAAACAATAGTTCATTTTAACTGCAGGTTGTAATACCAAAAACACTTAAGAGGGTGAATACTTTTGTAAAGTGTACCTTTATATCTACCTCAATTGAGTAGAGTAGTAGTATCAGTAGAGAATTAATGAAGAAGACGTGGTTACAGTAATAAAAAACTTGAGCATAGTTGGGTTTAGTTTCTGAGTATGTGTGTGTGACTGTGATAAAAGGAGGACTAATAAACAAAATAAAAAACAGACATTGTAAGGAACTACCACAAGGTGGAACCATGAGGCCACAAAGGTTCCAGCTCCCTAAATTAAACCAGTGAACAGCTGACAGCAATTAACCATCAAGCTGTTGGTTATATACAAACTGGATAAAGACTGAATACAATATTATATTATATACATATTTCCTCGAATTTACAGCCTAGACAAAAATATGAATACAAAAATATGAATATGACTGTAAAAAGTTACATTAAATTTGTACATGCTCTACACAGATGGAAATTAACAAGACAGATACTTAACGTTAATTGCTCTTAAGTGGACCTAATTAACATGACCAGCTTTAGCCGAAATGAAAAGAAGCAATAATCACTTAAAAAGTGATGAACATACGATACATAAATCATAGTAATATGTAACTTAACGTACGTGCAAGTTCAATGGACCCACACAACGGCCAAAACAAAGCCAGTTAATTGGAAAACTTTTCTGCGGGGCGGAACATACCACTCTCGAGGCGGAGGCGGAACGTACCACTCTAAGGGGGCAGACGGAACAGTCCAAGTGGTGATGGCCTTCGTAAAAGTGGTACCAGAAGTTGTGATGATAGTAATATAAGTAGTACAGGTAGTAGTAGTAGTAGTAGTAGTAGTGGTAGTAGTAGTAGTAGTAGTATAATAGTAGAAGTAGGAATCACTTTAAAATAATTGAGGGCTCCCCTCTTTAAAAGTGGTTTCTACTTCACCGTTACCATGGAGACACACACGATACATCCGGACGATCCAGGAAGTAGGATCGTTTTTGTCGAGCTCCTTGTTTCGTTATTAGATTAGTTAAATAAGTTGTTATATTTAGCCCACGATAGAAATAATACACAGTAAAAAAAAAATACAAATATTTAGAGCTCATAATATTAAGGTAAACACATCTATACACAGTTAAGGTGATTAAAAACACGCCGGTAAAAACATGGACTCGGAGTACATAAAGAGGCACTTGGGTAAGTGTCTGGCCGACGGGCTCGCTGAGGTGGCCGAGCAGCGGCCCGTGAACCCCATCCAGTACCTCGCCCACTGGCTCTACAAGTACAACTCAAATGTTGAATATGAGACGGAGGTAAGCTGCTGCATCAAGTGTTGTAGCTACTTATATAGATACTTTATACTTTCCTACTCCTAAGGATAAAAAAAAATAATTAAAATCTATAATGGGAAATACAAAATATGATAATAGTTATTATAATAATAATAACAATAATAACTATTACATGTATTCACACATACAATCAGACAATAATACAACAATAAAATAGAATAAACTATAATATAGAATAAAAACAATAATATAAAAGAGATTTAAGCACAATGCATTTACAAAGAACATTTAATTTCCCTATATTATATAAAGTGGTTAGACTAGCTTTAACAATAAAATGTTAATTATAAAATCTGAAATACTGATCCATGATGTATAATGATATACTGCTGACGGACCATTCTGCCTCCAAAGCTTATAATCAATACTATATATTTTTGACAAGGGAGCACATGATTACTTGTGCTCTGTGGACAAAACCACAGAGAATCATCACCAACTCTGCGGTTCATTAAACCTTATTTAGTTATAATTAAACTCACATTTAACTAAAGTACTACTTAATACCTTTTACTGGCTGTTTTGAGAACTGCGGTAAAGGATGATACAGACTGAGATAGCCTAAGCTCCTCAAGCTGAGTGCTTTAAAGCTTATCGTGGCCGTGGCAACAAACACGCAGTCACTCTTTTATCTTTAGCTCGGGATTGGAAATCTACGGCTCCCTCTGGGTGCTTAGAAATTAAAGGTCAAAAGGTCAAATCCTTAAGAACGCCTTAAAAAGCGTCCTTTTGTTTTTTTGGGTAAAAGTACAGGTATCAATGGGGCTACATGTGTGCAGTCTTTCTCAGTCACAGACTTTGTTGTTGTTTTTTATTTGCAGAAAAAGGCCACCATGGCGCTCCTGCTGCAGGAGCAGGCGAAAGCCAGAGAGGAGGCGTCGCACCAGGAGAAGCTGAGGGAGGAGGAGCATCAGATCAGTGAGGTCTTGGACGAGTCCAAACCAAAAGTGTGTTAACTTGGACTCTTATTACAAAGCTTTTCAGATATTGTGTAGTTACGAGTAGCCTCTAGAAGGTGACTGATGCCCATCACTTTATACTGCATGTGATCCAATTGAAGTGCGTTCCTTTTTTTACACTTCACGTGATATCTGGAGCAAAATCAACAGATTTCTGAGAAGCACGATGGGCCCACGTCAGCCACAACAGGAGCCCCTGAGGACAACAAGCCCGGGACAGGAGAGGAACCAAAAGCCTCTGATCCAGAAAACCAGCAGGACGCGGACGAAGCTCAAACCGAAGCACAGGAAAAGGACACTGAACCGCAGGTGATGGAGAACAATATCTACAAATCTGTGTGCTTCTGGTGGTGGTGGTGGTGGTGCCTCCCCGGATCCATTGCAGTCCCTTTAGTGGTTTGATTTTGATCTTTGGGTTTGATTCATGAGCGCTGACGAGGTCTTTTCTGATTACTCTAAAATGCATGACTTGCCTTGTGTGGTGCGGGAAGGCCCTCGGCACCGAGGTCAAACGGGAGTCCGCAGAAATGCCCGTGGAAAAAAACATAGCGGAGGAAGAGAAAACAGAGGTGAAGCCGAGTGACGGTGGCGTGGAAGAGAAAACAGAGGTGGAGCCGAGTGACGGTGGCGTGGAAGAGAAAACAGAGGTGGAGCCGAGTGACGGTGGCGTGGAAGAGAAAACAGAGCTGGAGCCGAGTGACGGTGGCGTGGAAGAGAAAACAGAGGTGGAGCCGAGTGACGGTGGCGTGGAAGAGAAAACAGAGGTGGAGCCGAGTGACGGTGGCGTGGAAGAGAAAACAGAGGTGGAGCCGAGTGACGGTGGCGTGGAAGAGAAAACAGAGGTGGAGCCGAGTGACGGTGGCGTGGAAGAGAAAACAGAGGTGGAGCCGAGTGACGGTGGCGTGGAAGAGAAAACAGAGGTGGAGCCGAGTGACGGTGGCGTGGAAGAGAAAACAGAGGTGGAGCCGAGTGACGGTGGCGTGGAAGAGAAAACAGAGGTGGAGCCGAGTGACGGTGGCGTGGAAGAGAAAACAGAGGTGGAGCCAAGTGACGGTGGCGTGGAAGAGAAAACAGAGCTGGAGCCGAGTGACGGTGGCGTGGAAGAGAAAACAGAGCTGGAGCCGAGTGACGGTGGCGTGGAAGAGAAAGCTGTAATCCCCGATGAGGCAGAAGAGAAAGAAGTTGACGAAGATAAAGAGAAGGTGATGAGACACTTTCATGCTACATTACCATTTCAGTAGCTAGATATACAACAAAACACCTGAGTTTTTCTGTCTCATCTTCTCTGCAGGTGGTTGATGATGAAGCTGACGAAGCTGAAGCAACTGAAGCGTTACGCTTGACTCCCGGCCGAGACGCCGACGACTCGAACCCAGAAGAGCTACAGGACAAACGCAGACCTGGTGACCCTCAGGATGCAGACGAGGTGATGGAAATAACGGCCGCGTGCACGAGGATTCAGGTTGCTGTGCAGGTTGAGGAAGGCGACTGATGCAGGAGGAGGAGCAGGGAAAGGGTGATGGATAGATGAGAAGATTTGAAAGTCAGCTGAAAATAGTTTGAACTTTATGAGGACAGAAAACAACAGCTGAGGAGAGGAGGAAAATGTTCAGAAAGAAGAAAATACAAACAGGAGTGAGGCTGAGAAAAGGCAGATCTACTTATTATATACATGACGCACCTTTTTCACCTGCAGGTTAATGGAGGCCGACGCTCAACCGAGAACACCCACAGCTCGGCTCCAGCTGACAGTGGCGTAACCGCAGAGGGGACAGCGGCGTCCGGCGAGAGGCCGCCAGAGGAACCCGAAAACCCTCCTCGCGGCGAAGAGCACGTCCAGGAGAAGGTAGACCAACTATGGACAACATGATTTATGATTTTTAAAAAATATCCCACAAACAACTGATCTTAGTTTGTACACATAAACAAAAAAGAAACGCCATTAAAAAAAAATAAAAATGTATGTGTTGAATGAATTTTTAAAAACATTTTTGTTGCTTTTCAGGAAGAAGAACAAGAAGCAGACCTTTAATGTAGTTTGATGTGAGAATGGAATGAATAAACATTTATTTACCAATACTTCTATGTATTATTCTGTTTGATTAAATGCATTTTTAAACAAGATGCTAATGGTGCAACACTCTTGATTTTAATTGTATTGTGTAAGCTTTTCCACTGTGAGATATATTTCGGCACGGTGACGGCGCACATTTCCTCCAGTGACCTTTTGACCGGAAAGAGGAGGGGGTGGGGGCAACCACCGCACGCGCACAATGACTGTTTTGTATTGAACGTATTTGGTATCTGCATGTCGCCTTCACCGCACGGTGACGTCACTTATCGGAGCTGCGCAGCTGCGTCAAATCACGTCGTCAGCTCGATATCTCTGAGAAAATTAGATGCGCCGAGTCCGCGCTGGGTTGAGCGGCCAGAGAAGAGACATGGAGACGGGGATACTATCCGGAGCCGTGGCCGCAGTCGGCGGCTTCGTCACCGCCGTCATGAACTTCTTCACCGACATGTTTCTGACTCCACCGCTGAAGGCGACGCTCACACGTTTGGAGGAGGCTGAGCTGAAGACTCTGAAAGGAGGTAACTTTGTTTATATCCACTTAAGTAATTGTTCAGTTGGAATGCATTTATTCTGTTGCACGTGACTCTTTTCTTAACCTTTGACCTCATTTCTCGGCTCTAGAAACACGGACACTGAAAGCGAGGTCTCTGTGGGAGAGGTCCGGAGCTGTGGTCATGGCGGTGCGGCGACCTGGATGATTTCTGTGCAGAGAGGTAATGTCATGTCAGAACGTCCAGACTGTTTTATCGGGACTAAATGTTTTTAAAAAGGGAATAATAACAGAAAAAATATTGAAATATATGCCTTGTGTATTTCTGCATCGTTTTATAAACATTTACCCCAAATCCATCGTCCCACATTTGGGGTTTTTGAACAGAGTTTTAATGCTGCCTCAGAGGGGGAAGTAGCTCCGCCAAGAAGTTGCACAACAATATGAACACACTGGATCAATTTAGAAAAGGCACATGATGCAGCTGAAGACCAAAACAAAATGTGCAATACAATGGAACCTTAAGAAATGACGACTGAAACAAAAAAAAGTTGTGTACAAGTATCCTAAAACACATTTACGTGTGTGTGTGTGTGTGCCTTTTTTTTAATGTGTCGTACATGCACGTTGGTGTTTGCTGCAGGAGGCTGCAGAGCTGTCCTCTCTGAAGCCCCAGCTGGAAGAGCTCGGGGTCCCTCTGTACGCTGTGGTGAAGGAGGACGTCGGCACCGAGGTCCAGAACTTCCGATCGTACTTCAAGGGCGAGATCTTCTTGGATGAAAAGGTGGACTTGTTTCCCCTTCCTAATGAATCGGTTGCCTTGTGCTTCGTTTCCCCTCCCGAGTCATTCAGGATCTGTGGGAAATCTGTTTAGGTCTGCATGAGTGATTTCAAGGCTTCTCGTTTTTTTTTTCTGCTTTCATTTGCAGAGGAGTTTTTATGGGCCCCGTGAGCGCAAGATGGGTCTCCTCGCGTTCCTGCGCGTCGGGGTGTGGATGAACGGCCTGCGGGCCTTTAAGAAGGGCTTCATGGGAAACGTTTTGGGAGAGGGCTTCGTCCTCGGTGGGGTCTTCGTCATTGGCCGAGGAGAGCAGGTAAAAACCACAGAATATGGTCAAAACTGTGTCTCAACCGTTTTTATAATTCAATGCATTGAATACCCTTTTTTTATTTGTTATCCTTCCAACAGGGAATTCTTCTGGAGCACAGGGAGATTGAATTTGGAGATAAAGTCAACACCGAAGATGTCATCCGAGCTGCCAGAAGAGTATCACAAGAGCTCATGCCTTTAGTGAGGAAATAATGCTTTTTATTACCCCTAAAGGATAAGAACAGCATATCAGTAAAACAGAAAGTTTAGAACCATGATGCATTCTGGGGTTTGGCTGTGTAGTAAGAGGCTCCGTGTGTGTTAATGATGGTCTGTCTTTAAACTCCATGAGAGGAAGAAGACCTGATGTCTAACACTCAGTTCCCCGTATTACTCTGTGATATTGTTTTGTTATCTTGGGCGCCGAGAACCTTTCGACCAATAAAACACTTTGTGCTCTATACAGTCTGTTTTTATTTATTATTAATCACTGCTTGGAAGAATTTGGTCAGATGTTGTTGGACCACTTGGAAGTATTCAGAGCCAACCGTCTGGTTTCCTGCAAGGCCTTTCTTTCCAATTTAGTATTTATTGATCAATGTTGTCATCTCAGATTTTAAATGAGATTTAAGGAAGGGACCTGATGCTGAATGCCACCTATACCACAATGATGCAATAAAAACATAATCCATGCTTTACTCATTGGAGGTATTTAATAAATATTTTAAAATGGGCATTGTGTTGCATTAATGTTTCACCAGATGTTGAGAGGATTTACTTTTTTTATGTGAAAGTATACTGACAAGCTGTCAATCGATCGGCAGATCAGTCGTCCAATCGAATACCTCCAATTAACCTCAATGCAGCCAATCGACACAGCCGGGAGGCGGGCCTTGTGTTACGGGTCACAGAAACGTCCCACCAGGTGCGATGGATCATTTTTACACAACGTGCACTCAGGTAGGCCGACCAGCTGACTTTACTTTACTCCAACTACGGAATATGGGCTGAATTTAAGGGAAACGAGGATCACTTATTTTGTTTTTGCCTGTCAACGTGCTGTCGGGTTTCTGAGCAGAAAACACGAGAAGAGCCTTTCTGTCGGCGCTTTGATCTCCGCTTGAAACCTAAAATGTTCGGTAAGTTTTTCTTGTGCATTTTGGCCGAGATAAGTTTGATACACATACCGGAGCGGAATAAAATTACATTAAAAAAACAAAGAATGAAATCCATCCTGGTATTTATAATTATTTGTTAAAAGTCGCCTTTGTGACTGTGACGCAGCTTTGCACAACTTGTTTTTATTTTTCTATTCGCTGTCCGTGGTGCTGAAGCCCCCTGAGACTCCCCGTGGGAAACCCCAAGGGTACGACACGAGGGACACTCACTTAATTACGGGTTAAGTTTAGGGACGGGTTACCATGGCAGCGGCCCCATGTGACCTCCCGACTCTTTAAGTGGGTCAGGTCTGAGCTAAATAAACCTATTAAATCCTCTTTTCTGACCTCACCTGCGGAGACGCATCACCGTAATAAATGCATGGACTTGATGCGACGCGAGTTGCGGTGACTGGATATTTAATGTGTAAGTGTTTTGTGTTTTCTGTGAGACTCAGACAGGTGAGAGACATGCAACATGGCCGGGAATGGACCAAAGTGTGACTCCAGGAAGCCAAAGAGTCAGCCGTCATGTGGGTTGGGTACAAAAATAAAAGGAAAAGCAAAGATGTGACCCTAGTTTAGTCTCAGTGTGCCGGACACATGGGCTGAGGATCCTCTTTCTTTCTGCTCTAGGTTCCCCAGCCCGGAGCTGAGCCCCCGTCGGAGGAGCGCGTCTGAAACGGGACCCCGCCGGCCTCCATGGCTCACTCGTCGGACCCGTCCCGCAGGGAGAAGACCGCCGGCACCCGAGGGTCACACGCGGCTACACGCAACCTCTTACGGAAGAAGGAGCAGCGGCGGCGTGGAATCCGATCCTCCTCGCCCATGGGCCGGGTCATCCTCATCAACTCCCCTGTGGATGGTGAGGAGGCTCGAGTGTGTGTGTGTGTGTGTGTGTGTGTGTGTGTGTAGTGCACATTACATTACATTACATTACTGTTGTGTGGGTATTTCTTTAGAACATTTAGGATTAGTTACACTGACCTGATCTTCTGAGAACACAAGCTGGTAAACGTCTGCATTGAAAAAAGCAACGTTTTGATTATTTAAAATGCGGATAAATACAACAACACTGTCAATACTTGAGGAACATCTCAGTATCCTGAGAAAACAATAATTAAAATTGTATTGTTGTATTAAAAAATAAGAAATGTGAAAGCGGATAGAAAATAAAATAAATATTCCAACCAAATCAAAGGTTTTTAAACACAGAAATCAGCCTCGTACAAATGCTATAAACAAAGCAAATTATATGCAACTTCCAGCAATACTGTAGCTTACAAGGGGATGAAATATTTAATATATATTAATACCGGCTTTTTTTTTCAATACAACGTTCGTGGGAGAACTTAAAGGAACAGTGTGTAACATTTAGGGAGGTTTATCGGCAGAAATTGATTATAATACACATAACTATGTTTATATAATTACATAAAATCACCTGATACACCTTCATAGTCGTTAAAAGTGACGTCTCACACGCCACAAATGTCCCCACGGACGCGTCTCTTGTGTCTCTTTACTGACATTGTTACCTATAATAAAGGACATGTGACATTATCGTTCAGGTGGCGACGACAGCGAGGACCTCCATACGATCACGGTGGACAAGAACGTGGACGGCAAGCTGGGCTTCAGCGTGCGCGGGGGCTCAGAGCACGGCCTCAGCATCTTCGTCAGCAAGGTGGAGGACAACAGCACAGCAGGTAACATGATGAGCTCGACACTCACACGGCCCGCGACTTTGTGTGTGTGTGTGTGACTTCACACTCCTGTGTGTGTGTGTGTGTGTGTGTGTGTCTGTGTGTTCACAGAGGAGGCCGGCCTGCTCGTCGGTGACAAACTGGTGGAGGTGAATGGCGTCAGCCTGGAGAGCATCACGATGAGCAGCGCCGTGAAGGTCCTGACGGGCAACAACAGGCTGAGGATGGTGGTGAGGCGCGTCGGCAAAGTGCCGGGCATCCTCTACTCCAAGGAGAAGACCACCTGGTGATGACGGAGCTATTACTGCTTAAAATAAATAAATAATAATAATATTTACCTCCGTTTTATCGAGAGAAGAAAATACATAATTCAACTGTGGGGAAACCTTCCAGGGTGGATTTGATACACAGGCGTATGGTGGTGGAGGAGAGCGGACGGACACCTTCGGTCGCCAGCTCTGGAAGCGCCCTCCAAAGGATCGTCCACCTGTCCACCACCTCCGACGACTACTACCTGGGCTTCAACATCCGGGGGGGGAAGGAGTTTGGCCTGGGCATCTATGTCTCCAAGTAGGTACCTCCGCCGTGGACAGGCTCAGGCCTCAGAACATTTAATCCTTAAACGATCTCTTAGGTTTGGAATGAACCTGTTTGTTTTTGGGCTGGTGTGACAGCTGTCAATCAAAACCCCGGTGTGGACCAACAACCACACCTAGACCGCTTGAAAAAAAAAAAAGGTGCCGGCGTGCCTCCAAGTGTTTTGAAGCGGAACCAGAACCGAACCGAAGGTGTGAAAGCAGAAGTTTTACTCCGCCTCTCGTCCGCTGGTTTTCAGACTGGATCCGGGTGGCCTGGCGGAGCAGAACGGGATAAAGATGGGGGACCAGATCCTGGTGGCCAATGGCGTGAGCTTGGAGGACATCAGCCACAGCAGCGCTGTGGAGGTGCTGAAGAGCCAAACGCACGTCATGCTGACCATCAAGGTGAGAGCGGCACGGCGTGAGGAAACTGTGGAGCTCCTGCAGTCTGAAGGTTGTACTTGTTTTATAATTGCTGTAACACAAGAGAATGATTACTTTCAAGAGAAATAGCGTCTTTCATCATAGTGGAAAGAAAACAGCTCTTCATATACGAGTGAATAATAAATAGAACCTGTGGAAGTTAGTTCAGAAATGCTTTGTGTACAATCTTGAGCGTTTAAAAAGTTTCAGCGTCCAGAGAGAGAATGTTTCGCTCTTTTAAAAAATAATATATATATATATTGATGGTCAGAAGTCGTCATGTTGTACTTTTCATCCAGGTCAATGCAGTTCAAAGTGCTTCACAGATGACCAACGAGACAGAAATAAGACAAAACTAAACACAAAAAAAGTACAAAAACCATGAACTTGAACTGTTTTCCAGAAAGGTCAAATTAATCAAATGTGACAGAAAATCTAATGTCTACAATGTAAAAGCCGAAGCGTCACATTTCACAAGGACGCATGTCTTAATGAAGTGTGTCGGTTCTTTAATTTACACTTTTATTGATCCCTGTGGGGAAATTCTTCTCTGCATTGAACCCATCCTTAGTTATTAAGGAGCAACTGGGGGTTCAGTGTCTTGCTCAAGGACACTTCGACATGCAACTTACGGGGGAGAGCGGGGATCGAACCGGCTACCTTGTGGTTACGGGATGACCGCTCATCCCCCCCACGAGCTACAGCCGACCCCGAAGCTTTGATCACCGCCTCGATTTAGACGACCCGGGCGGCGCTTTCTAACCTTCCAACCTTTTCATCTTTCATTCGCTCGCAAACACAAACCCTTAGCGATCTCACACACACACACACACACACACACACACACAGACACACACACAGACACACACAGACAGACACAGACACACACACACACAGCCGACAGCTGGCGAGCGGCCGCGATATTCCCTCGCTCACTTTACTTGTTCGGAGCTTGGGTTTCTCCAGCCGGGCCGTGTGCATTATTCACCCGGCGGCTCGGGGATCAGGTGCTGATCAAAGCTTGGGGGCAGCGTTTTAGTTCTCATTTGTACACTTTTATCAAATATGGGCGATCCTATAAAAAAGTCTCAAGGTCTCTCCCGTGTCTCATTTGCATATCTGTGGCCATATCTCCACAGGAAGCGGGACGATACCCTGCTTATAAAGAGATGGTGGCGGAGTACAGGTGGCTCAATAAGCGTACGTATCTGCTTTCATTGTCCCGGTCTGCGCGAGGCCGCGTCTCGAGAGTCCGTGAAGATCACCGGACACTCGGCGACGCGCCCGGAATGCATTTGAGTGAGCTCTCTTTTTGTTTTTCCCCTCCCTCAAGTCGCCAACGGTACTCAGAAATCTTCGTCCCAGGGGTCGGAGTCCAACTCCTCGGCCTCCTCTCTGTCGTCCGGGACGCCGGTCAGCTCCCTGAGCGGCCTGTCGCAGCTCATGTTCCCTCCCAGCATGCCGTTCGGGTCGGACATGGTGGACGTCTGCATCTCCACCGAGGACCAGAGGTCAGGGTCCCGCTTCTTCGTATTCAGAGATTTTTTTTTTCAATTTTAATTTAAAGTAAACACTCGACCGAAACGACGTGACCTCGTTGTTCATTTGTCCAGGTCGGACCGGACCGAGACCGCCATGCAGACGGACCTCCCCGAAACCACGCGCAGCCTGGGGCGAACCACTCTGCTCAGAGACACGGTGATCCGCGGAGAGGAGGAGGAGGAGGAGGAGGAGGAGGAGGAGGTGAAGGTGAAGGGCGGCGGGAGGCAAGAGTCCCCCAAGACGGCCGTGCTGCTGGCTCTCAGCCGACCGAGCCGACCGATCAGCAGGTCCCAGAGCCAAGTCACCGTGGCAGGTGAGGCGAGCCGGGCGTCCTCCAAAGCATTGTCGTGGGGGGGTTGAAGTGCGCAAATGGCCGACCTGCCGCTGTCCAATCCCCCCCCCCCCCCGTAGAGGTCAAGGAGGAGAAGAAGCAGAAGGGGAAGCACCCGGAGGTGGAGAGCACGCTGCAGCGCTCGAAGACCTTCGTCAACTCTCTATTCAAGGGTGGACGCAAGAGGGACACGTCCAGGGGCCGGTCCAAGTCCCCGTCCAAAGGTAGAGCGGCGTTCATCCATCGGTGACATGCTTTGAAGCTGCAGCAGGCCCCTCCTCCCACACATTAGTTTGAACTTCACACTTCGGTGCTACGAAGACACGAAAGGTCACGGCGTCAAACGTTATTCTATATTTCCAACAGATCCAAAAGAACCAAAATGAACCGCCTACTAAGGATGTTAATCTTTAGAAACGCACTGTAGTTTTTAATCAAACGCAGGAGAGAATAGTGCATTTGTTGGGGGACTATTTTCAGTCGCGGATTAATACACATTTTGCGCTCGAGTGCATTCATTCTCAATACGAGGCTCGTGAGAAGTTATCAGATTCATTGATTTTAATTATGATGGCGTGCTCTTTTTTTTTTTTTAAACAAAAAGCTTCACTGGTAACCGAATATAATAGTTAGTTTGTAACTTTTAATATTTAAACTATTGATCATAGTGAGTTTACAGTTTGTGTTTTCAATAGCTTTTGGACACCAATGGAGAAGAGGAAGCAGAGATATCAGGCTAATACTTGTTCGTCGTTGTTTCTTTTGTTCATCATATTGAAATACAAGTTAAAGTTGTGTATACTCCATGAGAAGTGAGTAAAGTAAGATAAAGATCAATTATACACCGACGGAGCAGAGTTATTCAAAGTGCAGCTACTTCCTGTGACATTGACCCCCCATTGAAGTCGGACCGCCCCCGTGATGTGTTTCAAGGGGGACGACCGGTGGGCGCGACGCCAAATCCGGAGATGCTCGGCGCGGTGGAGGACATGGCCCGCAGGCTGCTGACCGAGGGGGAGGCGGCCGCCGTGATGAAGACGTGCCGAAGGGTGAGCCGCTCCCGGCTGCAGACTGCGGCTGCCCGAGAACGGCGTGAACACGCTTCACACGCCGAGTCGTTGCCAACTGGGTGGTTTAAATGGTTACTACTCTTTTTCCGACAGTACTTGGCAGAGCGGTCGGTGGAGAACTTGATCCGCCACCTGCTGGCCGTGCTGGACCGACCTGAGAAGCTGCTGCTGCTGAGGGAAGTTCGGTAAGGATGAGAGGGATAATTACTGGATATTTACACCAACGTTTTCTTTGATTCAGTGATTAATATTTAGGTAAACCCCGGACTGTAAACTGGTTATAACCACAGGACAAACACCCATTCCTTCATGGAGCTTCATCAACCTGATACTGCTGCAGAAATATGTCAAAAACCCAGAATTTAATGAGACCATCAGCGAGAACACACAGTTATTCTTGATTCTTATCCTCAATTTAAAAAGTGGATCTTCTCAAATCCAGATGTTCGAAACTGACGACTTGATTAAAATGTTTTGCAATGCAACACAACAATGAAAACGACTCATAATGTTCTTGTCGTGGTCCTCAGGATGCTGCTTCCTCCTCCCGATCTGAGTGCATTCAATAACGTGGTGACCCCCGTCGAGGTCGAGGCCTACGACATCCTCAAGTATCGCTCAAGTGCGTGTGATGCATGCTGGATTTGTCAGAATCGGTCTGATCACACGGACTCGTTACAAGTTACGTTTCTTCTCCTTCTTCCCCTCCTCTTCTTCTTCTTCCTCTGTGTAGTCCAAACTTCTCCTCTTCGCTCTCCCACATCCGGCCGAGCACCCAAACGGCGCCTCATCACTCCCATCCCGGGTCAGTGCTTTGATGCTTTGTGTTTTGATGTTCTCTGAAAAAACACGTCTTTTAAAAAAAATTTTTTGATTGCACTTCATTATCAGAAGATCTTTCTGAAACGTTGTCTTCATAAATACGAAACCTTTAAAACTACTACAAACACTTTAAAAAGGGGTTTTTTATGTTTGCAAATTGGTGTTTTGCTGCACGTCTATATCTGCAAAAACAAAAAGAAATGCACAAATAATTAAGTGAGATTAGAGACTAAACTAGAATCTTTCTTTTGACTCTTCTGAGACAAAATTGTGAGTCAGCAAATGTAAATTATGAAATACAAAGCTGTAATTTTGACTTAATATCTGATATTTGGAGCTATTGGTTGCTGTCGTTGGAGGGAACAAAGCCGTGAATCGGAAGAACAAAACTTAATTTTCTGGTTCTGTTTTTTGTATCGGTTCACAATGTTTTACAGGAAATCGTTGGATATAATACTTTACATCTTTTCTGCCATGCATAACTTGACATGGGCTTCTATACGTCCGTGCACAACCTGCGTTTGGCCTCCAGATTTCAGGGGAGGCTTCGAGCTCCACAACGCTGAGGAGGTGGAGAAGGAGGGCCACCTGCTGGATGAGCTGGAGAAGCTGAGTGTGTCCGGGCCCCGGGGAACCAGGGACAGGCCCCCTCTCTCCAGGTGCTTCACCCCGCTGCTGGACATACCCGTGGACGGGTACGACACCGAGCCCAGAGATGTCCGGCCCCCGTCCGCCGGCGCCGCGCCGCTCCCCAACTGGCTGCTGGCCCGCGGCCAAGACTCTCGCCCTCCTCTCCGGACGGACATCGGCACCATTCGCTCCGTCCACTTCGACGAGGTGTCGCTGCACTCGACCTCGGAGAGGGGACGGTCCCCGTTCAGAAACGGCCACTCCGAAGGCCCAAAGGAGAAAAGTGGAGGGCGGAGTGAAGATGGCGTGTTCACGCTGCAGGGCGCCGCTCGCGGGAGTCGGCCCTCGTTGGCGCAGGTGTTCAGACCGCGTCCGGACCAGGTGAACGGGCATCGGGCGTCGGCTCGAAGCGGACTCGACGGCGCTGAGCCCGAGCGGGACTACGAGCTCAAAACCGTCAGCATCTCCAAGACCAAACAGTCTCTGGGTAAATATGCTTGATTTAAGGTCATGAATATGAGCAATGCGTCATCATTTAAAAGGGTCAGTTCACCAAAATGTTTCATGTGTCCGAGTTTTAAGATATTTCTGCATCCGCCACATTTTTCTTACTTTTCTTTATAGAAAATAAATAATTAAACATACACACATTGCAGTACATGCATCTGCAAAAAATACCAGCTGCACTTCATCTCCTCTCTGCGCCTCTTTGCATAGTGAACCAGTGCTTGTGAAACACCTGGTGGACTGTCGGTGTGAATCACTGACTCCCACCCAAAACTGTGTGTTTTAGGCATCAGTATATCTGGTGGGATGGAGTCGAAGGTTCAGCCGGTGGTGAAGATCGAGAAGATCTTCCCTGGAGGAGCTGCCTCCACCTGTGAAGTGCTCAAGGTGACGCCAAACTAAATCTTTAGCTGCGTTCCCGATCAAATACTTTTAATAAATGTTACAGTTGCTCACACAAAGTACGCTCTGTTGCATGCAGTATGCACGTGTGGGATAATATTTACTTCCTCGTAACATGGCACCTTGACCTTTTTGACCCTCTTGCACACATATCTGCTGTGCAAAGCATTCTGGGTCAGAAGCATACTGCAAAATGCATCCGGAGTAGAACATCCTGGTGTTTTTTGGGGCCGTGGTGTGACTCTCCCTCTCGCGTCCCCCCAGGCTGGATTCGAGTTGGTGTCTGTGGACGGAGTGTCGCTGCAAGGCGTGACCCACCCGCACGCCGTCGACATCATCCGGAAAGCCTTCAGCCACAAGGCCAGAGACCCCATGGTGTTCGTGGTCAAAGTCCCCAAACACGTTTTGAAAGGAGACTTGAGACTCTCGTCGTGATTTTCTTCTTTTTTTTCGACCGACTCCATGTGATGCCGTCTGGGGACTAAACACACTGATCTCAGGTCAGGTATGCCATTTTTTTGCCATTCATGTTAAAGTTGGGAATAATTACATGGACTCTGGACTCAAATTAAAACACCCAACGGACATTTACAGCAAATAAAATGTCTAGAAAGCCAGAAATCATGAAGAAACGGCGCTCCTGATGCCTTAAAATGTCACTTTATCAAAAGCCAGGAACCAATCCATGTCAATATCCATCCCTCTCAAAAAATAGTCGTGCAGCAGTGTTTGTTTAAACATTTCTAAATATGCAGGATGACAAACTGTAACCCGAGTGCCTTTTAAAAGCCCCGTTGACTCATGTTGTTGAATTGAAGTTTACATTTTGACCACCAGAGGGCGACAGACGTTCAGAAACATTTCTGTTGAAGGCTCACAAAGCTTTAAAACTTTTACTAAATGGAAATTATTAATAAAACTCTGTTACAAAGTTTATATAATTTGTTGTAATAACACAATTTAAGGGTAGAAAATCCATCTACTGTCTGAATGTACCACACAGCTTTTAAATGTCTTTGTTTTTTTTAATTAAAAACAGGTTTGTTCAACAGATGTACAGCATGAAAATATACATTTAATGTCTTCATACAAATATTGTGGATTATAAAATTATACTGAAGAACCGGAACAAACATCCACACGAACAAACATTAATAATATACAGGCGTCGTTTCTGTAGGAGCAAAATATAAATGTGCGACATTGCTTTGGTCTATTCACAGTGGCTATTTATTTTTGTTGTTTTGAGATGGACAAACACCTCTTGGAAGAAAACATCACGATTTATGAGGACGAATCGGCAGCGACGGAGGAACACAAATATTTATTTTCTCTTGTTTCTGTCGTAAAGGGAAGTAAATAAATGTGAAACCAGCCAAAACAACCCTCATTTAGTGCAGGTTTCCCCATCAGAGGTGAACAAATCACACAGTAATCAACCTCTTATGGACAGATAAAACATTTCTGACACTGATCATGAGGCGTTCTACTTTGGGCTTTCTGTAAGTATTACTATGACTGATAGTACTAATTTAAAAACAGTAGGAATGGGCGATCTAAACCATGAGTCGATTTAAGTGTTACAGGGTTTCATACCTTTCTATAGATTATAATATACGTTATGATTCTCACCTGAGGACTCACAACGCTGATCATCAAAGGTCTAGTTCATTAAATCAGGAAATATGACATTTAAAGTCTAAAATTACGCAGAAACGTGCTGCACGAATGTAAAAAACGTTATCAATTCCCATATTTGTATGAACACGTTTGGCTCGTAACTGTTTAGTTGCCTATTTATTAAGTTGGGGTAAAAACAATGCCTTAGTGGTTTTAGGGAATGGAAACCGCTCCGAGTAACACATCTTCTTCGGAGCGTCTTATGTTTCCACATTTAAAGACTTAAAAAAAAAAGTTCACGAAGAGCGACAAAAAGACCCCCAAAAAGAAAATGAAGGCAGCAGTTTGGCGTTGAGAGTTCTTCAGGAGGCGGAAATCACACAATGTTTTTGCATTAATGAGATTCAGCCTTTTTATTTATTTATTTATTTTTTCCACAGAAGACATTTCAAGCACGTCGCTGTAGGAAAAGCACGCGGCATCCGTGGATAATATTATAACTCAGTAGTTTGCTCTATAGTGAGCAGCAGGACGTCGAGGTTTCAGATACTTGTACATCGTGAAGATGGTACTACTGTTGTCTAGTACTGTGGAATTGTTAGCAGAAAGTATTGCAGGTATTTATATATGGTGCATGTACAGTAAACAGTGCACTGGTGATTTTAGACTCGTCAGAAAAAGTGCAGGTGAAACAAACTCCATTAAATGGAAACCCAGTACGGGTCCCAGTAAGCCAGTGGGACCCTGGGAATGGGGTCTCTTTGTATTCCTGGGAATTGGGAAATGCCGTCTTTACCGATATTAATAACTGCACCGACTTTTACAACATCGTGCATGTACAGTCCGTCGATATTGCAGTACAGTAATAGACTTCGTTGACAACATTGCTTTTAGCTTGCAGCTGTTCAACCGCTGATTTTGTGAGACGTGTGTTTAAAAAAAAACTAAAAAAAACGGTTAGAATAAAAATACCTCCAAAAGAATCCAAACTATCCCTTTTTTAAGGCTGTATTTAATCCAGATATTACTGTGTTTAGTTACATTACTCTCCAGATGTTTGTTTTTTTCCAGCATTTAGGGTAAAAGGTGTATAAAAACAAGACATTTGTGCTGAATGAGACTTGAAAATTAGAGCGTGCGTTGTTTTTGTGTGGGTTTTTTTTTGGTCCCTGCAAAATTGAGGAAGTCGACGTATTCTGGAACCTTCTCCCGTTTGCTCGTCGGTCATGATGAGAGGGCGTCCGGCGTCACCGTCGCTCTGATTCACTCGCTCTCATCGCGCTGACCCACGTTTACTGAAGGTGTGGGATTAAAACCAGCAGGGGAGGCGGAGTCATGACTCAGGGAGGAGGAGAGCGAAAAGGTTGAGGGGAAGTTACTCATCGATGACAAATTCTCCCACAAACAGACAGACGTCGGAGCCGAAGAGGACCGAGGTGTAATAGAGGTCACTGGCCTTCAAGTAGGATTTTTGTTCATTTATTATCTCAACGGCACAATAGAGATGGGATCTGTGGCGTTAGGCGGAGGGGGAAAAACAAACATGGTCGACAGTAGTGCAAATCAAAAGACTGGAGAGACACGCGGGGGTCAAATCTCCGTGGCGGCGATCTCGTCGAAGTTGATCTCGTTGCCGCTGCCCTCGTCCTCCTCCCGGCTCTCCAGTTCCCGACTGAGCTCCTGCAGGAGCTGCTCCAGCTCCCGGTTCCGCCGGTACATCTGCACATAGTTCTGCTGCAGCTCCTTCTGGTAGCGGATGACCTTGTCCTTCTCCTCTTGCCACATCCTGCGCTCCTCCTCGAAGACTCCCGTCTGCCGCTCGGCCCGCTGGCGCTCGAAGGCCAGCTCGGCCCTCGCCCGGTCCGCGTTCTGCAGGGCGTCGGCGGCGCTCTGCCGCGGGGCCTCGTCGCCCTCGAAGGCGAGCAGGCGCTCCTCGGCGCCCTGAAACACGTGGCACTGCCGGTTCCCCGGGCCCTGGTTGGCCAGAGCGTCTCGGAGGCGAGACATCTCCACCTCGAGGCGGCCCACCTTCTCTCGCAGCAGCTCCGCTTCGCTCTTGCGGCGCTGCAGCTCGTTCTCGCACACCTCCAGCTCCAGGCTGCGGGTGCGCGCCGCGCCGCGGGCCTCCTGCAGCAGGACCTGGGTGTCGGCGAGCTCGCCGCGAGCCTCTCTGAGTTGACCCCGCAGCGAGACGACCTCGCCCACGCGCTGCGCCAACTCCCCCTGTACCTCCTTCAGCTGCTGCTTCAACAACGAGATCTCCCCCGACTTCTGACAGACCTGTGGGGGGACAAGTCTTTGTCACTTTATTGAATAATATGGAATAATGGTTAATGCGTGTAACTCTACAACAGCGCAATGATTTAAGAGGCTTCACACATTTCCTCCCTGTATGAAAAATGATCAGTTAATCCCCGGTTCTCACTCTCAAAGATCAAAAAGCCTTCTAGAAATGATTCCTTGTGGCACAATTAATTATCTCATGAACATTGAAGATCAATTTCATTATTGATTCGTGCCCGGAGCTTTAAAAAAAAAAGAAGAAGGGTACCACATTAACTAAAAAGATCAGCGTCCACAAGACCCTGTTCAGCTACATCAAGGGAATGAATGAGAGAACATCATGTTCAATTCTGTTTATTTTAATTAGGGACATTAAAAAGTGTCCATAAATACATTTTCACGGTCAGATTGATGCTCTAAAGTAAAAGTCCAGGTTCTAATGTGTGATGGAGTTTAAAGGAGGGATGGGAAGCGGTGAAATCAATAAAAGGATGGCAGTAAACCCTTTTATTGTGGTCGTTACTACACTGAATAAAATAAAACCCGTGAACTCCCCGAGGAGCCGCTCACCTCCCACTCGCTCTCCTCCAGTCGAGGCCCCAGCTGGACCTTCTCGTGCTCGAAGGAGGCGCAGCGCTCCTCCAGCTGCTCGCGCTCCTGCAGAAGCTGAGAAAAGTCCTCCTGCAGCTTCTTCTTCTCCGTCTGGAGCTGATAAACCTGCAGGCCGCGAAGAAAAGCCGGTGTCAGTACGAGGAGACGAGCGCAGCAAAATAAATTCCTCGTAGAAACGGCCGATCGATGCACGTCTTGAAAACGTCAGAACCGGAAGTCAAAAAGTGGCTCGATTGCAAAGCTACACATGCACGGCAATGTCTGTCGTCACCCTGCGGGATCTCTATCAAAAATCACTTTCCCCGTCTACTCTTTTAGCTAGAAGAACAACAAGGAGAGAGATTTATTCATTGCCCTTTGGTTTGTGGATCAAAGTAATTACCTTCTTGCCCCCTTTCACACAACACCAGCTGGTTTTAATATAGTTAGAAACAAATGAACTTTAGTGGCTGATGTTTTGTTTACAGGACTTCTTTTAACAGTTAATTAAGTGCATTTCTTTTTAAAAACGGCATCCCCACCGGTGTGCAGTGGCACCCGATCCAACTGACCTGCAACTGGAGCACCTGCTGCGCCCGCTGGGCCTTCTGCGAGGCCACCTGCATCCGGGTGGCACAGCCCTGCCTCAGCTCCTCCAGCTCCAGCTCCAAGCGCTTCTGCTTCTCCTCGTAAACCTGCGACCAAAGACACGAGCGCTTAAAAACAAAAAGTTCTCCAAAAACGTTAGAATATAAAATGTCCGTCCCGTCCACCGACCTGACAGATTGCCACCTCGTTCTCGTCCAGGTTTTCTCTGAGCTGCTGCAGCTCCAGCTCCCTCTCCCTCAGCTTGTCCTCCAGGTCCCTCACCACTCCCTCGTACCCCTCCGCCGGGCCCGGGGAGCGCCCGCCCGACCCGCTGTCGGACAGAGGCTGACCTCGGCCGCTCATGGAGCCGGAGCCGGTGCTCTTACTGGAGGACGAGCGCCCGCTGTCCGAGTTGGTGTGTCCGTGTCCGCCGACGGGCGGGCCGCTTTTCACGGGCTCCAGGTGGCCGGCGGAGGCCTCTCCCGATGCCAGGCTGTAGCCACCGGCGCCGTAAGGCGGGAGGCTGGTGAGGGAGTTGCGTCCGGAGTCGGTCAGTTGGCAGGAATGGCTGCTCACGCTCCCGCAGACGCCGCCGCGGGCCCTGCTGTACGAGCTGCTTTTCTCGGAGCAGGAGGGCGACCCCTCTACGTGGGCGGTGCTCAGCAGGTTCAGGTTGCTTTGGCTTTCGTTGGCACAGTGGCGAGGGGAGAGGTACTGCATGGCGGTGCGGCTCCTGGGGATGACGGGTTTGAAGGCGGTGGGCCGCAGCACGGTTTTCTCCATGTTCTGGAGGCCGGGATGCACAACAACATGAGAAACGCCATCATCATCGGAGGAAAATCACGTCATATGTGCTAAAGCTCCAGAACATCTACTACATCTGGATTTCAGCTGCGAGTTTATGATGCAACTAATGCAGCGGGTGTTTCTAATATTCTGTCCACCCCATTTATATTAATGATGCACAGCTAAATAATGGAAACACCTTGCAATACAGTTTTAAGAGCCCCACCACCTGCATCCTACTGCGTGTAACGCTCACCTTCTCTAGTTTTCCAGACACAGGGATCAGCTTTGGAGGAGGTCCTCCCATGTTCCCATTCGACCCCGATCCTTTGGCGTCGTCGGCGTCGCTTCCCGGGCTGCCGCGCGTCACGTGGTTGTCGTTCCAGTCGCCGATGTAGACCTCGTTCAGATAGGTGTAGTTCCCGCTCTCCTTCTCCGGCCCTTTGCTGGACGGCGCGGCGCTCTGCAGCGACAGAGGGTCTAGAGGCGACCCGGAGCCCAGGCCTCGGGAGGTGCCCGGCGTGGGCCGGCGGACCCTCGCTCCCGGCTCGACTGCAGCTCGGTGGTCGTGGTAGAGGCCGGGGCGGGGGCCGATGAGGCTGCTGACGGAACCCATGGGATCCAGAGCGCAGGGTGGAGCGGTGGTAGGGGGCGAGGAGCTGGAGGGGTGTCTCCTGCGAGGTCCTCCGCCGAGGCCCGGGTTGTGGGGCTCAGCAGAAACGGGCAGAGCCTGAACGAGGGCCATGGTGGCAGCTCGGGGGGGTCACTCGCTCTGAGAGGGAAGAACAACAGTGTGAGTCCCACAAAGATTATGTTTTAATACACGTTTAAATAGTAATGGTCTCAAGTCACATGTGACAAGTCCCAAGTCAGGTCTTACGCGTGCATTCTCTCTATTGGCCATTAGGGGGACGACTCCTGATTGTATAGAAGTATGTGAGAAAATACTTCTCTCTCTTGATTTATTCTCTCAGTAAACATTGTAAACATGAGTTTATGGTCTCAATCTCTAGTTTCAAGTCTTCTTCAATACAGCGTGATGTTCATTTAGTAAATGATTGTCCATTTAGAGTCAAACAGACGACTAGGTGATTGACAGGTCGCTACGTCTCTTCCACTTCTTATACACAGGTTATGGTCGATTCTTGTAATAGCAAGTCTCAAGTCCTTAAGAACAAGTCAAACTCAAGTCTTAGAATACTAATAGGAAGTCTCAGGTACAACAAGTCCAAGTCGAGCGTTGCAGGAGCGCCTCAAGTTGATCGACATGGGATTGTCCCAAGAAGGAAGTAGTTCAAGACAAGTCTGATAGCGGGTCTCAGTACCGGTGTCTCAAGTCAAGTCTACTCTCAAGTAATTTCAGATCAGTCAAAGTTAAGTCTCAAGTTAAGTCTCAATGACTTGGTGTTTGAACATTTCCTGAATTATTTGTGTAAGACCTGTTGCTACGATATTTAATCTCCTCATCTAAATTACTGGTTAAAAACGGCATGTTTTCTCCTCCCAGACACTAACAAGGTCACATTCTAGCTGCTCAACCTCCTCACCGGGGGGGTGCATCCAAGGAATTCTTGGACCAACAACCACAACAGAGATGATATACAGTAGACTGAGGCACACGAATTGTCCCACCAGCCCACACACACACACAGAGTACCAGGACGGGCCATTCACGAAGCCCATCCGAGCAGCACTAAGGGGGCTCGAGGCAGCAGAAGAAAAGGGTCTCCTTTCATTTGAGATGTAAAATGGCTCCTAACACGCCGGCATTTCCCTGGCCAGCAACAAAGGCTACTGTCGCCACACATCTTATCAGCCTCGGGGGGGAGGGGGGGGCATAACTGAATAATGGGAACGCAGAGCGGAGGAGACGGGTTGAACTCGCTGCAGCGTTTAAAAGTTTGCAGAGTAAATTAAACATAACGTAGGAAGAGGAGGAGGAGGAAGCACTGGTAAACATTGACACTGTTAACGGGCGCATACCGACTACGATGCCGACCATGTGCCCCCGTGGACGGTTGGACGGTCGAGTGTTGCGTGGAGGACAGCCGGCCGGCGATGAGGTCGTGGAGTCCCAGAGCGTGAGGGTATCAGACCGCCGGCTTTCAGAGCCCAAGCAAGTCACACCAGATATGACTTGAGGGCATAAAGTATACGGCAAGACTGCAGAGTTCCCCTCCTGTTCCACCTACTTGATAACCCTCTTAACCTGGCAGGTGGGTTGGGTGTGTCGGGGGGCGGGGCTAATGAGGTGACAGAGCCACCGACTGACAGCTGGGCCAGACACTTCTAGACTCCACCTGCCGGGTCCATGCCAAGTCATTTTTTCTAAACCTGCCAAGTTTACAGAGGAGCCCGCTGCGTATTTAACTGTGATTACCAGATGTTAATTAGCTCACTCGACGTGGGGATGATCCCGACTTACACTCAGAATGACAACTGACTGGGACCAAGCGGGTGCCGCGATATTCTGTTATAGGTAAATATGTGAAAACTGCAAAAACAACAACAAATAAGTCCAAAAAAACAAGCGCACCAGCATCTGTTAATACTTTGATTGTGGTAGTTTTATGGCGTTCTTTCTGCCATAGAGGGGAACTTTAATATAGAAAAAGGGACACGTTGCTAATGCATAACTGTTTTATTAATGGGAAGGTAAACGAATGCACAGCAGTTGATTATCTAAAGTTAAATTAAAGAAAACAAGACCTATGAAGATTCACATTGAAGGAAAAGGTAAGACGACGGCAGCCGGCGCGACATGTGGTGTTTGGGGGGCAGAATTAACGGCCCTAACGAGCACAGCCTGTGTAGGATTAATCTTGTGTGATTTCACTATGCGCCTGAGAAAAGCTACTTAGCCCATGACAGTATTTATTACAAATAATCCTTTCTGATTACAGCGCTGCGCCGACGTAGTGCGGCCGTCGAAGGTACTTTAAAAAATGAGATTTCTTGAGCATGTGCATCAATTTAAAAAAGTGAATTCTGACTATGCATTGGACTCCACGAAGGAAAGCAGAGGGGTCTCAAACATGGAGGTCCCTGGTCTCCCTTTTGTTGCCATGGTGACCGGTGGCCCTCGAACATCAGAAGGGTCAGCGGGCTGACACGGAGGCCCGGGAGCACGTCCGTGGCATCTTAAAGCCTTCAGGCGCTCTATGGCGTTGACAACCTTCCATACGCTCCCAGTTGGCTCCAATGGGAGATAAATGCACATTACCAGCTAATGGCTGGTGGATGAATCCATGACGACTAGAAACGGGGTAGTTCCTTTTATTGGGGAATCCTCCATATTGTCATATTTCCTTGCGTGTTATTTTACAAGTTTATCCATTTCTTTTTATTAAGTTATGTGCAGAATCGTATTAAAAAAAGAGGGACTGGCCAACATCAAAGAGATGAAACCCTTTGCCCTCAGCATGAATGTAAACGTATTATCAAACTTATTGTTCTTGCAGCACATTAATGTTGTTCCATCTCATGTTCGCAGAAGAAAAACAACCCTGCAGGGCACATGAATTATGTTTTAATGTCTACAGTGTCAGCTGACTGCGAGCAGACTGTTGTTGTCTGGAAAAGCCCTCGAAGGTTTTAATGCCGCGGACGGTCACTCCTCCAGCAGGAGGAATGTGCCGGAATCAGTCGGTACTGGTCTGTGTGCGTCTCCACAGCCCACGTTTTATTTTTTTTTAAGTTTTATTTTTTATGTCTCACCATTCAAATTGCCTCGTGGGTCGGGGGGAAGAGGAGATTTAAAGTAATATTTTCTCCTGCGTCGAGCATTTTGCTCTGCAGCAGCAGCTCTGGGGATCCGCTGTCACACCAAAAGCTTCACGGTTGTAGCCCCAATCATTCTGACACTTTCATAGAATTACTTGTGTGTGTGTGTGTGTGTGTGTGTGTGTGTGTGTGTGTGTGTGTGTGTGTGTGTGTGTGTGTGTGTGTGTGTGTGTGTGTGTGTGTGTGTGTGTGTGTGTGTGTGTGTGTGTGTGTGTGTGTGTGTGTGTGTGTGTGTGTGTGTGTGTGTGTGTGTGAAGAGAGAGCTGCATAAAACCAGTTGGATCAAAAACCCCAAAAAGCCAACACGCATTATGGGAGGTGCACACTACGCTTCTTTGTTTTAATTGGTCTCAACCCTGTGTGGTTTGAGGGATATGCACCTTGTACTGTGACAACCAGACAAGACCAGAAGACCCTGAACATTTAAGGCATTTTGGGCTTTAGACACGTTAACTACCAACTGATACACAATGAATACGGGGCCTCAGGGCAGCCCCGACGATTGCATATTTTTACATTTGATAAGAATCAGGGTCTCGTTAATCAAATTTGAGTCTAGACTGTATCTTTCCAATATTAAACAACAACAAGTTGTTAAATGACATTTAAGAACAAGCTGAGGGGGGAGGTCAAAACTTTGGGATGAGGGATTTATAAATGAATAAAAAGATTATCCTGATATTCTTACAACCAGGGAGGAGCACGTTGTAAACAGAGGAAAGAAATCTATTCAGCGGAGATCAATATAATATAAACGTGTCACACCAACAGGCAGGTCACACCACCCACAGCCGGGAAGTCTCGAGTCACTCCAACGACGTTCATCGGCATGCAGGGCGAAGCTTTCAGTCTGCGACCGGCAAATCAGGGGAGGAAAATGGCGTTTTATGGCGGCCGTCTCACATACAGTATAAACACGGTTTACTGGGCGAGACTGCAGCGACACACACACACACACACACACACACACACACACACACACACACACACACACACACACACACACACACACACACACACACACACACACACACACACACACACACACACACACACACACACACACACACACACACACACACACACACACACACACACACACACACACACACACACACACACACACACACACACACACACACACACACACACACACACACACACACACACACACAAAATCCCTCTTTGTTCGCGCCACGCCATAAACACACACACAGAGTGGAGAAAGAGAAACTCTCTGTGATGATGATGATGATGAGGGACGGTATGTCATACCGGAGAGAAACGTGGAGGCGAAGGAGTAAAGAGACGACAGTGGAAAGAAAGGAGGGAACAAACAAACGAGTCTGGAGAACCCCTCCTCCACTCTCCATCTCTCTCTGTGGCCAAACTTCTGAATCCCCCCATTCTCTCTCTCTTTTCCCCCCCTCCTCTCTCTCTCTCTCTCTCTCTGGAAAGTGGAACATAAGAGGAAAAGTGTAACAAAGCTATTTTAGTCTCGTAGACAGCCTACCTTTCCACAGGCAGACACTACGGTCACGGGGCCAGAGCTGGGTCTTTTTTTATTTTGATTAACTGTGAAAGGTTAAATTATCTTTTTTAGTATAACAGTGCATGCACTATTGAGTGCTCGTGGACAAAGAAGATAGTTAACTGAACAGGAGGAGCTCCTGGTTTGTTTGATTGGTGCGCTGAACACTGTCAATGATTATACTGCTGTGAACACACACACACACACACACACACACACACACACACACACACACACACACACACACACACACACACACACACACACACACACACACACACACACACACACACACACACACACACACACACACACACACACACACACACACACTTTGTTTCAATGAAACTGAGAAGAGTGAAACACTGCAACTCGTGTATTTGTACGCATCCAACTGTTATTTGGTGAATTGTTTAGTTTATGAAATATACAAAAATATTATGGTTGACGAACAGTCTCAAACTTATTCAACTTACGAGGAAAAACTGAACAAAATGTCACATTTGATGACGGAGAATGTTAAATAACTGGAGCGATTAATCGATAGCTGCCAATAAATGATCAGCCAATCAATGAATCGGCCCATAGTTTTGCGGCCGTAATTAGTTTCAGACAATAAACCTGCACAAATTGACTTATTCATCTTCAAGAAACAAGTCATGCGGACTGTTAGACATCCCCGTCACCTTAATAACGCCCCCCCCCCCCCCCCCCTCAAAGTTCCTCACCCCAGTTGCTTCCCTGCATATCTGCTCTGCCGTCTGACCGGCTCATCGTCCGGCTCCTTCAGAGTCTCTAGTTCAGTCGGCTCGAACACGTCCGCCGTGCTGCTGCTCTCCTGGATGTTTGGCTCCGTTTCTGACCAACCCTCCCGAGGAAAACTTCTCCAACCCCCCCCCCCCCCCCCCCGCCCTCCCTCGGCTCATTCTTAAGCCAAATACCACCAATGTGAATGGGAGCACAGTCCCCTCCCCTTGCTCGGCGCAGATACACCTCCTCTCCCCCTCCACCGTTTCCTTTGACCGAGGAGAAGCTGCACTCTGCAAAGTCCTCTGCTGCCTTTGTCAGCCAGCCAAAAAGGAGAAAGAAACGGGAAGCCGGTGGAACGGCGAGCCGGCAGTTCGAGACCCCTTCTGCTTTCCATGCTCGCAACAAGGAGAACGGAAAAGGGGAGTCGAAAGACGGCGGAACTGCACGAGGTTATCGTCTCACTTTAAATAAAAAAAAAAAAAAGACAATGAAAAGAAAGCTGTGAGGTTTAAGAGAAACTGATGGAAGCGAGACTAAAGTTATTAAAATAAGATTCAAAACTCTTCATCGGACCCCGCCGACTTGCTTCTCATCTGTCAATCTGATCCAAAAAACCACAGGCGGCGGCGCCCCCGAAGCTCAGTTAATTACCGAGCAAAGTCTTGATTAAAGAAGCCGTCACTCTCAAATTAAAAAGAGGAGGTAAACCTGTCAAAGAGCATTCAGCAGCGACGTTCCTTTAAGAAGCAGAGACGCATTTTAGGGAAAACGTAGGC
Organism: Cyclopterus lumpus; assembly: GCF_009769545.1. Taxonomy (NCBI): domain Eukaryota; kingdom Metazoa; phylum Chordata; class Actinopteri; order Perciformes; family Cyclopteridae; genus Cyclopterus; species Cyclopterus lumpus. The sequence goes on along the minus strand of NC_046984.1, from coordinate 15,932,726 downwards.
ACCCTAAATCGTCTGCACAATGACGAGAAACCATCAAAATAATTTTAAGAAACACAATCACGCGTCCGGCGATCCAGAGCGGGACGATCCAGAACCACGAGGGACCAAAAGACGCTAATCGCCCTGCAGTCGCGGCCATGTGCTAATCGCCGCGACGCCTGATTTGGTGTGAATGCAGCCGGAAGTGCAAAAGAAGAAGAAGGACATGTGTGTGTGTGTGTGTGTGTGTGTGTGTGTGTGCGCGTGTGTGTGTACATCCAAATCCTCGAGTCAGACGCTTCCTTTCATGGTTTTTAAAAGAGAGAATATTTTTACTCTCGACGGAAAACAAAATCACCAAAAACAAATACAGAGAGTTTATTTCACAGGAATACTCTCACGTGGTCTGGTATGACCATTTAAGCTTATAGTGGCTAATGGTAGCCGGGCGAGAAAACCAAAAACGATACGATGAAAAAAAATGTGTAAATATTAATTTGTGTAGCTTCAGGGATGCAAAATGTTGACTTTAAATGGATAAAATGAAGATTTACATGCATTTCCTGCTCACCATCATCAACACGCGAGATCCACGTGTTAATTTGTGCCCTTTTTTTTTTTTAAACCTGCAATCTGGACATCTTTGATTGGATATTTATGGTCTGTAACATCCTGTGAAACCAGTGGATCAGCTTCTGAAATAGCACGTTCTAGCAACAGCGTGCGGCCTTCGCTCCCCCCTGACCTGTAATCCGCCATCTGGCCGAAATGAATTAAAATAAAAAAGAGGAAACAACAGGATGAGATGTTGCAGTCGCAGCTAGGGAGGCAGAGAAGGGGAGGAAAGTAGGGTACGAGAAGTAGGCCATGTGCTCCCGTCCCTCGTTCTCCCCGCTCCGATAACTGGGTCACACAGGTTGGCAACGACGTGGGAGAGAGAGGTCGTTCAAGGTCATCCTCGGTCTCAAAAGGTTTCCCCCCCAGCTTGCAGCAACGGAAGCCGCTCTCGGTCAAGAGTCCGCAGAATGGACGACAAACCGCCATCAATCAGCCGCCTCGAAGGCAAATCACTTTCTGTGAATGCCGCCATTAACACTGCCTCTTTATAGGCGAGCGGGGGTGAAGGGGGGGCTCTAACATGACTCAGCCTCTTTGCGAGGGAGTTGATTTACAGGCCGAAGCTGCAAAGTATCCTGCCCCGTCTGCAGGATAGCTAAGTGTACATCTCTCTGGTGGTTTATGGTTCATCCCCATAAGTCAAATGACGTTTATTATCCAGCAGAGATACACACGTTTTGGGAGTGCCAATACCTTCTAATACTTTATAGAAACACAGAAAGCTCTGTATCTGTGGCCTGTCCGTCATAAGCCGCCCGTCTCTCTTCCCTCGATATATTTTCTGAACAACGCATCACGTTCTGGGAGCAGCAAGCGAACAGAAAGCTAGGCCATCCGTCACTGTCCACGGGGGGGCTCTGGAAACTGAAGCTAAAACTGAACTCGACCAGCTGGCCCCCTTTGGACCGGTTACTTCCAAAATAATTTCTCTTCCCGTCCTCCTCCAGTGCAAAGAAATCCAGGAAGGCCGTTGAGATTAAAAACCAGTGGCGAAGGTTTAGCGCTTGTCTCATCAGTTTCAGACTCAAATGAAAACAAACGAGGGAGAGGGAGAGAGAGAGAGGGAGAGGGAGAGAGAGAGAGGGAGAGAGAGAGAGATTCGTAGAATGAAATATCTACTCTGAGTAAGTCATAAATCCACAGAAATTGGACGGCTGTGTTGAGCTGGCACTCTTGATTCACTGTATAATGTACCAAAGAGATTAGGGTTACGCCTCCAGCTCTGGAATTACACCATAGCCGCCGCCCCCCCCCCCCCCCATATCCGTGATTAAGATCGGTCGCCAACTCCCACCCAGCGGGAACGTGTTAACATCCACACACAGCGGGGGGCGGGGGGGGAGACGACGACAATTATTTACGTCAATAAACCCAGAAAATGCTGGGTTTACAGACGCCAGCATTAAAAAGTTATTGTCAGCGGTCGTCTGAGGACTCAAGTAAAAAAACAAAGTTCAGAGTTTGTTTCCGCTCGAATTTAAACCAATAAATAAAAATAGGCTCCACTTACCTATTAATGACTCCCTGTCTTTAGCTTCTGGAGGCCTTAGAAAAGCATGGCGGACCGGTCGGTCGAGCATCCCAGGAGCTCCCTCTCTCTCTCTCTCTCTCTCTCCCTCTCCCTCTCTCTCCCCCTCTTCTCCCAGAGGGCACAGAAAGCAAAAAAAAAAAAAAGAACAATGCACGTCGTTTGTTCGGCCGAGGAGAAGCAGCAGAAAAACCTGAAATGTGACAAAGTGTGTTTATAGAAGTCAGCGGGGGGGAAAGGAGGAAAATCTGAGTCACGACGGGCACAAAAAGGCTTCGCATTGGAGGAAAAGTCAAGACTCTGAGGGGATTTTCCATGTCAACAACAGTGAAGACCAGAACTAGCACCACGTCCACTTAACAAGTACAAAGATTACACACACGAGGTTTACATTTAAAATGAACAGTTTCCATTTGGAGAGAAATACCTGTTCCAGATACAGAACAAGAGCGGTCCATCTGTGAGCCATTAAACCGGTGCGTTAGGGGTGAAGCAACCTTTAAGAGCCCGAGGAACAGACGAGAGGCGAGCAGACATCATCTCAGACAGGTATCCAAATTACATTCGGCCCCGGCAAATGAAATTTAAAAAAAAAAAAAAGAATAATGCTGCTGGAGATGTGAAGAGACTAAAAATCTACAGCATTTTCAAAAAATTTCCAAAAAAAAGGTGTAATCTGCCCCTCCTCGAGTTAACGTTGAATTGTGGGCTGATCACCAGTCGTGCCTCGAGAGATCACGTTTTTCCGAGTAACACTGCACACGACGTGTTGAGAGACAGACATGCAATAAAAAAAATTAAAAAACATATCACATGATGAATCTCTTCACGACTTAAATGCACTTTAAAATGCCTGGAAACCTAAAAAGTTCAGACAATATCTTTAACTGGCTATTTAATAATTCATTCAGGATTAAAGACGGGGAGACTTTGCATGCGATAACGTGGATGTACTATAATAATAATGTATTTATGTATTTTATTTTTTTGGTGCTACCAGGGAGATTACTTTGTGTTCTCGGTCCCATTCGTTTGTTAGATAACAGATTCTCTCATTAATAGATTTTAGAAATAGTCCTGCAGTAAACTGACGGTCACATTTTTATTTTATCGTTTAGTACCAGTCTCCATTCTTTATAATATGCAACGCTAACCAGTGGTGAACTTAAAAAAGACAAAAGAATTAGACCGTTGTCTGAGTAACAACAACTTCTTGGTTTTTTGGTAAAAATCTGGCAAAAATATTGCACATTGTATGAATTAAAACAAAATGTCCGTTACATGGTCGTCTATTTGATGCATATCAACGTTTTCTCTTACTTAAAAAAGAGATTATTAACGCTTGCATAACTTTCTATTAATCTCTGTAATAACTACCCTCATGCATATATTTTATTTTACTTAATAGAACAAAAAAAAACAATAACTGACGCTAACATAATACATTATAAATGAGGGAAAGTACGAGGCTGGAGGTACAGCGAGGGACTACAGGAGCAGAAACGGTTGGTGGAGAAGCAGCAAACTGGTTCAAGTTCATCCGGTTTCGGGCAGAGGGGGGGGGGGGGGGGGGGGGGGGGGGGGGGTTGTTTGTTAAAAATGTCACATTCCCAACGGCCTTCTGGGTAACTTCTGCAACTATGCGCGCGCTCGGCAACCATCTGTGCCTCTCGTACGTTATTAATACGCAGATGGAAGCGCCGAGGACTGTGTGGCTTCCCACATGTAATGCAGCTCGATCCAGATGGCTTTACGGAGGCTTCTTACGCGCCGCAGTGTGTGTGTGTGTGTGTGTGTGTGTGTGTGTGTGTGTACGCTGAGCTCTGTGAAGTAAACCCATAAAGGAGTTGTTTGTTTTAAAAACAGATGTTTACTCAGGAGGGCCACTCCCCTTCACCTGCCAGTCCACGAGAGAGAGAGAGAGAGAGAAAAGGAGCACCATATCATCATTTCATCATTCATCTGCCGACAGGCACCTTCAAAAGACACAACTCAATCAATAAGGGGGGTGGAGGAGATAAGATGGCAGGTTACTTCTCCTCTGTACATTACATCCCCACGTTATCCTTCTCTTTACGCCCATTTAATAAATAAAATGTGCCTTCCACCATCTTTCCTTCACCTTTTCAGATTTCACATCATTCCCTCTGAACAATGCAGTGAAGTGGGTCGACAGCTTTATGCCTTAAATTGATCTAAATGCTGTATTACTTGAGCTTTCATGAGACAAAATTGTAATATAGCCAAAGATTTTATGGTTATAGCTCCTAAAATGTTTTGTTTTTTTCACTTGGGGGCAGCAGAAAGAAGAAAGAGAAGAAAAAAGAAAAGCCGTAAACACCGAACCGACATATTATCACCTCATAAAGTTTTCTATGGCAAACGTGCCGGCTTTCCTCTTCACACATCCTTCATTTGGTAAATATTCGCTCTCCTTTTAGCTCAGTTATCGCAGCGAGGAATTCACGAACACAAAGATCAACAAGCGCACTGATTACATTCATAAACATCCAACGTTGGTTTGAAGCGCGTTGCGAGAGGTCGGGAGGTCACGTTGAGGACCACAAAATACATTTAGATGGCGACTGGGGAGGAGAGAGGAAGAAACACACACTGAACAAAAGGCCGCTCTGAAAACAGGGAACTTCCTCCTCCTCCTCCTCCTCTACAGGAGAGAAAACCTCCATTTCCACTGTAGTGAGAGCGGAGAGAGGATGAAGAATAACTAATATTTAACTATTGTGCAACTAGATTGTTGGATAGAATAGAGGGAGTTGATCTGAAGTCATTACCAGCAGAAGGCGAGTGCATTGTTGGTGCACATTGTATATTCAAGTGTAATCTGTATCAAATCATGACAGAAAGTGTATTTTTAAAATGACCGTTTTGTCCACAGCTCAAAGATATTCAGATTACTGCGAAACCAGAACATAAACACGTGAAAAAGGTGTATTAATTAAAATCACAAAAATAGTTGGAAGACTAATCAATACATCTTCACAGCTCTAAATCAACAGAGCAAGAATTCCTCTGGCAAACAAAAGATTTAAAGTGCCGATTCTTTGTGGGGAAACTCCGTTCTACAAATCCAAACTAAATATTTTCTGAGAATCTCTTTGGTCGAGGACGTGCGAAGAAGGATTCCTGCACAGGAAGTGTAACAATGGCTGCAACAAGAGGATATCAAAAATACAACCGAAAACATGAAACAGAAAAGGTCTGTGAGGCGATGATGGACAGATGCCACGTCTTTTGTGCACAGCAGCGTTTTTAAATCCAGCGCGTTTTTTTGTGTGCCGTCCATCTCGAGGCCTCAGCGAGGAGCGTGTAGTCCCACTTACAACCAAACAACAACAAAAAGGATGGAGGGAGACGAAGAGATGTTTTAAAAGATCGGTTTTTCGGTTCGGGTTCGCTCAGAACATGTGTGGTCGTCTGCCAGCTGGTGTTTCACCTCCTCGGACCTCTTTATGGTGATGTCACCACATTTTCAGGGGGTGGAAAGTGGTGACGTGTGGTTTGTTTGTGTGGTTTTTTTTTCCTTCTCTTGTGGTGCGAGAGGGATTACAGCCGGGCAGTTGACACAGCTGAGGGGTAAGTGGGTGGTGCTGGTGGTGAGAGGAGCACTCGGGAGTCAAGAAGAGGCTCCCGGCCTGCAGCAGCTGCCAATGTCACGATCACACCGACTCTGCCCCCGCAGATCGCCGGCGCCGCTCATGGGAACACGGTGGGTTTTTTTTTCATGCTTGTTTTTAGTTGTTTTTTTTTAAATCATCCACCGGTGACGAGAGAGGTCTGCGGCGCGTACATGCCAACTCTGACTCACCTTCTCTTTCCATCCATCAGAAAACACATCCCATCGTTCCAAAAAGGGCTGTAGTAGGGTGAGTGAAGCCGATGCTTCTTAAAGCTGCGCTCTCTCCACTGACCACCAGGGGGCGACGTCCTCTGGTTGTATAGAAGTCTATGCTTCATGTGTTAAAGCTGCATTCTCTCTACCGACCACCAGGGGGCGACGTCCTCTGGTTCTATAGAAGTCTATGGGGAAAAATGACTACTTCCCTCTTGATTTATTCCCTCAGTAAACATTGTAAACATGAGTTTATGGTCTCAATCTCTAGTTTCAAGTCTTCTTCAATACAGCGTGATCATTTAGTAAATTATGGTCCCATTCATAACAACATTAAAGTGCCACGTAGCGTTCATACTAGAACTGATGCAGTAAAAAGGTAATTCAAAGACTTCAGAGTCCACTTTCAAGTTATTCTGAATACCCAAGGACCCCCCCCCCCCCCCCCCCTCCTCCAGTCACTAAGTGACAGTGACTTTGCTGGGAGGGCAGCAGAGTCAAGCCACGCTGGCAACTTATCTGTTTACAAAACTGCAAAGTGGCTGCAGGAGAAGATGCAGCGACGTGGGTCAAAGAGAGATTTTTTAATATTAATGTGGGTTCTGCAGTGGAGCAGGGAGGAAGGTTATTTCAGAGTCATCAATATTCAAAAAGGATGAGCACTACTCATGAAAAACCAGCATTGGTTGCATTATTTCCACTTTGCGTCATGTTCAGACACATAAAACTACTTTGAATTTTCTGAATACATTGAATATTCTGTGGATTTTAGGAGCCAAATTACCAAGATATTCTGCAGAAATGTAAATAAAATAGTTAACTCAATCTGAAAGGAAAACTACAGGGATGCACGATATAGATAATCCAGCTTCTCAAATATGCACATTTTTTTGTCATATATGATAGTAAACTGAATATCTTTGGGTTTCGGACTGTTTGTCTATTACGGTTTTATTTTGTGACATTTTATAGACAAAACTATTGATTGGAGGAAATAATTTGAAGATTTATCGATAATGTAAATAGTTACTTCAGCCCCATTTCATAATTAAGAAAAAAAAAAAAAACACTAGCATTAGTGAAGTTGTTCTATCTAATCAGTTTTATTTATTTATTTTAACCCGGTGACGAAGACCCATTAGCACACAAGCTAAATTCTACCGCGTTCACATTTAAAATGAACAATAACCAAAATCAATGCACTGTGATGCCGTGCAGAATAAAAAGGGATGGAAAACTCTGGTGGAGTTGCATGAATTACATTTTTAAAAAAAGAGTAATGAAGCAACAAGACTGGACTGATTTTAGGGAACTTATGGATGGCGATTGGTTTGATCCCGTGGTCCATTTGCATTGAAATGGGGCGATTAGAAAAAAATCCCAATTTGAAGGGGGAGGTGAAAGATGTCGACAGATTAATGGCTGCTGTGCTCCGGACCTGAAAATAGGGGGTCTCTGAAACCTCGGCCCCGGCCTCCTGGTGCCCTCGAACAGCTGTGCAGTCCAGCTGTGCGCACAACTCCGGCTAAGAAGACCAAACCGATCCAGGAGAGGAGACGAGGTCCAGAGACCTCCATCTGTGAGGAGGTCGAAAGACGGGAAATAGTTCCAATCGCTGTTGGAAAATCTAAATTAAAAAACTGCATCGTGTTTCAATTATAAAACATTATGTATCGATGTCTTCAAATGCCAAAGATCATCAGTTTAAGACAACAACAAAAGTGGAAAATATTCCTATTTTAGAAGCTGGAATACATTCGTTGTGCTTACAAATTACTATCTGATCATCGAAATGTTCTGTAGCTCAACTAATCAATTACTCGACTAATTATTTCAGCTCTGATTTCAATACATTGTTGTAAGAGGAGACGAGATGGAAGTCTAGGACCTTTGTTTTCATACAACCGTATAATGTACAAATATTAAAAGATGGAGCGATGTTTTAATGAGGAGAAGAACAAGAACAACAAGAAGAAGAAGAAGAAGAAGAACAAGAGGAAGAAAAAGAACAACAACAAGAACAACAAGAACAAGATGGAGAAGGAGAACAAGAAGAAGAAGAACAAGAGGAAGAAGAAGAACAAGAACAACAAGAACAAGATGGAGAAGGAGAACAAGAAGAAGGAGAACAAGAACAAGAACAAGAGGAAGAAGAAGAACAAGAACAACAAGAACAAGATGGAGAAGGAGAACAAGAACAAGATGGAGAACAAGAACAAGAGGAAGAAGAAGAACAAGAGGAAGAAGAACAACAAGAACAAGATGGAGAAGGAGAACAAGAAGAAGGAGAACAAGAACAAGAGGAAGAAGAAGAACAAGAACAAAAAGAAGAAGAACAAGAACAAGATGGAGAAGGAGAACAAGAACAAGAGGAAGAAGAACAACAAGAACAACAAGAACAAGATGGAGAAGGAGAACAAGAAGAAGGAGAACAAGAACAAGAACAAGAACAAGAGGAAGAAGAACAACAAGAACAAGATGGAGAAGGAGAACAAGAAGAAGGAGAACAAGAACAAGAGGAAGAAGAAGAACAAGAACCGTCTGGTTAATAACAACTTGGTTTATTTGAACCTCATTTCATAATGTGGTTAACGTGTGTGGTTTAGAACCACGAGCAGCATGAAGCAGTAAAACCAAAACATCTACGATTAAAGTTTGTGATTTGTGAAGTTGGCAACACACACGCACACACACGCACACGCACAACTGCGCTGGCTTTGTCAACACTGCAGCACGTTGTGGATTCAGCAGAGCTTCATCCAGAACGTCTTCCCTTCAGCGGAATAGAGGTTTAGAAGATGCACGAGGAACATAAACAAAGAAAACCACACGAAATAGTGAATCAGCGTTTGGGTCGACGGTCCCGGAGGAAAAGAGTAAAAACACAACACGGCCTTCGTGACGGCTGAACTCCGCCCACGTTGTCGTCTCCGGGGATGGACTTCACCTCCGGGTGTAAAGACACACATAGACCTCATCCACGTCTCACAAAGTAGTAGAAACCAACAAATTAATAATTAAACAGATTTTTAAAAAAAGGGGGAAAACACCCACATGAACACATGCAGTCTACACACACACACACACACACACACACACACACACACACACACACACACACACACACACACACACACACACACACACACACACACACACACACACACACACACACACACACACACACACACACACACACACACACTCACACACACACACACACACACACACACACACACACACACACACACACACACACACACACACACACACACACACACACACACACACACACACACACACACACACACACACACACACACACACACACGGGGAGTTAACCTCCCGATATCACATGAAGAGGTTCTGATTATTTTAAAAGGTTTATTCCTCACAGGATTAGAAGCCACGGATTTCTAAAAACATCCTGAAAACATGCAGAGTCATCATATGCAACACACACACACACACACGATGAGCTGACGGAGCGGTTTGAGGGAAGGCTGCTTATATAAATAAAAACACCGGAGACATTATCAATGCAAATAACACACCGTGGCCTCCCAACCGCCAAGGCCTGCTGTCTGTCTGTCTGTCTGTCTGTCTGTCTGTCTGTCTGTCTGTCTGTCTGTCTGTCTGTCTGTGTGTGTGTGTGTCTGTGTGTCTGTGTGTCTGTGTGTCTGTGTGTGTCTGTCTGTCTGTGTGTGTGTGTCTGTGTGTGTGTGTGTGTCTGTTGAATTTAAAATGTGAACACGACATCCTGTGAAGTTGTGGCTCTTGGGTTTGTTTGTTTGTTGTTTGTTGTTTGTTCTCCGTTGTGTCGTCTAGTTTTGGGCCTTTGTTTACAAACGAGGCAGCTGAGCACGATAAACAGTCGTACTTTATTTCCTCCGGTATAAACACCCCCCCCCCCCCCCCCCCCCCCCCCCCCCCCCCCCCCCCCCTCCTCCTCTACCGTCTGTGGAGCAGACCTAGTTCTCGAGTCCCAAAAGATGCAACGAGTTTAAAGAATTTTCTTTATTTGATTTCCATTCTGAACGATCTGTCCTAGACCTGCAAGAGGGACTGCAAGGGTCTCTTAAACCCGTGTCCCATAGACTTTACAAAGGGGACCGCATGAGGACCAGAGAGAGCCTGGTCCAGGGGTCTATAAATAAAAACAAGAAACAAAAGATTTGTTTTAGGGAAATGGATTTAGAGAGGACCACAGAGACCTCAAGGGGGACTAGAGAGGACCACATAGACCTCAAGGGGGACTAGAGAGGACGACAGAGACCTTCAGGGGGATAAGAGGACCACAGAGACCTCAAGGGGACTAGAGAGGACGACAGAGACCTTCAGGGGGATAAGAGAGGACCACAGAGACCTCAAGGGGACTAGAGAGGACCATGAAGACCTCAAGGGGGACTAGAGAGGACCATGAAGACCTCAAGGGGGACTAGAGAGGACCACATAGACCTCAAGGGGGACTAGAGAGGACCACATAGACCTTAAAAGGGGGACTAGAGAGGACGACATAGACCTTCAGGGGGATAAGAGAGGACCACAGAGACCTCAAGGGGACTAGAGAGGACCATGAAGACCTCAAGGGGGACTAGAGAGGACCACATAGACCTCAAGGGGGACTAGAAAGGACCATGAAGACCTCAAGGGGACCAGGGAAGACAACAGAGGGGACATTTAACATTTTAAACTATTTAATTGCCTCCGTGATTTACAGCTGACGTGTTTTAGAAGGAAGTGGAGGAATAACAGGTAACCCTCCCCTCCCACCTGTTAACCTCTTTACTTCCAGGTGTCCGTGAACTTAAAGGCCACAGCTCCAAAGCTACACCTCTGTTCCGATAACTCCTCACATTACACGTTTAAAACGAGTCGAACAAGAAGTTAAAAGCTGGTAACTCACCGTGCTCCGGGGGAGCGGGCGGTCCACGCGTCGTCTTCCTCGTTTAAAAAAACCCGTCTTATCCACGAGCGAGTGACTTTTACCGAAACGACATGTTTTAAAGTGTCTTTCTTTCTCCGCTGCTCCTCTTCCTGCTGCAGAAAGCGCGTTTGTTGTTGTGCGCGGAGCCGCTGCTCGTGTTTAGACACCAGAGAGCAAGCGGGCGAGGAAAAACGACGACTGCTTCCGGTTATGGATTTCAAAATAAGATTGTTTTTGTTTTTGTAATAGTTCAAAACAGCTATGGAGATAGGAGCAGACATACACTTTGTAGAAACTGCAATAAAAGCTGAACAAAGATCAAATAAACATTAAACTAATATATATACAAGTAATTGTGAAACTACTGAGCAGTGAATATAGATATACATACAAAAAACAAGTGTTTGTAAATTGTAAACAAATGCAAATAGTGCAAATAAATAATTGACTATATATTTTTGAAGTAAATGATTATGAACAGTGTATGCATGTGCATGCCTCAGTTTCTACACCATGCGTGATTTATTAATATAGGGCATGATGCAATGTTATCAACCTTCTTTTTGGCGTGTGGTCCTTTGACTTGTGTGACAATTCTGGGTGATTTTTCCTTCTCAGGTCAATTCATTCTTAAAGTATTTATTGTTGTCTGAGGAGGCGAAGACGTCTAGGATTTTACAAAAGAAAGAAGGAAAAAATACACAGACGACATGAGATACACCTTTAATAATCTGAACAGAATATTTAAAAAAATACAGAAGAATGCAGAGTACAAAAAAAAAACACAAGCGGTATATAAAACTAAAAACAGAAACAATACACAAGATAAATTAGACGAAATACAAAGTAAAGTGACAGTAGTGTGAGTGATAGCAGCAGTAGACAGTCTCAAATAAGTAAACCGCATTTACACACATGCAACCAGAAATGTAAACATTATATATTAAAAGTAAATATTGATACAACCAGTTATTAATCTCTTAGGGACATGAATGGGAAAGACTAAATAGTATAACTCATCTCTAAAACGAAGATAAACTGGCACGTGAGTATAAAGCATAGCAACTATGTGTGCTACACAATAGAAGACCCAAAACGTATTTATCCAAGATGTCATGCTCTTATTTTGAACGCCAACGTTATAGCTTCCGGTATTGTCCTGCGTGTGATGTGCTTGACTCACCTGGATCTCGCTCACTCTCAGCACATAATAACAAATAGCACACGGTTATCGACACCAGACACACCCTTCAGAAGCATGTGTAACTCCCTAGCTCAATTATCAATTACCTGCACCCAGAATGCACCTGTGAAATCACCTGTAACCAATTAGATGACTTAGCAATCAGATCTTGAAAGTCCTACACCGGATTCAGGTTTGCTCTCTGCTCTTTTTTTTTACACAACAAGGGTGCATTGTGTTTACAGTAAACGGTAACTATCCTCAGGGCACCTTGAGTTAAAGTCATGGTGTCTGATGCTTTTATGAGTATTGAGATTAAACTCATTCGTTTGTTTTTCCATCGCATGTTCTTTCATATTCTGTACAGCCTCTTGATCATTTGGTGTTTGTGTTGCAAAAATAGCATTTTAAAGTAGTTTTGATGTTTTGCATTTTGTGTGTAGAGTTTGGAAAAAGATGGTCATAGTTTCAGAAATTGTGTTTTGGCTTTTGGCAAAAACCTTTTAAGAGCACTTAATAAATATATATTTATATACTCTATTGAGCAGCGCCCATTAATGGCAACAGTTAGAACCCGTGTGGTTGGGTTGTTGAGGCATTACAGCCTCGAGTGTGATAATTCCCAGTTTGTCCCAGAACAACCAGTTCTTTGCTCTGCATTCTAAATATGTAGAAAGAGGTCACGTCTGACTCACCTCAACCCTCTGGGGCAAACCTTTCCTGCTCCGCAGCAGTAAAACAAGGCTAAACATAGTCCCACGCAGAGTTTTTAATCTGTGGTGAATGTCACCATGCTTTGTTATTCCCACATGGGCGAGAAAATTAGATAATTATTAAAATTCCCTTGTTTGCTCTACGTTTTTAGAGTTGGACTTTGGCCCTACCTGCTATAATTAAATCACGCCCACAATGACAATGCTCTAACTTACTGACGTGCTAGTAAAGTGTGCTATCGTGCTAACCGTTGCTAAATATTGCTTGTTGTTATAGTGCCGGCTGGTTAAATTATTTACAAATCAAAGTATTGGACAAATTATTGGGTTGACGCTAAAAAAACGGGTAATTAAAAGTTAATAAAATAATATTAATATTAATTAATAAGAAAAATAAAAGACACAACTGTAAAACCGAACAGGAAAAAAATGGTTATTTAAACACACATAATTTAAACTTAAAAAAATTAGGCCTATTGTAAATAAAATGCTTTGTTAATGCAATGAACACAAAAATAACATCTGTAAAATATTAGTGCTGGCAAAAAGAGGGATTAACGTGTCAAACTATGGCGACCATGGGAGAAAAAAAAAAAAAACCAGCAAAACAAACACACACTCCTGCGTGCTCTTCCTTTCTACACATTGTGTTTACGTGTGTGCGTCTGTGTGTGTGTACGTGTGTGTACGTAGCCCATTTCCTACGTTTTGAACTCCATTTGCAAAGGAAATTGGATTTACTGAACTGGGCGTCTTTGTGGAGCTCCGGACAATCGGGCCCAGTGGGAATGAAGGGAAAATTGGCCAAAGCACTTAGCTGGCCACTAGAGAATATGAGAAGAGTTGTTAAGAGTAATTGATAATTGTGTGTGGGTTGAATGTAGCGTGTCTGTTGATAGAGACTTCCCAAAAATCCTGCCTATGGTAGCCCAGAGCTCATTTTATTCATAAACATGCCGGGTGGAGATAATTGGTGAAAAGTAGTCGGTCGATGCAGCTCACTCAGAAATCTCCTCTTGTTTTGAGAGTCCATGTCCTGAATGTGAAGCTGCACTTCCCATTATCGTGATGCATTAGGCACGTGCAGTGGAAGCCAGGAAAAAGACATTTTTAAGGTTTTCCCAGGTGCACTATGATGAGAAGCTTAGTTGATGTTCCCGTTCCAGCACTTTGCAGTCGATTTACACGATGTGCAGTATTATCTGTTGAGTCTATGCGTGGATGTCTTCTTTCCTCGAGTCATTGAGCAGTCCTTTTCTTTTTCAAAATGTGTATGTTTGCATTGAGAAAAAACAATAAAAACTGATGTAAAAAATAAATAAAACCATGCAAAGAAACTAGTAGGCACTCACACCCCAAATCTCCAGCGGTAAACCAGATATAATCTAAATAAAAACAATGCTGAGCGAGGAGCGAACGGTCTTAAAGGGACAGTACACCCCAAACAAATCCCCAAATAGAGATGTCTGCAGTCTCTCAAATATAATGGTTGACAGAAAATAGTTCCCGTGTGAAACTGCTCACAAGGTGTGTGTGGATTATCTTCAGGAACCGGATCAGGACTTCAGGAAAAGAGGCATCGCTGTCGAGTATCATCTCGTGCCATCGTGTTGGAGAGAAGGCCGACGAGCTCAGTGACTCAGCAGTTAATGAAAAGGTTGTTACAATATGAACAGCAGCAGAAAGTATCTAATCCAAAACAGATCATTTAATGTGATACAACTAACAATTTATTACAGTTGCACACGCTTGCACATATTTTCTCTTAATATACTTGTTTTAACTCGCGTTTTATTGTAAATCTTCACATTTTTAATTTTTTAGATGACGTCTCACAGTATTGCACTGTGTTTATTGTTCAGCACATTCACATTGCATGTGTAACGCTCTCATATGGTGCTTGGCCATCATCATCATAATAATAACAATCCCTCATTGCACAAGAAAATGCAGTTAACATGACTTTAAAGTAAAGATGGGTGTTTACAACTGACAGTTTGTGCAATAAAGTGAATTGTTCTCCTTTTTGTTTTCTCCTTTTTTGAAGAAGTCGATCAAGAAGGATCCGCTCAAACTAAACTACGATCATCACCGTGCACACCTGACGCTGCTGCGGCACAGACATGAGTTGTTATTTCTTTGCATATTTTGAGAAACGGGTGAGACAATCTATCATGAGTGTTGTTAAAATAACCCAGCGTGGAAGAGAGAGTGCAGAAAAATGTCTGACGGGTGATTTAATGATAACTTTTGATTAACAGCAGCTATTAACCATTTTTTTTCCCATAACTGCTGCAGAGTCCAAGAGTTTGTCCCTCAGCAGAATTACGGTGTTTAATAAGCTTCTCCTCACCAACAACCAGATGATTATGAATCATATTTCCATATGTGTTGTCACAACAATAGCGGCCCGTCCCACACATGTGCCCCTTGTTGTCTCCACTAAGAGGCAGATGCTGTGAGCGAGTGTATTTTCTGCTTCTACGTTTATAGTCAAAACATGTCACTTGATATGAATATTAACATGTTTTTTGGCTCGTCTCCACGTTTGCTCTGTTGGCTTCTGCAGGAATTCAGCTCCTTTTTTTTTTTTTTGGTGGTTATTGTCCGGAGCGGCGAGGTGCCAAAGACTCCCTCGACCTTCTAGTCTGGGTACCACCGTGTAACCGAGGAGCTTAATTAAAATATGCAATAATTTCGGTGTGAGAGGAATATTTTTTTTTTGTCACAGCTGATAGAAAGCAGCCTTGAAATGATCCACATCGGCATCGGGTAGGCATGCGCTCGGCTCCATCTTCCGTGTATCTCGATAATCTGCTTAGCCGACCGCGCTTTGATGAACTGCTGCACTGGGCGACCAGCCGGCTCTGGTGTTTCTGCACCGGAGCTCTCGTGAAGCAGACGGCCAGTGTGTGTGTGCACAGTCTGAGGAGATTAGGCAGAGAGGGGGGGGGGCCTCCTTTGAAGGCGGCCATGCGGACGGCTAATTTGAGAGTGAATGGGGCATTTTCTTTTGGCGAAGGCCTGGCTGGCCCGGGGGGCGAAGCTGTCTCCGTCGCTCCCTTTTCTCTGTCTTTCAGAGTGAATTAAACAAAATAAAGTGTCTGCTGTGAGGTGCTGGAGCCCTGCCAGGGGACTCCACTTCTCCCCAGCTTAGGACGTCAATTCTGAACCACTTTGCAGACGAGGAATGAGGGCCTTCAACTCATTAAAAACAGAGATGGCCGCCCCCTCAAAGCCCCGTTTAACATGATTCCTCGACTATTCCCTCCACCCTCTGTCTCCACCTTCCCGATCACTTGCATCAGCTGTCCTCTTTATTGTCACCCACACATGCCCCCCCCCCCCTCTTTTTAGCGTCAATACATGCTGGTTGACCTTTAGATGATTGAACTATACTGGCCAACTACAGAGAGGTAAAGCACCGCAGGTATTCAACCCAGGTGTGCAGCTCCCATTGAGAACATTCAGCTGCACTTAGGTGTCACTCGCAAAGGTCTTGACAGTTTAAAGCCACTAAATGCATTTTTTTTAGATCTATTGGCACAAATGGACTGTGATATTATAACCATGTTTTATTTCGTGTCTGAAGGTTGTGTTTTTTCGTTACCTTTTTAGAATGAGCCGTTTATTTCCTCTTCACGGAGCCGTGTTTCTACGGGAGCCTCGAAGGGACAAACCAAACACTGGCTCTAGATGGTCTCCATTCACGTTTTCTGAAGTGACACTGATGTGTTTTGTAATCGTCAGTGTAGCTCTATTTTTTATTTTATTTTTTAAATAGCCTCTGGCTTCACAATTTTGGTCTTTTCACGAGTTTTGTTGGCATGAAAAAATAAAATAAAAAAATGGAGCACAAAACGTGCTAAAACACAAGCTTCCTCCTGGTCCGGGAGCACAGAGGGGAGGATGTGCGCACGGTTATTAATATACACAGAGGCAGGCATACTGTTGGGCGATGTGGGTCAAACGTGCAGAGAGCACGTGAGGAAAAGCAGCCCCCCCCTCCTCCCCTCATGTCCCGACATGAATATGATTATAGGATCATTCTATCAGATGCAGCCGCCGTGCTGGGTCCAGTTTCCCCCTTTAAAGGAGAAGGAAAGTCACTGTTCTTCAAAGGATTAAACCCTAAAGTGATAGACAGAGCAGCGGTGAACCTGCTCTACATACTCGATTGCACTCAATGTTCTCCCAGCATGTTCTGTCACAATTTCTATTTTAATGTCAGTCTGGGTCAAGTAATGTTCTCGCTCGCTCTCAAAAGCTGCCGGGGTTTATTACAACAAAACTTTCAACCAGACCGGTCGTAATTTGGATCTGTCTCAAAGATATAAATCACAAACTTCCCCCAAGCTTACCGTATGCCACTAATAAATGCATAAACGTGCCTTAAAAAAGACTGGTTTATTTGCTTTTGTTGTTGAGAGTTAGACAAAAAGATCAATATCACTCTCATAGTTGAAGATACAGCCAGCTGACTGTTAGCTTAGCTTAGCACAAAGACTGGAAGCAGGGGGAAACAGCTAGCATGGTTTCAGGAAGTCACTTCATCCGGCCGAGAAACAGTCCCGACCCATAAAACCTTTTTTTTGTTTGTTTTTACACTTTGATTTTTGTTCAAATACAAACAAATAAGATATTACGTGTTAAATAGCAAGCTTTAGGAGGTGCTGGTAGTTGAATTTAGTTAAGTCAGGCTAGCTGTTTCCCCCCATTTTTAGTATCTGTGCTAAACTAAGCTAAGCTGCTAGCTGTAGCTTCAACGTACATCTCTCCGTAAGAACTCCGGGAAGGAAACCATTTAAGCACGTTTACCAAATGTCAAACTATTCTTTTACATTTATTAAAGGATAAAGGCACTCATGTTTTCTGAGCTCTCTTCAACCATATCCAAAGAGGAAACGCGCTACCACGACCAAATACTCTGAACATGATCCCGTCTCGAAGGTTGAGTAATGCCCCTTTCGCGGAGCCAAAGCTCGCGGCAGATTAACTCTAATTGAAGGTCCCGAAATTACCTCCAGACTTGGTCAAATAGTTGGCGTAATGAAGGGCGGCTAATGGGCGGAGAGCTATACGCATGCATGTCATGTATCCATGCGTCCCATCGTAAGCTGGAGCTTCCAGGGCATTGATATAGCGTCTGAGGTTTTTTCCTTGTACGTGGAATCGGTTCACGACGTAGATTTAGTTATAATACTCCGATCACGCCCTGTTTTCAGAGGATTTGAGGTCAAGTTCTTCACAAGAGACGGGGGTTTTATCTGCAGCTGAAACATCTTTTTCTTCGCCCCGTTTCATTCTCATCCTCCTCTCACGTCTCGTAGCGTTTTCGTTGGAATTCTTTTGGTCTGTGCACACTTTTTTTGTTTCACCCTCGTGATCAAGAGCTGCGTAACTCAAGTGATTTCGAGCTCTCCAGATGGCAGCTATTTGAATACACATGCAAAGCTCAGGCCACTCAAAGCAAAGACAACAATCTGACGTACGCAGTGATTTGGGTATTTGCTCTGGGGAAAAGAAATAACTCGAGCTATTATCTTTTGAAACTTTCTCGGATGAAGCTGAGTGAAGCTACAGAGTGTGAGTCTCCAGGGCAGAAGCATTTGGGGCCGTTCTGTGCATGCAGATGCATCTGCAGCCTCATTCACTCCAGTTGTTGTGTGTTTTTTTTTTCTTTTCCTCTTTTGAGGAGCTGGCAGGCGACAGAGCCGGCCATCATCTGGGCGCAGTAATGCCTCCAAAAACACAAAGAGCACCATTCAGAGTCCTCAGCAGCCGTATCCCCACACCCACACAGTCGAGAGGACACCCGGACCCATCCAGCACACACAGCCTGGAGTCATTAAGCAAAGCAGTGTGTTCTTACACAGCGGCGAAACGTTCACAGGAAGAAAAAACAACAACCCATTAAGCAGCAGAGGAGAAGGCTCGGAGAAGGATGGAGGAAAAACCTGTCGAACGCGACCACATTTGTCCAGGGACCGGCTCCATCTCGTCCACGGTGATTCACGTTCATCAAACGTACGCAGGGGAGTCACTCCCACAGCTTACAACAATATCTACGGCTATTCCAGGAGGTCCGCATGCCACGTGGGGAGTCAGTCTGGTGCCGGGAGCTTCCCTGGACCGGTCAGTCAGAGATGAATCCAGCAGAGGCCCCGACCTCTGTGAACTCTAGACTGGGGCCCAACAATGGAATAATTATATTAAAGGGGAAAAAAGTATCCTCATACAACAGTTCGTATGATCGCTTGAGAAAAGTTACTCCTCATATGAGACCAACCAGCTACTGTACGTGTCAAAACAGTTGTGTAAAGTCTGCAAAAAAAGAATATCGCCTCAAGTGATGTCACTTGAGTCAAAGTCGGATTTGAGACTGCAAAGTTAGAAAAAGAATCAAAGCTGAGGTTGTGGAGTGAGAGAGAAGTGAGTTTACCAGATCTGTCTTCATGGTAGCTTGATCTCATAACACACCTGAGTCTCCGACCCAACTGTTGGCACGTTGCATTGTGGGTAATGTGGCTCGACTTTGATACTTTTTGCTTTGTTTTTCAAACTGTCTCACAATGTTTACCGTCTATCCAAACACACAGTATCGGTGACTATACGAGTTTGAGAGTCCAAAATGAGATTTCCAAAGTTCCCTAATTTCCAGCCCGAGGGTGAGAATAAATCTGCTGTGGTTGTAAATCACCGAATTCCCCCGATATCAAAACACACACACTGGCACTTCCATATTCCCACACTGAACCGTTCCCTTCAGATCATAAATCTGAATTTGACTTGGCTTTGCAGTGACTGCGATGAAATGCGACACTTTGAGCGTCCAAACACATCCTGCAGCAGATCCCAGAACAGCACAGCGCCGATTCGACAGGTAATCGCACGCCGGTGCAGCCGAGACATGAAATATTCATACGAAGACGTTTGGGAACACATTTGCTTTTATTAAAAGTCACTCAGTCTAAATAATAGATTGTTTTAGTGACACTGGAGATGGCTCGGTGCATGAAAATCTACATAAAGTGAAATCTGACACCACGAAATGATCATTAATTGTTAGAAAGGTAGAAGCGCTCACGGCAGGAGGTCAAACATCTCTAATACTTATTATATTTTCCAATTAACCGGAAATGATTTATCCAAAACTAATCACACAAGGGAACTGAGGTGTTTGTGGTGTTGCTGAACATTTGCAGAATTAAATAAAACTGTGCACAGTCAAGCTTGCACTAAATAGAATAAATAAGTTGTAAATGAGGAAGTGATGTTTTCTATGGAGGTTGATTCTGATCGGTCGTGTAGAAAGCACACACTGCCCCCTGTTGAATATATAGGAAAACACAGGCTGCATGACTAGCATTTTATTTATTTAAAAAAAGAAAGAACATTCAATATAAATCTTCTTTGTACAAAAAGTCAGTAGAGAGCACACCAGGGTTATGAGACCGAGTGATTTACATGAAAACAGTAGCGTTAGATGTCACAGTTGTTTTTTTTGTTGGGGGGCGGAATTAAGAACAAGTTTAGCAGTATTTTATCAACACTTTGCACAGTAATAATACACAGAAGTACCTGCATAGCAATATGCACTTAACACTTAAACCATCAGTCACATTCAGGTTGAAATATACCTTTTGTCATCTCAAATCCTTCTAGTTTATTTACTATTTGTTTCACTGTGAATTACATATTGCGTCGCTCCCACAAACCTAATCTGTCGAACCTTTCATGGACATAAAACTGTCTAAAATGTAAATGTGAAGGTGGAATAAAAACTGACGTCCATGAATTATAATACTACGTCATAGTTACTTCACCACGCTTTCGTTGCCTTTCTTAACAGATCGTGGAGTCTTTGTCGCTTTGGCCGCTTTCTCTTTCTTGACCTCCTTCACCTCCTTCTCGCCCGCCTCCTCCTCGTCGTCTTCCGGCTTGCCGGCGAGCTTCCTCAGCTTGTGCCTTCCTTTGATGGGCGCAGCGAAGGTGAGCGAAGACTTGTGGAAGTCCAGGGGGAAGATGCCCACGTCGCCGTCGAAGCGGTTCTTGGTCACCTGCAGCGACCGGCGGCCGGGACACGTCACCAGCTTCTTCTCCTGCAGGATGAGGACGTTGTCGGCTTCCTGGCTGGCCTGCGAGGGGTCAAAGGTCGAGACGTCTTTCAGTTATGTTTGAGCGTCAAGTGTTTTATAAGATCCGCTACTCTTAGCTACAAAAACGAGCTGAGCAAATGAATACAATGGAGGCCAGAAGATAAAGAAGGATAAATATAAGACAATATTTTATGGATGAATATGTGAATTATATTTTTGACTGCCCAGGTTGGGTCAGGTAAGGATACAATTGTTTTAAAATATAACAACGTGTGTACTATCGTATCTCGATTACATTTTTTTTGTGCCGTGCCTTCATACTATACGACCTATTATCGTATTTTCAGCTTTGTTTTATGCCTAATTTGATACATAAACAAAAAAATTGTACATTTTCATTTGCTCATTTTAAGAAAAAGTTTAAAATGTAATCTGTCACTGTTTTAAAACTGCCCAATTGTGCTGCTCGAGTTTTTAAAAAAAAGAGGAAAAAAAAAAGGTGAGACGTCACCTTCGCTGAACCGAAGATGGAGGCGGTTTGCAGCTCTCGGTCGTCCTCCTCCTTCCTGGGGTGAATCACCAGAGTGACGTGGCAGCTGCTGTTGGTGGCAAACTTCCTGAACGCTCCGATGATGTGGTCCTGGACGGCAAACCTGGACGCCGGGAAACATCATTTTATTGGAAATAAAAAAAAACGCTTGAAAGAAAGTGAGTCCGTCTTTCCGTCCGTCACGATGTGACTCCGACTCACTTGTCGACGGAGAGGTTTTCCTGCCCCATCATGAACTGCAGGTTGTCGATGATGACGTGGTTGATGTCGTAAAGGTAGACGGCGTGTTGCATCGTGTCCAGCACTGTCCTGGAGAGCAGGTTAGAGAGAAGGGGATTCATATCATATATTAATCTGTTGAGTTATTACACAGCAGGCGAGTAAACAATTAAAAGGGCCGACTTAACAAACGTATACTTTCCATCTCATAGTAGAGCGTTCCAGTCAAGTTCTTATAGTTTTAGGGCTGCAAATAGTGATTACTTTCATTTATCAAATAATCCAACGATTATATTGTTATTTGAAGTTCAAGGTCTTCAGATATCTTGTTTTGTCCATAACCGAAATATATTCAAGTTACAATGAATGATGCATAAATGAGGAAAATATGAAATCCTCACATTAGAAAGAAAAAGGTGTAATCAATTAATAGATACCAGTCATGGTGGATCAATTTGTCATATTTCTTGTCTTTTGTCATATTTTATGAAGTCGCCACCCGAAACAAATGTGTGTGTGTGTGTGTGTGCGAAAATGTATCTGAAAGGCAACAAATTGGGATTGAAGCAGAACGTTTTCTTAGCTTACTTTTTTTTTTTTCTCCATTAAAATGTTGACCTTTGGACTTTTTGGACGCTCTGGAGTTATTGGAACTGTTTGGATCACCCGAGTCGTGACATCCAACACTGGAATCTAACTCTACAAATGGTATAAGACTAATAATAAGACTGTCCCCAGATCTTTATCTGCAACGCTGCACAAATAAAAAACAGAATAAATAAACATTAATTAACATTAATTCCTCAACGTTCTTTTCTCTCCTAAAGAAATCCCTTAAAAATCTGCATGACGCAGACCTAGACTTACTTGATGTTCTGCTGCCCGTGGAAAGTCATGAAGTAGAGGGCCAGCTCTTCGAACTTGTCCGCCCAGAAGTCGTACTGCTCCAGGTTTTCCTCCAGCCGCTGCATGGCGAACTGCGTCAGCATGATCTTCGCCAGCCGCACGTTGTTGATCTCGAAGCTGCCCCACAACGTGTTGACGCCCTGCATGCAAAGGTCCAGGGCCACCTCGCTGATGAAGGTGGTCTTCCCACTGCCGGTGGGACCTGGGACACAAAGAGACGTGCGTGTTCAGATACACGATAGATTATGAACTGTACAAAGTGAATGAGAGATAATAAGCGTGTGTTTACAGCTCATAATTAAACTGGACATGTCCAAAAGATGTAGTCCACAGACCCAAATATAATATATGTATAATATAATACAGTTTCATTTCAAATAAACTTTGATCCGCTGTGTTGTGAGTCCTCTTCTTTCATATCTGTGATCCATATATACAAAAGGAAGTCCAAAATTAAAAAACACAGAATCTGGCACATTACAAAAATCATTGATAATAACAAAATATTGCTTTAAAAAAAAAAGAAAAGGTGTATTGATGTTTTTTTTGGCCACTTTGAAGCAACACTGACATGTATCCTCTAATTATCCGATTTTAATTAATTATAAGGCCAAATTCTCACTCTCGGATTTATGGTAACGAACCGGTCGTGTTGTGGGCCAGAAAACCAAAACAATGAGCTGAAAGAGGCTAAAACCCTCTTTAGAGGAGAGGGGAACTGCAGAGTTGGGAGATCGGGGACTATATTTTAAAAGATAATTATTTGAGAGACGCTTCCTACCTGTGAAAACAGTCAGCTCCCCCTTGCGATGTCCCTTCAGGATCCTGTTGAGCTCCTGAAACCTGCCCCACTTCACTCCGGCCACCTGCTCCGTGTTCACCAGCTCCCCGTACACGTCCTCTCGGAGCTGCTTGAAGGACACGATGGACTTGTGCGCCGCCGGGATGGAGGACTTGATGATGTGGCCGAAGTTCTTCCCCCGGTCCAGCGCCTCCACGGGACGCGGCCGGGACTCCCCGGGCCGCACCAGCGAGCAGCGCCTCAGGCCCAGCTTGCGCGAGTAGATCTTCGACGCCTCCCAGGAGCGAATGTCGTCTCCAAGCCACAGCGTCACCCGCTTGAACTGCTCCAGGTACGGCAGCAGGATGGGCGGGAGGCAGCTGAACCCGCGGGGGAGAGCCACGCTGGGGAGGCCCGCGGCCTGGCTCACAGCCAGCGTGTCCAGCTCGTGTCCGGTCAGCACCACCTCCGCGTCCATACGGCCCACCAGCGGGAGGCCAAACAGGTTGTAGTACGAATTGCACTTTGGGACCGTGGCTTCATTGTAAATGACTTTGTCGGTGCCCGTGCTTTGGGCGGAGAGAAGCTTCACCCCTTTTAGGGAGGAGTCGGGTCCACCGAACCAGGGGAAAACCAGACTCTTGGTAGGTTTGAAGAGCCTCACGCCAAACCTCTTTAGTGTTGCATTGGATATCTTTGTGATCTGAAACAAAACATTAATAAAGCTTATCACCCTGTGAGGAAAATAGTCTTGAGATTTATTTTTAATTTTTCTTTAAATGGTGATAACACTCCTTTTTGAGTCATTTATTAAACATTTAAATCCCATGATAGAAAATCTGAAGGCCTCCTAACAACTGAAAACCAATACAAAATAATACAAAATACATTTTTAACCGTTTGTCAGTATGTTTTATTGTATTGATCTTTTCTTATTATTTTGTCAATTTGTCATTTCTTGTCTTCTTTTTTGTTTTAACGTTGCAAAAGTTAGTTTTGAAAAGTTCTTTATAAAAGTCTTTATAACAAAAGTAATGTTTTACTTAATTACAACAATCAATATTGAAATGTCATGGTATTACGACATTTACAAGTGCAACATCTTTAATAACATTGAAAAATGATCTAGATAATAAAATATGGACAACATATATGAATTAAAATGGTGTAAATGAATGCTTGTTTGCTTCTTTCACCGTTATCCTCTTCACATAACTCGACCGTGGATAAGATTATTATATAGATTTTTAAACGATTGTTTATTCAGACATAAAAAAACGTAATATGTTAGATTAAAAAACACACATGCAGTCACTCCGTATCACTAATTAACACTAAACATTACCTGAAACATGGTTTTAATGAGCTGAGCCTCGTCCTCGGGGAGGTCAGAGAAGGGCACGGAGCTGGACCAGATCCTCTGCACCTCCCTCAGCTCCCACTCCCTGTCCTCCTGCTCCTCCACGCTCTCCGGGTACCCCAGCAGCACGCGGGGGCTGAGGAAGTCCTGCTCCTCCTTCTGCATCACCTCCAGGCAGTCCTGGAGATCCTCCCAGCTCCCTTCCACCAGCGTGTCCTTACACAGGAACTGCCCGGTGGTTTTGTCGACGAACAGGGAGAAGCTGTCCCTCCTGGCGGACGGCTCCACGAAGATGCTCGGGGTGTGAAGGCAGCTGTAGCCATCGTGGAAGGGAATCTCCTTTGTGCGCAGATACTGCTTGATGTCTGTGATTGTGGTGGGGCTCACAGGAGCCTCCACAGAAGACTTTGCATCTTTTTTAAATGCCCTGGTCCCACCGTGTGCCAGGAAGTAGCCTTCGCCCCGAGGCTCTAAACCACAGGGGGGCCTGTGAAGGGGCCTCCGAGTGAGGAGTCTCGCACAGAGGGGTGGGGAGGGTCTTTGGTGGAGAAGCCTCGGGGTTGCCACCTGCACGAGACAGGTGGTGCCCCTCAGCAGCAAGCTCCTCCACATCAGTTATCTGGATAGTGCATTGAACCTGCGACAGACCCAGAGAGAGCAAGAACACATCAAGTAACACACAGCAACGCCACAAAAGGTAAGTCTTGGATGACCTATGCTAGTGTTAGTCAAAGACAGTGAGGCAGAAAAACCGTTATCTTGTTTATTTTGTATTAAACGGACATTGACTGTCAACGAAAATTAGCCTGAATGTGCGCGAAAGCTTTATCTATAAATACATTACTTTTAGTTAAATAACAAACAAACACAAAATCCACCTTACTGGCTCTGCAGGCTGCCCTCATTCTCCTCCATGCTCCTTTTACCCGGGCTAATCGGTGCGTCTCCAAAACAAGTCCGTGTGAAACACGTGGGGACAGGTGCTGAGCGGCGTTTACAGGTTTTTGCTAACATTTTATATTTTACATTTCAAAAATATTTTAAATATGCCCGTGTGAAATGTGACCTTTAAAAATGAATATAATTAAACATTTTAATTTTCGAACCGAAGAGGTTTCATTTTAAAGTCTTATTTTCTTCAACGGTCGGATCAGTTACGTGTTGCACTCCGGAACATTTCATCGACGGACCTTCGGAGCAAATGCATGTCCGTCAACTCGCCCTCTGTGCATGTCGCTGCTAGCTGACGCTTATTTGTGGCCCCCGCGGCTGGTTTTTAGAATACCATAATTAAAAAAAATATAGCCCTTAATTAACTTGTAAAAGATGACGTCCAGAGGGACGCCGAGTCGCTTCCTGAAAAGCGTTCTCCAAAACGGTGTCGGTCGGTACGTCTGCCAGCTGAAACGAGTCTCCATCGTCTTCTCTAAAAAAGCACAGAGCTCTTTGGGAGTCAGGTAAAAGAAACACACAATTTACATGCATATATATTCATATACAAATAGTCTTTGCAAGTGAAGAGGTGAGAAAAAATCCCTCACTGTATGTATAATCAGACGTTGAATTTAACGTTAAATAAGTACATATACTAGATACTAAGTACACATTTGAGGTAGGTTTGTACTTTACTCGAATATTTTCTTCTCATGACACTTTCTACTTCTACTACAGTAACTTTAACGTTACATCTCCTCACCATATATCAGCACATTAATTGATAATGCAAATAAACAGCCTTAATTTATATATATATATATATATATATATATATATATAAATAATATTATTATTATTATTATGACATGATGTATTATTTTTGTATTTGTATTATTATATTTTACTAATGCATTACGTGAACATGCTTGCAGCATTTACATGTTTTGAATGTGCTTGAATTTGGGCTTTGTGTAACTAGAGCTCCAATGAATAAGCAGAATATTCTGTTTTTTAGCCTCTCAAAGATGGAAATTTCCTCCTAGTCTATGTTTTATATCCTCTTTATCTGAATATATTTAACTTTCGGACCAAACAAGACATTCAAAGACATCATCTTGGACTTTGACAAACTGGGATGGACATTTTTCATTATTTTGTGGCATTTTAAACTACCAAAGAAATTAAGCAGTAACAGTGGTTTGTTATGAAATGTGGTGGATTTTGAAATATAAAGTTGCATTTCCTTCTTCCATTCTTCTTCAGGGACTTCATCGAAGAGGGCGTGGTGGATTATGCCAAGAAGAACCCGTCTACTGTCGTGTATGTGTCTCCTCAGTCGTGCCGGATACCCAAAATAGTTGCAGAATACTGTAAGTGCTCGTGACTTTGTGTTTTGATGGGATGTCCGACTAATCCTGAATTTCTTTCCTCCTTTTTATATAGCACCTGTTTTTATTCATGCTTTATTTTATTTGTGTTGTTTAGTTATTTTACTGTTATTTCCTAACTATTTTCTGCAACATTTTTTGGGGAATAACAATGATATGTTGAACTAATCACAGAGGAAATGGAGGCACAGTTCTGACACGAGTTAAGCTTGTTGTGTTGAGTTTATAAGCCGTCGGTGATTTCTAAAAAATATATATATAAGAAGACATTTTAAGCAAATTGTTCTAAATATAAACAAACTCTGGATATGCTGAAATATGAAAATGCTACGTCAAAGGTTTTCTTTACAGTTTAAAGGTTTCAGGATTATAATAATAGTCTTTCTGTTAAAGTGTGACAAATTTAAGCCCCACATGTGGTTTTTCTATAAATTAAATATGTAGTAAAGTGATTTATTTGTACTACTCCTCCCAGATACTGTAGGGGGCAGTATAACACCGTTTCTATGAGACCTCTATTCCAGTAGTTCTCGTTGACACTGTTACATTTCCCACTGGGAAGGTTTTTCTCTAAAAAAGGAAAAAGTGTGACCCTTTTTAAAAGTCAGTCGTGTTTTAAATCTTTTTTTTATACTCCTTCCTTCCAGTAAATGGCAGCGTGAGGGAAGAACTCGTCACGAGCAAAACGTCCCCGCAGATTTTGGAGCTTTTGACCAAGCTGACCAATCAGTCCGGCCTGGACGTCATCCGCATCCGCAAGCCCTTCCACACGGACAGCCCCAGCATCCAGGGCCAGTGGCACCCGTTCACCAACCGGCCCCCGTCCATCGGCCCCATCAGGCCGCAGCAACCGGACGCAGAATGAGGACCTGAGTTTGGAGCTGAAGTTGGTCATTAATTGCAGATTATTCTTGCAAGATGTTTTTTTTAAAGCTGTTTAAGTGTACGATCTTAAAAAGTATGTTTGCAGCAGTTTTTTCCACTAACGGCAGAATATCTTTATACCTTTTTCTTTCTGTTGGTGGCGAACGAAGCTTCTGTGGCAGAGAAGTGCACACATCACCAGACTTTACATGAATCCACCAGAGGCGTGTCAGCTGGCATATTTATAATTTAAAAAAAAAAAGATAATTGTTTTGTATTCTCAAGGTTATTGGAAGATTCATTGTGGTAAAGTGCAGCACGGAGCAGCTGGAACTTTGTATGAAATAAAAAAAAAAAGAAAGCAAAATTATTGTGCATTATCTTTGAGTCAACCCGATTGCAGCTTTAACTGCATTTTAAAAATACTTAACAGACAAGACGCATATCAGATGTACACCTTTTTTATTTGTATGACACAAGGGAACGTACATGTTTGCACAGTTCGACACTGAGAAAGGTTTGAGGGGTTTCCTCCTCGCTGCACGACTTTAAAAGGAACCCGGGGCGTAAAACGAACACGACAGATGGTTGCGTGGCAGCAGCTTGACAGACGAGTCTTTAACCTTCGGCAGCGCGGAGCTGCCCAACGGTCGGCTGAAAGAGGAAGAGGAAACTCCTCCAGTGGGCGAGTTTCGTTTAAATTCAACAAGGGCGGATGTCGGCGAAACTCCTCACCGCTTCTTTCGTAGCAATTCCCGTCCTGAATTCATCATTTTTAGACCGCAAAAAGGCCGCTTGACCCCTTTTCCTTTCATAAATGACCTCAAGTGTTCCTCTAAACAAAAGAAACATCAATACAACCAAGTAGCAGACCTCAGATGAATACAAATAAGCATTGGTATGAATGTGCTAAAGCCCCCAACACAAGGAGCAGATTGCTCGTTTCTACCAGGTTGATGGATACTAGTCTGCTGGCAAATTATAGCTTTGGATGCAGGAAAATGGTCCAGCCACCTTTTTTTGAAAATTCAAGTAGAATATGAGCGTGAGACGCCTGCAGAGGAGGGTTATGAGTGAGTGACAGCGTGGAGACGAGCTCTGCTGCGGGACACTGCTGCTGATTGCACTCATTTTCTCCCCCAATTATCTGCACTTGAGTTGCATTATTTATAAGGATTGTGGGTTGCCCCTCTACCTTTTTGAATTACATTGACTAAAGTTCCTTTTTTGTACTTCTTAGCCAATGAGAAGTGCCGACATTTCAATGATCTGTCGACTTGCATCACGCGATTCAAATACAAATGAGCTGTTCGGCCTGTTAAAGCCAAACAACTGGCACACAGATGACAGCTGTTGTTTCACTTCCTGCATTTTAATTAATCTACAGCTATCAGGGCCACTTTGCTCTCATCACACTTAGCAACAGCATCTTGATTTAGATGCCTTTTTAATGTCCTCGCGTGGGTCTAGCTGTGCCGGTTCCCATCCCGATGGGAAACGGGAACCGGCACAGCTAGACCCACGCGAGGACATTAAAAAGGCATCTAAATCAAGATACTGTTGCTAAGTTACCGCCTTGAAAATGGTCATTTTCTATCCTCCCCCCGCTCGGAGTTTATGCTGTACTTCTGCTCCTGTCGGAGTCGGAAACGTGCACGTACGTGATGGACTCTGGCGTCACGTGTGAGCTCCACCCCCCCACTGGAGGACAGAGGCCTCGCTGCTCGCCACGAGCTAAAAACAGACAAAAAGAACCGTGCCGCGGTGTCCTGAGAGAAGGGGTTTGTGTGTGAGCATGTTTTGCATGTTATTTCCTGACTGCCCCTCAGGGCTGTTGACACCACCTCCGAGCCGAACATAAGTGGTTTTTATCTGCACAAAAGCGAATGGAAAATTAATGAATTCAAATAAATAAGACATGAGAGACCATAAAAAAAATTTAAAAAAGGGAAGTTCTTTCTATCAGCATCTCTGGTGATTAAACCATCTTATAAGCAGCAAGTTATATTAAGATAAGTTCAGTGTGCATCAAAAATCATACGGAACCAACTTGGAAGGTGTCACAGTTTACGAGGGCACATTTACATAACTTTAACAGAATAAAAGTGCACATTGTGAACTCTTTACAGCACTTTCTTTGGCCTACGACCGAGAGAAATAATGGAAATATAATATACTGTATCTTGCATATTGATGAACTTGCTTCACTGTGGGGTTTGAGTGCAGAAGCAAACTGGAAGCCGATATGTCAGCTGTTTTTAAAGCCCATGCTATGGCGTACAGAGCCAGAGCCCATTGTAAACAGATTGTCCTCTAAGAGGCAATGAAGCAGCAGCGACGGTGGAGGATTGTCCACAACTTTTACAACAAATGTTAAACTCGCCATAAAATACAACCAAACAAGAACATTGCTTTACAACTTTGATTGAAATCAAAATGAAATCACACCTATAGATCTGCGTGAATCAGAAAACCTTCACTTCCTAGTCACCTTTTAGGACACAGATTCATATTTAGTGCTTCGTGCGGGCATTAAAAACTATGCTAAAAGTAACAAACGTCGGCAGGAAACGCGAGACGGCGTCTATGAACTAATGCGAGAAACACAAACGCTGCGGCTCTAGTTGATACGAGGCCATCTGTAAACTCAGCAGAGTGATAGATGCGGTGAGGAGAGAGCCGGGAAGAATGAAGATGAGGATGGAAAACAAAAGTTAGATTAAAAAGGGGCTAAGAAAATAAAAAGGAAACAAAGTAGCTTCTGCCAAACAACTGGACGTGACACCCATGTCGGGTCAGATGTGCAGGAAATATTGAAGAGCAGCAACGAGAGGGGGGCGATATCTTTTTATTCAGAGTAAACGTACCTTAATATGTAACAGAGGGGCAGATATGTGGTATAATTAACTCACAGCATTTCTAAATACAGCAACAAAGTGTGATAGGCGGGGAGGGGAGGGGGCGATACAGCTGCTATTTGTTTAATTTCACCCCAATTAGTGCTCCTTTTATTGTGCTGCGGCCATGATTTTTGTCACTTTCTGTTCCCTCGTCTCTCCTCGCCGATATTCATGGCGCGACGACGGTGACAACAATACCGACGAAAAGTAATGTGCTGTAATTCGTAGATAGTCCACAAATCCATTTCGTATGTTATCCACGTGATCATGAACGATGAAAAATTAAGCCCACACAGGAATGGAGGGAGGAGAGGTCAAAAGGTCGCTGCTCTACTCCTCAAACCTAACCTAAACCTAAACTAAGTAGAAGCCTGTGAAGACAGAGGTTTTATTTTGCATGTAAGGAGTGGAAATTGACACCATTGTTGCATCAAATGAGGAGCTTGTTTGTGAGGTATGATCGTACGAGGATACGTTGGTGTGTGACGTGTGTGACGTGTGTGTGTGTAGTGACGCCTCTTCGGCGCCATCGGACCCTTTGAATCCTCCCGAGGCCTTTCGGTCTCAGTTTGCATATAGAGTGAATCTTCTGGACCCCGTTCTCAGAACAAAGCGGCTCACAAGGTTGACAAAGAGGACGGCCGGTAAAAAAACCACGAGTGCAAAATAGCTGCTGTCCACTTGTATCATCGTCATGGCGGAACCAGGACACTCGGGTCAAATGTTTTCTGTCTGCGGAGACGACAACGCTCTGTTCAGACAGACAAGAGGCCTGCATCCTCTCCTCTCCTCTTCCTCTCCTCTCCTTTCCTCTCCTCTCCTCTTCCTCTCCTCTTCCTCTCCTTCTCCTCTCCTTTCCTCTCCTCTCCTCTCGTCTCCTCTCCTCCTCCTCTCCTCTTCTCTCCTCTTCCTCTCCTCTTCCTCTCCTCTCCTCTCTCCTCTCCTCTCCTCTCCTCTCCTCTCCTCTCCTCTCCTCTCCTCTCCTCTTCCTCTCCTCTTCCTCTCGTCTCCTCTCCTCTTCCTCTCCTCTCCCTCTCCTCTTCCTCTCGTCTCCTCTCCTCTCGTCTCCTCTCCTCTCCTCTTCCTCTCGTCTCGTCTCGTCTCGTCTCCTCTCCTCTTCCTATCCTCTTCCTCTCCTCTTCCTCTCGTCTCCTCCTCTCCTCTCCTCTCCTCTCCTCTCGTCGTATGCATGTGTCATTTAATCACAGCGCTGTTCCCCTTGTCGTGTTGTTTTGGCATTGCTCTGATGTCAGGTAAACACGAGGGGGGGCTTCGGGGCTTCGTGGCCTCACATGTGTGAAGGTTTTTTCTCTACTCTGACTCAACAACTCTCACCTCCAGCAGCTTTTTTGTTGTTTTTTTTTCCCCCCCCCCCCCCCCCCTCACACCCCCCAGTTAAAGAAGTAATTGGAGAAAAACATGTTGTCTCTTTCGCAACGTCATTGTGTCGGCGTTGGCGTGGAACTGCTGTCGGGATGTCTCAGGAGCGATGTTCAAGACGTCGACACAAACGGGGGGGCTTCAGTCTGACGAAGACAACGTTTATGTGTATAAATATATATATATATATATATATATATATATATATATATATATATATATATATATATATATATATAACAGCGAGTAAGCGTCTTCTTTGCAGCATCTGGTGTCCGCGTGTTGTGGCCCCCCCCCCCCCGCCCCTCCCGAGGGCCGGTCTGTGGGTGAATTCAATCAATGTGACCACAAAGCGGCTCCTTTAGTGGTCAATAATAGACTTCTCAAAGTGTCTCTTTACTCACACAGATGCTCAGGTTTGCTACAGGTGTGCAAACTGCTCATAACAGCTGCAACCAGTGATGTGCTTACTGGGAAAGGAAATGAAGAAAGAGTGGTTTGAAATGTATGATTTGTTCAGTTTCCACCTGAGCTCTCGCGTGCTGTAACGGCCTCTTGAAGTGATACTCCACATGAGATCTGTCTTTTGAGAATCGAATAAAGTCACAGAGAACAGAAGCTTTATATTCTGGGATAGTCGTCATTTATACATATTTGTTGTTGTTGATATTTGGGGCGACTGTGGGTCGGCGATTCAATCCCCGCCCTAGTCGATGTGTCCTTGAGCAAGACACTTAACCCTGCGTTGCTCCCCGTAGCATGAATGTAACATGTAAATTGTCTTTGAGTACCTTAAAAAGCGCTATATAAATTAAATGGATTATTATTATTATATTTAGTTGTTTTAAAAAAAAATTGTGATGAGAATTCTTCACTCCTTTTCTGTCATTTTTTGAGACCAAACAATTACGCTAAATGAAAAAAAAAATGAAAAAAAATGGCAGATTAAGTAATCGTGACAATATTTGTAAGTTGCAGCCTGCCTTACTCCGCTAGAAATAAATCAGGCGATCGCTCACGTGTGTCTGTGAGTGAGTGTGCACCTCCGTGTCCGTCCACGACTAATCTCACAACATGCCGAAGCAAAACTGCATCATATTTCGGGCGGGCGGTTATGGCTGCACGCTCAAGGACCTCTCGAGGACTGCGGCGACTCACACTTTCTCAAAAACACCTTTTTATTGCCCGTCTCGTACCGCCGTTGACTGCCTGCTGACTGCCTGCTGACTCCTCGGTCACGACTCTGGCCCAGATTCAGTCGGGGTAAGACACACCCGGCTGAGATGTGAACCTTCATGGAGCGCACCGTTTCTAGTTTGGACACGAAACTACTCTTAATCTTCTTCTTCTTCAATCTAATGCTTGTAGGAGGAGACCGGAGGGTCAGCTCCGATGTCACACACAGGGGTCGGGAGGGTCACGCCTTATTAGTCACTGATGCGACACACCTGGAGGTGTTGTGCACACTAATTCATCCTGAAAGGATGCATGTCTTTGCCCATGAATGAACCCTGGACTGCCAACATCAGAAGGCCTCCCAGCTATAGCAGCTGTTATCACCATCAGCGTGATGCAGAATGATCCCGTGACTGCAGGTGAGTCAAACCTGTTCGGAACAGGGAACAGAAACGTGCAACAGGCAGGTACACGATTCACTTTCCAACAGCATTTGAATGCTGATTTTGGGTGGAGTATCACTTTAAGCTCCGTAGAAGGGTAATGTTACATCGCACTTCCTGAACGCTCCCACAGTCTCATAATAAACACAAGATCGCCTCCGGGGCCTGATTTATTTTCGTGTCCCAGTTTGCACCTTTTGCATTTTTTTTGTGTGTCATCCGACCGCCATCGTTCACAAGCCTCCAGAGAGCCTTGGCCAGCTCGTGGTCATTGTAACAGTGCAGTCTGTGGTTAATTTATCTTTTACACGGCTACACGTTTTAAATATCAATCTCTGGTTAGTGCGGTCCGTTGTTGACTTGAAATCATGGGCCGTTTGTTTGTCGTGGGACACATCTGCACATTTCAGGTCAAGCGAGGACTCGACCTGCAGGTGACACCAGGTAAATAACAGCAGCGTTTGATACAATAGTCAGTTCTTCCCCTCAGCTACGGGTCACCCTCGTGGGGTCAAAATAAATAACAACGACTGAGAGGGGGGGCGTCCTAGATGGAGCTCTCGTCGGGCTGCGGGTCCAGCTGTACGTGTTTCCTCTGCTCCAGGATCCTGTTGAGCTCCTCTGTGAAGGAGTGGTAGAGCGGCGACATGCCGTCGTGGTCGACCTGCCGCAGCAGCACGTAGCTGTTCCCGTTCATCTTCCTCAGCACGCTGGGCAGAGTGGACGACAGCCCGTTGGCGTAGTCCATGTTGGGCAGCGGAGGCGGCATGGGAAGAGGAGGAGCCGGCGGAGGCGTTTTGCACAGAGAGAACTGGCCCTCGCCCGGAACTATCTGCAGGAAGCCGTCGCCCAAGTCCCCGAAAGTCGCCACCGACGTGGAGCGTCGACCCTGGCGGCCGTTGTAGTGGCTGGAGATGGTTTTGAGTTCCAGATGGGAGCTCCTCTCTCTCTCGGAGGAGCCCAGGACGTGCAGCCCCTGCTCGGAGAACTTTCGGTTGCGAGACACCCGTCTGGTGCAGAAGCTCACGTAAAGCAGCACCACAGTCAACACCAAGCAAAGCCCCCCGAGGACCGCCACCAGGGAAATGTACACGGCCTCCATGTGCCTGTAGGTCTGGAACTCCGCCCCCGGAGGCAGCGGGGCTGGGGGCGAGGGCAGAGGCTGCTCAGTGGGGCCGCCGGTGGGGAAGACAGTCGTGCTGGAAACTGTGGCGGGGTTCGTCGTGGCCGTGGCCTCCACGGGGAAGTACGAGTCTGCCGAGTGCACCCTGACGGTGTAAAGATAAAGCAGGACTGAGACGGAGTTCTCCGAGGCGAAGCAGCGATACGACCCACTCTGCTGGGCGCGAGCGCCGATGATGAGGAGGCCGTCTGTGCCGATGCGGTAGCCCGAATTGAGGCCGTATCCCTGGAGATCTTTGCCGTTCAGCGTCCAGCGCGGAGACGCCAGGTTGGAGCGCAGTTCGCACTGGAGCAGCACGTCGTCACCCGACATCACGGAGCGCCGCCGGTGGACCACTGAGCGACAGAGAGAGAGAGAGAGAGAGAGAGAGGGGGGGGGGACATGAGACGGGGCCAAGACCGAGTTGAAGCGTGAGATGACATGACATGAAGTGCAGCGGAGGTGAATATAAAAAAGGAGGCGTCGGGTCACAAAGGTCACGGTTTCAATGTGAGCAACCTTTTTTTTTTTCTTTTTCGCATCACTTTCCATCTCATTTCATAAGCTTCTTTAAATGCAGTGAGCCCAGCATGACCACCGAGAGGAGAGACTGATTAAAATGTGAAGGCTGGGACCTGGGGCGGGGACAGCCTAATGAAACCCCTTCAGAGCAGCTCAACGCTTGAGTTTTCACGGAAGAGAGAAAGAAGTGCTGGACTTCTTTCACCTCATAATCTGTGTGTGTGTAAGGTAAAATAAAGCACTAAGCTTTAAGTAAAAGATATGCATGTTACATAACGGATGTACATTGTGTGCACGTGTGTGTGTGTGTGTGCGTCGTTACCATTTCCCGAATTCTCCTTGCAGCCTCGGATCCCCTTCAGGATATCCTGGGTGAGGTTTGACCTGCAACAAAAAGGATTTAAAATTGAGCTCAAATGTTGAACAAATTGTGTTTAATCTTTATTCAAAGTTACATTGAGGAACTTTTAACTAGTTATGAAACAGTCTTAATTTAATACTCACGCCCCTATATAACCGAAATAACCAAACGAGATTACCAGCGAGAAGATTTCTATGTCTACGCTTGACTTTGGGTCCTTTATGGCACACCGGTTCACCAGAGACTCCAGCAGACCCAGATCCGGCTTTGCTGCAAGGCCGTATTGCCTGGGCCCTGCTGGAGGGCAGGGAGGCCCGGGAGAACCAGAACCAGCACTGAGCGTATAGCAGACTGTCGAGACCTCGCTGCAGTAAAATGGGAGGTTTTCTAAACACTACCGTTCCTGTCCACAGGGAGCGCCGAAACCAACACAAAATCAAAAAATGTCCCTGGAGTAGCTTTAAACCAGGAAAAGCCTCATTGAGATTAACAACCTCCTTATCAAGTAAATTGTGCCCAAGACAGGCAGCAATTACAACGAGCTCCAGAAACACAGATGCTCAAAAACAACCTGCACGGCACTTAAAAAGAAAAAAAAAACAGTTTAAAGCCATAAAAATAACTAAGACGCATCCAAAACAACAATTTATTGAGGCTAACGCAATCACGATGCTAAAATAACCCAAAACCTCTGCAGCTATTCACAAAGAGAAAACAATACATTCCTTTTTTTACAGAGTTCAGTGAAGAATAATCAAACTCTGTTGCCATGATTGTATATCAGCAACCCGCATGAATAAAAATAGTGGAGATAGTGCAGTTTTAAGCAGAGAGGTGTGAGTTCTCTCCCATTAACATTCAGTTCTTTTGGCAGCTCTCACCTCCCTAAAATAAATCCACAGGAGAGGCTGATGTGTCTGCTGCCATAATGGAGATTAAGATCTCTGCCACTCACTCATGCAGTGTGAATGAAGAGAGGCACAAAGGAATATTCATGTGTTTGTGTTTATTTGGAAGGGGTTTATAATGTGAGCTGGTTCCCGTCTGTCCACAACTCCAACATTTATATTTAGTGACGGGTTTTTACTCCTCCTATCTCGAAAAGGTACCGCACTTATGTACACATTTGAGGTATTTGTTCTTTACTTGAGTATTTCCATTTCATGCCACTTAATACTTGAGACTTGACATAGAAAACTTGTAAAATATGATCCATTGATATCGATAACTAAAACTACTATCATCAGAATAGTAAAAAGGAAACAATAAAGTTGTTATATAATATACAATAGTATAACATTCTGCATTGAGTACTTTTACTTAAGTAGTATTTTCAGTCCAGGATTTAATTTTTTTTGTTGGAGTACTTTTATTTAAACTACTAAAACTACTTCATGTCATTTGGAAATAGTCAGGAAAAGCTCCATTTAAAACCAAGTAAATATTCATTAATAATTAATGTTTTATATGTGTAGAATTGTATATTTGCCCGTCGACACATACTACTGATTAAAATACTCTACAGGTTATAATTTAATTGAAAGTGCACCAATCTATCAGCGTCTCTATTCACTTTGTAATTTAATGCAGTGTGACATCGAAAATTATCTTAAGATCCCATATTTGGCATTTATATCACATGCACATAATGTATGTATAAATGTGTAATACATTAATTTTTTTAATTCAACCTTTGTTATTATAACACATTATAATTTTACATAATATTACATTTCCTCCTGTGGGAATAAACACACAATGAATGACAACGTAGTTAATGTAGCTGCTTACTAATTACATAATAGTGTGATATCGACTACGTATTAAATGTATGTATTCTCTTTATAAATGCTCTTTATAAGGGTGGACTTTTGTAAATTATAGATCTGTAAAAACTAAGTCTTGGTTTCTTCATCTTCTGTTTTAGACGCTCAGTTACACACTCGACCTAAATGCTCCAAGAAAAGTGTGTTTTTTCAAATTCTTTTTGCCCTAATTGTTGTAAACAGTAAGAATCTCCCGCTGAGCTCAACGGAGCCGAAGGGAGAAATCCAGGTCGACCACATTGTCTTAGACCGGGCTTCATAGAAATTCTGTTGGAAGGTAAAATAAGCCGTATGAATAATTAATTAAACTCCGGTATCGCTGTCGGGGGCCCAGAAGAAAAGAAATAAAGGTCACGTAATGCAAAAAAAAAAAAAAATGTATTCATCTCTGTTTCGCAGGTTTCATTTCAAGAGAGGCTATATAACAATAATGATATATTAAATCATCACAGCGCCATTTGTCGTATTAATAATGCGGAGGTGTTGACACTTGTGTGTGTTTTCTTGGCAACGTTTGAGTCTTACATCTAAATGAATGTCAACAAATGTCTCCTTTTTTTTTTTTTTTTCTCGCTAAGAGCAGCATGCAGAGAGGAAATGAACGCAGAATAAACAAGAGGGGATTATGGGAGATAAAAGACTCTTATGTATGTATCCGTCTCAGCGAGAGTGTGTGTGTGTGTCTGTGTGTGTGTGTGTTCCTTTCACCTCTGTGCACGTGAAGATATTTCCACACACGCCCTCCCGTCCCAGCCGCAGAACGGATCTCTGGCGAACACGCAGTCGTAACAGGAAGTGTACCTCCGACAGGCGGACATCGGGACCTGCACCACTCCAGAGTGGGAACCCACGTAGACGCTCCGCTGCGAAATAAAAACAAAAAAAGAGAGTAAATCAGTTTTTTTAAAATCTGTTCCCACTTTTACTCTTTTGACTTTTAAAGCTTAAAAGCATCGATAACTGATGAAAATGTCTCTTTACACCCCAAAAACTTAAAGCTACTACCACAAACGTTCATTTTGCATTGAGTCGGGCGCTCCCTGTGGACAAAGGCGGTAGTGTTTACGAGAGAAAACGTCTTGTTTTTTGCAGCAGGGGTCTGAAAGTCTGCCTTGCTCAGTCCTGGTCCTGGTTCTGGGTCTCCCTTGTCCCCCTTGTCCCCCGCTGGAGGAGCTTCTGCTGAACCTGCTCGGTGTAAATCGTTTTGTCTGATTTCACAGGCGACCAGATGACACGCATTAAGAATAACTAGATAGAAAATAGCCAATCTTCTTGCTGATGGTCTTCTTTTTTACTACTTATGTATTACTCTTTTATAACCAGTTAAAAGTTCCATGTAGCACTTCAACATTCTCTTATATAATTTACTAACTAAATAAACATCCTCTGTGAAATAGCATTTTTTACACTCACAAATTATAAGCAGTTAATGACGTCGTTGGCCCGGGCCGTGAGCTATTAAAGGTTTTCAACTGCATCACTCACGCACGCACGTTTAACTCTGCGTGCACGAATAATACGCACCAGAGCAGAGGATATGACCATGCTCATTATGGGCTGGGCTTTGTCAAACAGCTGCAGCTCTTCCACGATGTGCATTTCTCCACCGATGTCGACGGCCCTGTGCAGCCACCCGTCATCTGCGTGGGAGGGGAGGAGGGGGGGGGGGTACAACCGTGTGAAACAAGACACTTTGATCTCGATAACAAATATCCCAATATGTTGATCGTGGTGAATTTACGTTACTGGGAATAAGAGTAACGTCACCGTAATGGTAAATAAGTGAAAAATAGTGAGTCTGAGAAATGACAAGAATTGTGATGTAAGACTCACACAATGTTGCTATTATTATGTTTTAATTATGTGTCTACGCAGGGGGGGTTTGTTTTGATTTTCTCACTTAAAAAGGATGTTTTTTTAAATGCCCCCAAGCCCATCCTGTCGCTTTCGGTCTCCACAGTAGTAAAAACTCACCGGTTCCCAAAAACAGAACGGCGTACGTGTTCCCGTCCAGCGCCGGCTCCTTGTGCACGACTATCTTCACGTAGTTGACGCTCCTCTTGAACATGAGCGGGCGCACGCCTATCGGGTGCACCTGGCCGGACATCAGCGGGTGCCTCCTGGCGAAAGTGAGCACGTTGTCTGGGAGGTCTCGAGACGAGTTGATGCCCCGGGACCTGTGCACATCTGTTATGCACTGCGGAGGGGATCGGAGGCAGAGAAAGAAGCATCAGAGAGGAGCAGACATTAAAGACTTTGGGGCGTTTTTTTTTTTTTTTTTTTTTTTTTAACAGGTTGAAGCTTACAGATCCGGGTCTTGGCTCTGGAACCTTCCCCGTGTACTCCCTCCACTTCGACTCCTGCACCTCCATGAACGGCCCCTCGAACGCCCTCTGCACATCCGAGAAGGCGTACTGGCAGATAGCGGACGCTTTGATATTCTTCCTGAAAGACAGGTTTGTTACCTGAGGTGCAACTGCAACCGAGATTTAGTTCTAAAACTACCACAGGTCATGAGGCGAAGAGGTAGCTCGGTTGCTCTTCTTTATATGGATCCCCCTAGATCTTATCAATTTGCCTTGAACGAACATGCGGGCGTGGCGTCACTGACAGGTGTGTAATTTTCCTCCTCTTTATCTCCAGTGAGCTGCTTCCATCAGCCACTCCAGAAATGAAATCCCCCTCCCTGTGAGTCACGAGTGAAGCCCCTTTGTGGATTTGTGCACGAGTTAGGAGCCAGGTGACCCTTATTCTTAAGCCCCTACAGGTGAGATTAGTAATGGAGGAGGAATGTCTGCGTCACGTTCTTTTTTTTTTTAAAAGTCCCATTGTGCTCCTTCAAAAGCATTCGAGTGCGACGGGGGAAATGAGATCGAAGTGAAACCTGAATCTGACTTCAAAACCCGGTGAGCGATTCGGCTCCCGGGGGCTTACTCATCGCCGAGTCTCTAACGCACGGTGACGACGACCACTCACACAGGTGTGTGTGTGTGTGTGTGTGTGTGTGTGTGTGTGTGTGTGTGTGTGTGTGTGTGCGTGTGTGTGTGTGTGTTTTAGAGAAGAGAGGCAGCTGACAGGGGGGTTGAGATTGAATATCCACGGGAAAAAAAAGGAAGCGTAGCAGTCGAGAAGAACAGAAAAAAAAGGGGGAAAGCAGAGAGCGAAGTGGGTCGTGTTACAAACACACACACACTCACACACACGCACACACACACAGCGCTGCCAGATATCCTCGTCCTCTGACAATTGTCACGTCAGCACAATGTGGCTGCTTCTTTTTGGGGTTTTTTGTATATCGACTCTCTGTCTTCATTAATCCGTTGGTGTGCCGAATATTGTCGTGATAAAATTGTTTAGTCGTTCAGTAAAATGTAGAGAACATGTTTTAGTTCCCAGAGCCCGAGGAGACGTCTGCAAATGGATTGTTTCACTCAACTAAACGTCAATTACACACCAAAATATTCAAATTCTCTAGACTACAGTCTAAGTGTTTTTTTTATTTGTTTCACTGTGAGGTTTATAAGACGACAACTATTACAAAATTTAGTCCAGTTTAAGTCTCGCAATATTTTCCACATACTTTCTGTTCTGTTGTTCTGTTTTCATGGTTTAGGCTCAGTCAGTTAGTTTCCAGTTAAAAGAAAATCTTCTACACACCGTAAAACGTTTTTTTATGTAAAATTACAGTAAAATGTTGTCATAAACTAGTGTACAATCTGCAGTATCTCTAAGAATACGGCAGCTTACTGTAATTAAAGCACACAGTTATTTGCTTTTTGAAAAATTTTTTGTATTTTGTCTCTATTGTATCAGAGAAGCAATGAAAATGCAAAGACTCCCAGAATGCATTGCTTTCACAGCATTATGAGCATAAGGCAGTCGATCCCTTTTAAGTGTAAACGTTTTTTTCACAGTTTTCTTGAATCCTGACTTTCATCTTGATCAATTGAACCCGGTTGTTCTTTATTATATAAAGAAAATAAGAAAAACTAATTGTGCACCCGGTCCAGAAAGGTTTTTTCAAACTTTAGAAACTGGCTGAGAAACAAACAAAAAAGAAATTAAAAAAAATGCGTGCAGACTGAAGCCTTTGTGAAAAAGAAAAGCACTTTGCAAACAGTCATCAGGTCTGTGTTTGACTATGGAGATATTCTGTAGTCACAAGCTGCACACGCCACCTTAAAACAAGTTGATGCAGTTCATCACGTCACTCTCATTATGGTGAGATAGAGGCGAAGATTATAGGAGAGATAATTACACTCACTTATATACAACATCTTAAAACTCTAGATCCTAAAGTTTCGCAACAGGCCGAATTGTATTAAAATGTGTATAAACTGATGCTGTTACAGAATATATAAAAGATTCTGTCCGACAGCGTAGAATAAGATGATATTTCCAACCTTGAAGCTACTTAAATGGAGGTAAAAAAGTCCGTAGTAAAAGCTGAATTTGACGTCGTTTCTTACCATTCCAGGCCAAAGACGCCGTAGAAAACGCTGCTCTGAGCGTCCCGACCCTGCAGGACGAACACGCTGCGCAGGATATTGAGGTGCAGCTCGTATTCGGGGACTGAACACACCATTCTGGCTTTGAGGAAGGAGGTCCACTTCCTCTGCAGGGTCCTCTGGCCTCCCCAGTCATTCTGCACACAGGCGGAGACGACTGGAGGGTTAAATAAAGTCATGTACTCTACACAAAACGACACAGATCCACTCTCATGTGCTCAAAACACAGCGGCCGCTAATACGTGACTGTGATAACCGTGAAAAACAATAATCATCTACAAACATGATGTACACATCACTATACACACACACACACACACACACACACACACACACACCGAGAGAGGAAGGAGGAAGTGAGGAGAGTCTTGTGAAACAGGAGCTGAGTGTTAGTGCCTACTTTAGCCCATTTGCTCTAATTGCATTTCAGGGAGCACCGGGAGGCAAAGCTGCAAGAAATCTCTCCCTAAAAGAGTAATTTAGCACACCTCATTTAGTAGAGCGGATAAAAAGAGACGACTTCTCTCTTTGTTCGTGGGAATTACGGCCTCCCAGACACAAAAAAAAGAAAATGCATACGGAAAACAAAAATGCTTGCATTAAGAAATTTCCATCAATAACACCTTTTTTGTTGTTGTTGGCGGAGACATTAAGATGCATCCAACTGAGTTTCGGTTCTTATGTGTTCCCAGGTTTTATATATATACATATATACGCCCGTGGGGGAAATTAAGCAAAAACTGCACGATGGAAGTCGTTTCTAAAGATTTCGTGCGGCTTGTTTGTTTGTTGCTTGAGATGTGCAGTGCTCCAAAAAAATGGCGTATTTTAAATAACGTCAGAACGGCATCGATTTCTGCTCTCTGCGTTCCCGAAAAGACCTCTTTTTTCTCCATGTGATTTACACCCTTCTCTGTGCAAATAGGTCACGATGATGGCGGCGGAAGTAACCGCAGTCTGGCGGGGAGGCGACAAAAACAGAGGAGGACAACTGGTTATGCAGCTCAAAAAAATGGCAAGTCTTCTGGGTTTTTAGGCCGGAGGCGACTGCCAGGGCCTTCGCTATATCTGCCGATCTGCCAGTGGGGCTGAGCTGGAGGTCCAGCTCGACATCTGCATGCGCCGCCGTGGCCTAGTTCAGACTGAGTTATTACGCCCTCGCACTGCTCTGACAACTCCGCGGCGTCGACGAGGAGAGAGGTGGCGACGAGTCCCGGGCCTTGTGTTAACGGATGCAGAGAGAATCTTCGAGGAGACGAACTGTTTGAGTCCACGGGACGAGGAAAAAAATAATAAAGTTCAGGAAGTTCGGAAGTAACTTTCACTGCCTGTTTGTGAGCTTGCCGGGAGAAAATGTGCAGCAGAAAAGTACATTATTTACATAATTTCTGAATGTGCAAACACATCTACATATCTGTGTGCCTCACGCTAACAATGGTCTTTAGGCTTTAAGGGCAAAGAAGGTTTTAAAATCTGTCCGTTATCTTTTTCCTTGGTGTTACTATTCAATATCAATTCCTCTCACGCTCCAGATGCCAAATATTGGGCATCAATTACTTTTATTTTGTCTCAAATGGGGCAAAAATAGTGTAGAAAAAAATGCTAGTAAAGAAAAACATTTTTTTTTTAAATCTTTTGCTATCACTTTGTCGTGATTCATTTGCTTTCACATGCATTTTTATTTTCCTCTCATCCTTTCCACATTCTCGCCAAAAAGGTGATGCACAACTGCGGGGTTTTATTGCTTATTTCTAAGTCTTTTGGGCACTTTTAAAAAAAACAGCACACACTGTGATGGTAATTACACCGCCGTGCACGGCTAAAAGAAAAACGACGGGGAGGAAGAAAAGAGAGGAGTTGGCTGGGCACGCTGTCTAGACCGGAGATGCTGATCGCAAGTGAAACGAGGGGGGAGTGGGGGGGGAAGAGAGGGAGATGGTTTGCCATTGGGGGTGGCGGTTGGTGTACTTTGTAGTTTGCCTGGCAACAGCGGCGCAGAAAGAACCGCCGGCGGTGGAAAAAAACAAAAAAAACAAGATGAGAGACACCCAACCATTGGCTCGCTCAGCACCGACATAACTGTAAGAGAACGGCAGCTGAGAGGAATCGAGGACAGAAAGCCCCCTTAAAATCCATTCACTGATGTAGAGCATCAAAT
Source organism: Cyclopterus lumpus (assembly GCF_009769545.1). Taxonomy (NCBI): domain Eukaryota; kingdom Metazoa; phylum Chordata; class Actinopteri; order Perciformes; family Cyclopteridae; genus Cyclopterus; species Cyclopterus lumpus. The sequence continues at coordinate 15,888,389 of NC_046984.1, read as the reverse complement.
AATCCCACTGGTTTTTGGTTTTTTTGGGCACTTTGAATAACTTTTCTCCTTCTTCGTGACCTTGCGGGCGTGCGCGTGAGTCTCAAATTACAAAAAAAACGTTAACGCGATTACGGCGAACGGCGTTCGGGTCGGTGTCTCTCTTTCTCTCTCTCTCTCTCTGACCTTGCAGACTCGGGCCACCCTGGACACCTTGGTCTGGCTCGGGTAGGCGATCTGCTCCTGGCTCCTCTCCGTGAAGAAGAAGTAAATCTTGTCGTCGTCGCCGATGGAGCTGTTGACGCTCTCCTTCAGCAGCACGGAGCCCACGAAATCTGCCTCTGTACACACACACACACACAAAAACAAGACACACACACACACACACACACACACACACAAGCGCTCAGATCCACATGTCCAAACACAGACCCATTAGCAGCCTTGGAAAGTGTCTCCTTGGAAACCAAAGATGGAGCTTTTAAGTATGATTGAATTGTCACAACTAAGCCAGTTAGAGCTGCAGTGGAGTGCAATTTTTTTTTTTTTAAATGTGATTTTCAATCTCTCCAAGTCAATCAGTTTTTGGCGTAACAGCAAAACATCCGATGAGCTAAAAATGTACAAAAATAGCAACGAGGTTTGGACCATTTAGTCGTTCACTGCAAGCCAAGAGAAGGAAACTAGCGTATGCAATGTTTTTTTGCACACATGGATTCATTATTTGATGGTTATCTCCTCTGTAAGCTGCCATGCGTTGTATTTACCCAGAAGCCACCGGGTGGGGGCCTCCTCTGTCCTGAGCGTGGGGAAGGGGAAGTTTCTGCGCACGTCTGGAGAGCTGCGAAACTCGTACTGAGAAGCCGTGAACATCTCACCGTCTGATGAACGGATGCACGACGACAGGAAGGAAACAGTTAAATCTGATGGAAGCGGAAGCAGGCAAACTTAGCTATCACCTAATGTGGTTATTATAATGTGTCTAAATGTGTCTTAATTGTTTATGCAAATCGTCTTCCCAGTGCAAAACACTTGATTAGCCCTTATTTAAAACAAAAGGTCCTAAAAGTTGTATAAAAAATGTATAAATAGCTAAATCCAGAGTTATTTTACGACCTCTGTTCGTGTGAATGAGAACGAGGTTAAAGGAGGTTAAAGGAAACGCTTATTGCGCCATCTCTATGGGCCCCATGGATGAGGAAGATATGGGGAATTATTTTTCGGGAAGTCAAACTTTTGTCTCCACCACTGAACGACTTTTATGAGATAAAATCATTACATAATGCTTTATCATGTGTTAGGATTATTGCTATAAATAATGCTGAATGTGTATGATTCCTAAAAAGCAATGATATCACATTACAAGTGTGTTTTTGATGCGTTATAGACACGAATATCACAGAAACTGTAAATTCTTGCAATACTGTGAACAATGGATTTGTAGTTTGTGTTTCCATGAATGCATTTCAACTGCAACTCCTTTTTCTAACTATGTTTTTCTTTTGTTTTGTTTTCAGTAAAGATGCAAATCTGGGGCGACGCACCGACGAGGAGGCCGGTGAACCCCTTGGCCGGGTCGTATGGACACCTGTCTCTGCCCTCCTCGAAGCCCGAGGAGAAGCTGAACCGCTCTGCGTCCTTACAGACAGAAAAAGAAAAAGAATAGAAAAGACAATGGAGCATTTAAATTCTGGTCTGCTCATCGATGCGCTGAAGGGAAACGGCACGAGCTCTTACGATGTAAGCACAAAGAGGTCTGAAGGCGTTTGTTCCGCAGACGTACAGGTGAGTCTCATTGAATCGCTGCAGGAAGCGGATGTGATTGTAGCACTCCGTCTGCAGGGGGGGGGGGGGGGGGGGGGGGGGGGGGGGGGGGGGTGGTGAGAAAAACTGGTTATTACTGGAACACTATAGCCCGTCCATCCACTTCATGTACAGGAGCTTTTCTCATGCAAATATTCAATGAATCAGCGTGATTTCTTTATTTAACTTCCTTTTTTTTTTTTTTTCCTCGAGGAAAAGTGGATTAATAAGAAGCAATCGTAAAGGATTAGCCAGCCGTCAGGAGCAATATTGCACGTCGCGAAGCAGAAGCGTTTCATTTACGATCTCCAATAATAATAAATCGGTAAAACGAAGACTTTTAGTAAAAAAAAGACACAAGGCTGAATAATGTTAATAACAATAATAATAAAAGCCAAGTATACCTGATTGTCTCTGCCTTTGTTTAGACACAGCTTCTTCTGTTCGGGGGAAGCATCCCAATCAATCTGCAAAGCAACAGGGAGGGGGAGTTAATGACTAAATAGGGGAACACAGACGGGTGTATTATATCTCTGGATAGAGATGAAGAGAAGAGTGTGAGATAATCGGGAAGAGAGGACAGCTCACTTCATTTCTTCTGGCTGCGTCACTGAGTTCTGACTCTGCTCAGTAACCCTTGAATAAACGTCCTGGTGCTTTTAATCCCATATCCATAAAATTGGAAGGGAGACGCGATGGGATTTGCTCAATCTGCTTGAGGCTAATATTAGTTTGTCCCTCCACGAAGGAAACGGGAAGGAAAAAACGTGCAGATTGCATTGCAGGCGGCGATGGGTGAGCGCTCACCGTGAGGTTCGCGGTCGTGGTGGAGATGTCGGTGGTGTTGAGCGCGTGCAGCACCCCGAGGCCCCCCACGTACAGCAGCCCGCTCTCCTCCTCCAGCAGGAGGGTGCTGTAGTTCCTGGAAGAGCCGGTGAAACTGCCGCTGCCCAACAGACCTGAAAAAAAATATATATATACACGACACGTTTGTTACTGTGTGACGAGAAAGTTGAGTTTTTTGGTGATGGAAAGAAACGCGTGGACACGTCTGTAGTTTTGGTTTAAGTCTATTTTTTTAATGGTTTAGTCGAAGTTGGAGAAGGCCCTTTTCTATCAAAACTTATTTTGTTAAATTAAAATCAAAATTAAGTGCTTGTAATAAAAAGTGTTGTTTTTGTCATTTTGCAGCAGAATAAAAACATGTTTCAATGTATTAAAGCTTCTATCTTGACTTCACACGTTCGTAGTCCTCAGCAGGTCTGCACAAGGCTCGCAGGGTGGGGTTGGCTGGGGGTGGGGGTTGCTGGAGTGATTGCTGAGTGGACTGTGGGAGAGCTTGGGGTTGGGGGGGGGGGCGGGCACAGGGGAGGCCACATTTAAGGGCATTCAGCAGGAATCGTGCCCCAGTAATGCCAAATCGCATCAGTCGTTTAACTGCCACGGCAACCCCCGGCCCACGTGTGTGTGTGTGTGGGTGTGTGATGGAGTGGAGCAGGCAAACAGATTCATTAATCCATTGCACAAAATAATAATTGGCCTGGTGCACTAAAATAAATATTTGAACACGCACTTCTGAAACAGGGGCAGGTCGCCCCCCCCCCCCCCAAAAAAAAAAGAAAGGAGGGCATCGCTTTTTCTCCCTTCGGTGCAGAAGGAGCTTTACAGAGCTTTTTGATATGCACCACATGTTCGATGCAAGTGTGGATTCACGTCTGATTTAAAGATCCACACGACGGATGAAGAGGAAAACCTCAAAAAGAAAGAACGGCAGAGTACGTGAAGGTATCGACAGTGTCACGCTGAGGAATACAAATTAATCGCCTCTCTCTCTCCGTCCGTTTTGACAGCGAGTCCCAGCTCCCAGAAATAAGATCAACTTGTGCTCGTTAACACACACACACACACACCGTTAGTCGGCAGTTCTTGTATTACGTCCTATAAACAGCAAATGAGAGCGATGAGACGCCAACGCCATGTGTGTGAAGTGATGAGACTCTCAGCAATGCTGCAAGACCTCCTGAACCAACAATCGAGTCACGACAAAGAGTGCATCGAGGACAAGAGATCGAACCAGGAGCGACCAGCGAAGTCCCTCAGTGCACGACACACTTTAGATAAAAATGTGGAACAGAGCAAACTACAGACACTCCTCAAACTGATCTGAAAAACCCAAAGATTCCTCTTCTGTCACCTGTTTTATCGCCCTATATTCTGAATATGTGTGTTCGTCAATCGAAAAAAGGCATCGCGGCGGTGAATTCTGTGTGTTCTTCTTTTGTTTAGGAGTCGCAGCAATGGTGTTAACAAATAAATCAGTTCAGAGGCCTCTTTGGCTGAGACGAAGACAAAAAAAATTTCTGAGCAAGATCTCGAGTACAAAAAAACGGGGCCTCAAAAACACACGATGAGTAACACTACCCCGCGACTTCCCCTTTAAATGAATAAAGGAACCATACCCCAAAAAGATGCCGAGTTGCAACATCCCACGCACACACACACACACACGCGCGGACATATTTCAAGGACGACGAGTAGAAAAAGTCCACGCATCTAATCCGAATTTTATCTCAGAAAAATGACACGTTTTCTGTTGACTTTCTGGTTTTAAGTTTAAGTTAATTTGCCGGTCAAACCGGTTAAAGACTCGTCCCAAAGTGAACCTGTGTGCAAACACACACATACTTCAAAGCTTACAGACCCTCCTCTCCCATCTCCGTCACGATAATGAGGACGACAGCCGCGGTCTGGTTTGATCTCGCGTAACACGACACGGTGTAAGCCGTGGAGAGTTCCCCCCCTCAACGTCACATGGAGGACGTGTTCGTCACCCACATGACTGGCTGCTTGTTTCACTGTCACATGGACGACCGCGAGCGTCGACTCTCCACGAGGACACGCAGGCAGAGACTAAGTCAGACTGCAAGCCTCTCTTTTGTGTTGTTTTTTTATGTGTGTCACGGACAGCCAGACAGACACAGAGAACCCCTTCTCACTGGTGGTCAATAACTGGGTTTGTGTCATACTGGGCTGCTGCCGTCGTGCACGTCACGACCGATTACACGCATGGCAGCCGGGAAGAAATTCACTGGCAGAAGGACGCCCAAAAAGTTACATAAACAGTGACATTCAAGAAAATCCTTAGACGTCTTGGAAAACATTCATTCTGAGCCATCGGGCGCACGCCTCTGCATCTAACGAGAAATTATTATTAATTCATTCCTAAATCACGCAGCATTTGCGAAGCTTTTACACATTAAAAAAGAAGATTTCTGTCATGATCCAGTAAAGCAGAACAACGTCAGGTTTTGTTAATTCTTTGATTACTCTGACAAAGCGAAAGGCAGTGATTATCACGCAGATAATTACACACCTAGAGAGCACTAAAGGAAGCTTTATTACTTTGTGCTAATCGGAGCATTTATAAAGGAGGATTTCAGTATATTACGACTTAAAGATCAAACCAGACAGGTTTCTTTATTTGGAGGTAAATCACCACCATCCTGTCCTCTCTCCTATCTCCACAGAAGCTTCCAATGAATCTCTCCTTAATAAACTGGGAGTTTGTTTACATCTGATTGACTTCTTATCTTATATATTGTCGTGTTTCCATATCTAAGCATGTAGGGAGGAGCATGTCAGGCAAACGCTGGCTCTAGCGAGGGCCTTTCTCGCCTTTCTCTGCCTGTTACCCCGAGGGCCAGCATCGTTCTCCGACTCGCTCCTGAAACTGTAGCCAGCAGCTGACTGGCTTCAGTTGCTCAAGTATTGTAGTTGTTGTTGTTGTTGTTGTTGTTGTTGTTGTTGTTGTCGTCATGGAAATGGAGGAGTGAGCGGAGGTGTAATTCGTTGGTTGCAATCTGCAACCACACCGCTCGATGCCACCGGATCCTACACAATGCAAGACGATAGTCGACTTAACTAATAGATTTATTTATATATTTAACGACTATTACAAAATCGTGCCTCGTCCCTCCTGTGCAGTTAACTCGACGAGTGTCATATTCGATAACATCCGACCTCAGTTGTAACAAAGTGTCATTAACTCGGATTATGTTTAATTATTTTCCCGTTTTATTTTCCCTGTGCGTTTGTTTGACTTCCTGTCTGTGTGGATTTTTTTCCTGTGGATCACCTGTGTGTCAACAGCCGAGCTTCTTTCTTTTTTCCACCAATCAGCTTTCAGCCGGCCCTTGTGTCTGCCCACCTGGTTGTCTGATTAGTTTTCTTGTGTATTTATAGTCCAGTCTTCTTTGTTTCCTGGCTGCGTCTCCCGTGCCTTTCCATTACTCATCCCGGTGCACCTGATCCAGTTGTATTTGTCATCCCTCATTTCTAGACTTTTTTTTCATCGTATTTCACTTCTGATTGCTTTTGTACTCACTAGTTTCACTTACTTTGTATGTTTACTTTATCAAAACCACCTTTCATCGTCCCCATGCTTCCCATGTTCTGTTTTCCCGCATGCAGATTAATCCCTCCGACATAAGTTTCAGTTTGTGGTCGTGCGAAACCTTACGTAACACTGGCAGTGAAACCTATAAATAAGATTATTTTTTCATTTCTCATACAAAAGCCAGTCATATTTGAGTGAGCAATGAGCAGCCAAAGGTCAGGACACGCCTGGGGTCGGGGGAGTTTCATCTGAAGGGCTCCGGCATGGGGTTAGGGCGGCAGGACTCACTCAGCTGGCCTCCACACACACACACACAGACACACACACACACAACAAAAACACTGAATCTCTAAGCAACAAAAGGAGGGTGACACACACTCGCAGCACAGCGACTGCATCCTCTCACAGATCACGTTTTCTTTAAAAAGCGCGAGTTATGCAAACACAATGGCAGCCCGAGGCCCCGCAAAGAGCCCCGCTGCTCGTGAGTCATCAGCGAGTGAACCGAAGCCTTGGGTTTTCTCTATCTTAATAAAAAAAAAACAGTGGTTATAGTGTGATATAACGAGCACGGCGCCGATGAGAAGGACCCGCTGTGACGTCCAGAAGCGTCCTCGGGCCTCAAGGCGGCAAGAGGCCGAGGTCGTCGCGGCCGCCGTTTTTTTTAAAACAAAACAATGTTCACGTCAGTCTGACGCACAGAAACTCAATGGGATGCAATCACAGCCGTGCTCTGCATCTCTCACATGTACGGGGAGAACGAAGAAAATAAATGGGACTTTTATCGCCTGGATGAACACACACACACACTATACACAGACACACACACACACATTGCAAAAAGTACAAACAGAAACGGGGCAATTTTTACAACGAAATCTTCAAAATTAAGTGAAACAAATTGCTTTAGAAACAGAATCCTCAAGAACCGCAAATTAAAGCGCCCTCTGATCCGAGCGTTAGCTAACGTGGTTTGGTTCTCAAGTCCAAATTCTCAAAGCTCATCAAAGTTCTCCTTCTTTTAGTCGCCTGTCGGCGCAGCTACGAGACGCCGAGCGACGTCTTTGACATCGCGCCTTTGATCCCCGGCTACTGAAACCGTTTTGATCAGTTCAGCGTTAAAGAGAGAAACCTTTCAACAGTTTGATGAGCCATGAAATTAGCAATCGAATCATGTTCATCTTGACCTACTGTTCCCTGAGGCCACTGTTATGCATCCACAAAATCCACACGCACACACACACACACACACAGACAAACACACAGACAAACACACACGCAGACACACAAACACACACTGTACCTTGTGCTTTGCTGCAAAATCAATGAGGAGAGTCAACAAAGCGCTGAGGCATGCCAGAAGCCTCTCAGCCTGTTGGCTGGTTTCTATTTACTATTGTCATCCTGTGTGTGTGTGTGTGTTTGTTTGTCTGTGTGTTTGTGTGTGTGTGTGTGTGTGTGTTAAAACCTGTTTGTGTGAATGTTCTGAGGTCAAAATAACTGTCCCTCGGAAACATCTGTCAATTTTTCCAGTTCCAGTTTAACACACACACACACACATCCTTCACACTTATTTCATCCTTCATCTGTCTCCTTAAAAAGTGTGAAGACATTTCAGTGACTCAGACGATCTGAGGAGTGTGTGGGTGTGTGTGTGTATGTGTGTGGGTGTGTGTGTGTGTTGTGGTTCTCAACATTGAGCCATCACAGGTGGCGCGTCCAGAATGTGCGGCCTCATGTTCAGACATATTTGTAATCCTCCATGTGGGATCCGAGATGATAGTAAATCCAGTGTGTGTGTGTGTGTGTGTGTGTGTGTGTGTGTGTATGTGTATGAGAGTGTGTGTTGATCAAAATCATACAGAGAGTCTGTGTGACTTCCTGTGTGACTCACTGATTGCGAGACTAACTATAGTGACACACTCACAAACACACAAACACACAAACACACACTCACGCACACACAAACACACACTCACACACACGCGCACACACACACAAACACACACTCACACACACACAAACACACACTCACACACACACTCACACACACACAAACACACACTCACACACACACAAACACACACTCACACACACGCGCACACACGCACGCGCTTACGGAAAAAAAAAGATTTTGGGAACAAATGCTGGAAGGAAAGAGCGACTTAACTTCTTCGGACAGAGTCAGAAGTGTCAGTTGTCGTCAACTCGGCCCACTTTATATAAGCACATTTTCACTCCTTCACCTCCAGAGGCGATCACCATGACGACGCGTTATGTAAGAAATGATGTGCGAAAAGATAGAGGCAAAGAAAGCAAAGCGGAGAGCGTTTCCTCCTCTCTTCCCTCCATTGTGCTGCAGTCCATTATTTCTGAGCACATTATCGTAATTATATTACCTCCAATTACGACGACACAAGCTGTGTCCGTGTTATTTTTAGCTCGTAGTCAGTTTAACAATAAAATGCAGTTGCCATGGTGTCCTGCTGTTGACAACACGACGTGATTGGCCACCGTAGTAAAAAAAGTATCTTCGACAACAGAATAAAATGTTATTAAGACATAAAACATGAAAGTATTTTTTTTTTTTAAATGTAATCGTAATAATTAGATTTACAGCATTGGTCAAGTGTGGTCTCTAGTTTATCAATAAAATCATTATTTAATATTGTTTATCTCAACATTTTTGGCATAGATACAACTCGAGGTGAATGCTTACATATTTATTTCAAGAATTTGGGTGAACAAACCTTCAAAAACTCAACATGAATATTTATGTTCCTTTAAAGTTCAATAAACAAACATGTTTCAGGAAGCCCACGGCTATAAGAACCACAACCAAAAAAAGAGCTTCCTTGCACTCAGCTCTTGGTGAATAAAGATGTCCGCCCCTGTGGCGTGTTAAAAGTCACGTCAAAGGGGCCAGCGTTCTGTTTACCGCGTCCTCTCACGATCACACCGACGCGATACCTTTCTTTGCTTCCCAAAAAACTTTTTGTACCGGCAGGAGTGAGACGAAAAAGACTTTCATCTCTCGGGAACACAGAGAGCCGACAGACACAGAACAGCCCGGGTGTTATCTCCAGGTCTCTCGCCCGGGCGCTATCGGTGAATCACCAATGAGATCTTGTCGGGATTCACTCATCGGGCACGAAGGTCGCGGCACAGTGAGATCAAAGCATCGCGGAGGTTCTCAGTGGATTTTAAGAGTCCAAAGCAGTGACGCGTCGCCACGGAGATGAGAAAAAGACAAGGAAAACACATGGTCGAGAGGCTCGGAGATTAAACAACTTCAGTGAAAGCTGATAACGGGTGTAAAAACACCAACGAAAAAACTCTTCATCCACCAAGTTAGCATCTTTATTATGACACCGCCGCAGTACCAAGTTAGCATCTTCATTATGTCACCGCCGCAGTACCAAGTTAGCATCTTCATTATGACACCGCCGCAGTACCAAGTTAGCATCTTTATTATGACACCGCCGCAGTACCAAGTTAGCATCTTTATTATGACACCGCCGCAGTACCAAGTTAGCATCTTCATTATGACACCGCCGCAGTACCAAGTTAGCATCTTCATTATGACACCGCCGCAGTACCAAGTTAGCATCTTTATTATGACACCGCCGCAGTACCAAGTTAGCATCTTTATTATGACACCGCCGCAGTACCAAGTTAGCATCTTTATTATGACACCGCCGCAGTACCAAGTTAGCATCTTTATTATGACACCGCCGCAGTACCAAGTTAGCATCTTCATTATGACACCGCCGCAGTACCAAGTTAGCATCTTTATTATGACACCGCCGCAGTACCAAGTTAGCATCTTTATTATGACACCGCCGCAGTACCAAGTTAGCATCTTCATTATGACACCGCCGCAGTACCAAGTTAGCATCTTTATTATGACACCGCCGCAGTACCAAGTTAGCATCTTCATTATGACACCACCACAGTAGTGCTAACTGTAAGGACAACGTACTACTGCGACCCTATTTGACACCTCGGCTCGTCATAGCAGCAGCAGACGACTTACAGTGCATCAATATTTCACAAGCGCATTACTTCAGGTCTGGTGGGCGGCATCCGCGAGCAGGAAACCCCCACCCCCCCCACCCAGAACACAGTCGGATATTAATATCTCTTCTGGGAGGGAAAAACAACAACAACAACAACAACGCTGTCTTGTAAACGTATAAACGCGACCCAAGATGTCGTCGCATTGGAATATTGTAAATACACATATTCGATTCTTTGTGATGTACTAAAAGGATTCCACACGCTTTATATATATATATATATATATATATATATATATATATATATATATATATATACATATATATACATATATATATATATATGTATATATATATATTGATATATATGATATATATTAATATAAAGATATATATATAGATATCTATATAGATATCTATATTTATATCTATATATCTATATATCAATATATATAGATATATATCTATATATCTATATATATTTATGTATATTGATATATTTATATATATATCAATATATATACAGTATGTATATATATATATGTTTAGCAATGAAAACTGGTTATATTGGTAAAATGAGATTAAAGGTTTTCTGTACAATGAAAGTGAATAAGTTCGTTTAAAAAGCGTCTGCTGCTCGCCTCCACATGTGTTTCCTCATCAACTTTCACACCACACACAGTCCCTTGACCCTTTGTTTGTATCACACTATTGATTAGTGCAGCTGTACGTAATGGATACTTTACTGCCACCACTACGGAAAAGTAGCGTCTATGAATCCAACGTTTACACCGTGCAGACCCCGTTCTCATTCATTTCCTTTTCTCGTGTCCTTTCCAATGCAAAAGTGCAAAAAAGTCTTTTTTTCTTCTTCTTCTCATAAATCTGAGCTCACTCTGAGCCACAGCTCGTCCTCCCACTCCCACTCACGCAGGCCATCTGTAAGGCATACTGTAAATTAATGAGCGCCACCCCCCCCCCCCCCGGCCGAGAAACCACATCTAAATCTCAGTTCTAGCATATGCAGGCAGACGCATCTTCTTTATGAGGCGGAGCCCCCCCCCCCCCCCCCCCCCCTCCTCCAGTGACACGTGTAAAAATTTACATTAAGATGCATGCCCACACACACATGCAGTCACACATGGAGACTGACGAAACGCATGCTGACACACATGCTGACACACATCCTGCACTCCCCCCCCCCCCCCCCCCCCCCCCCCCTTCTCCTAGATGATTCAAAATGTGGGTCAAGGACAACTTCCTACGAAGGCAAAGAGAAAAAATAAAATCTGCGATGAGAGACTGACTCTGGCTGCAGCACAGAGTATTTATGATAAATAAACCGAGCAGGCAGAGACGTGCAGATGAATAGCCGGGGGGCTTGACGATTGTGTGTGTGTGTGTGTGTGTGTGTGTGGGGGGGGGGGGGGGGGGGGGGGGGGGGGGGGGGCGACAATGGGGTCTTTCCATGATGCACTCGGAAAACTTACTTAATGAGGCTCAGTGGATGGAACGTGCTGCCCCATCTAATGAACTCTTCCCAGTTAATTGAGGTTGTCCTTTTATTTTCATTTGGTCAATAAATAACAGCACCGATATGACATTAGTAGATCATTTTTAAATTAGTAAACAGCGGCACTTTTAGAAGTTGTTGCGTGTTTAGCATTTGTGTATTTCTTAGTGCCACAAACGCTCTTTCCTGAAGTCGAAGGACGAATATTCACACAATTTCCTTTCTCTTTATCTCTCTCTCTCTCCAGAAAAGGTACGTATCAATTTTTTCGCAACAACTCCTTTTCAGAAAAATGCAGAGCGAAGCAGCGACAAAAATTAATAAATTCCTCCTCCTCCTTCGATATATTCTCATCTCTCCGAGTGATTGCGATTCAGAACGTCATCCTCCCGCCTCCAAAGCATCGCTTCACACTGCAACACTCTCAGCAGGCTCTTATGACATTGCACCGGAGAGAGAGAGAGGGAGAGAGAGAGAGCTCGGCTGGTGCGGTGGAGTCGAGGGCCCCCGTTCGCTCCACCCGTCCTCTAATAATACTCTCGTTCCCTCGAGAGGAATGAGGAGGAGAAGGGGTGGCGGCGAGAGCACCGCCACCCCGACCAGTCTGCCGGTGTGCCGGAGTTCCCTCCTATCGGTTGCAGCTGCAGTGGTGTAGCCTCTGCCGCAGTGACGAGGGAGGAGGAAAGGTGAGCCGAAGGTAGCGGGGGAAGGAAGGTGGCCGAGGATTGTGCGTAAACAACCCCCCTCTGTCCTAAAATACGCCTCCGTCAGCAGCATTCTGCGTACGGACACTAATCAGGTCCACTGCGCTCAGGTGTGGCGTTGTGATGGGCTCCTGGCCCATTGTTTCATTAGAAGTGTTTGCTGAGCCGTGTGATCTAGGACAGGGCTTGAGAGAGAGGCGATTAATAACTCGGAGCATGAAGGAGCTGTCTTCAGGGGGGCCAACTTCCAAAAACTGTGCCACCTCTTTAACGAGTGTGTGTGTGTGTGTGTGGGGGGGGGGGGGGAGGAGCCGGAGTGGCTTCAAATAAGTGAGGTGAAGCCGCACGTGTGTTTGGATGCATCTAGAACAGTGTATTTAATGTCTGACACTGTGCCCACAGGTTACCCATAATGCTTTGAGGGACGTAAACAGGACGTATAATGATGCCATTGATTCTTTGCCGATTATTTTTGGCACCATTAGAAGTATGCCGAACTTCAGTTTTTAATGTGACCTTTAATGTACGGATAACTGTTTTACTTTAATACTGAAGAAAACCTAAAAACGTGAGGATTCTCATCGGAGATAATTACATTATGTCTGTGTATATGTATATGTTGGTAAACGGTGAACTGACTTCCTGTCTGTAGAACGCGTTCCTCTTTCACCGAACACACGGTATACCTTCGCCTCCCCACGAACCGCGTTGCCCCCCCCCCGGCCCCCTCACCTTCGAAGAAGACGGTGGTCCTGGGCGTGACGTCCAGGTCCAGGGACGGGCTGAAGGGGAAGGCCCACAGCTGCGACAGCCTGGCGAGGAGCAGCAGCAGCAGCAGCAGCGGGGGCAGGAGGCGCCGGACCGATCTCTGGCCTCCCATGTTCTGCACACAGACACCCGGGTCCGAGCGCGGCCTCGACAAAATCTGAGGAGCGTGTTGTCTTCGACGCAGCGAGCAGATGATCCTCCAGCTGAGAAAGAGAAGAAAAAAAAAACGATATAACTGAAAGGAGAAGTGATCCAGCAGAGATCAATTAATTAATTAGAAATACTGCACTGATATTCAAACGTGTGGTCAGCGGTGGAAAAAAGTGCAATTAATAGTCCTTCAATCAAAGTATCAAAGTACCCATTATGTCAAAAATGGCACCTGTGCCAATGATGTGACATTTAAGGTTGTGAATAGTAACAATAATGCAACATCTTTATCTTTAAGATCTTTTTTTGTGACATATTGCAGATCGTCACGGTCTGAAAGTGATTTACACTGAATAACATTGACCTTCGCTGAAGAGCTGCGTGAACTTCCGTCCCCTTTTCTTGACAGCGTGAGCCGCTAACGAGCTGCTGATATGCACCATCACTCCCTGATTACAACCAATTAGCCAAAGTGAATGAGTAAAATACCGTGCTGTTACATTAAAGACCTTTTTTTTTTTCTTTTTTTTTTAAGTTTTGTGCTTTAAATCGCACGACTCCATCTCTTAATTTGAGCATCGTGACTGCTGCTGGTTGTCGCTCGCAGTGGTGAGATGAGAAGGAAGAACAGACGATGCTGAGGAGGGCCACTGAATTCTTCATCTTCTCAATAAAGAAAGGAAGCTGCATTCTGGTTCCTCGTCTCGACACTGAAGGCGAGACGTCGTCACCGGCAGCTTTTGAGATCATGTGCAAAGAAAACATCCACAAGGTGTTTATTTTACTGCTTTGTCCATTAGTGTCTGTAGGTTTCCTCCCAAATTGCCCAAAAGTTAGCGTTAGATAATGCCTCATTTGCACATTTGAACGTGAAATATCAGACGATTTAGAACACAAAGAATAATTGTGTTAATGTAAGTTCGATGGTGATATTTCTAAGTACATTTTTTTACAACGTTTTCTTTTTTACGGATGTTGACAATTCGTGTGTGTATATAAAGTAATACAAAGAGTGATAACAAATAGTTCTCACTGTAAAAACTTTGACTCTGCATGTCAACAAAATGAAACCAGACATTTGAACCATGCTATATCTGTCAAATGTATGCTTCTCTTATCTTTTAGACAAAGCCTCATCCCACACATTCTTCTCCCTCGTCAGACTGTCGCGCCTACATTACCCACAATGCAACACAGACATTCAGGTTGTGATATGCTAGTAGCTAAGTAAGTGGAGCCACAAGCAGAGATGAGCAAAGGCTGCAGAGGTCAGGTACGCTCGTTTGTTTTGAACTTTCACACCCAACAGATTGACGTATTTGTTTTTCTCATTTCAGAAGCTCGTCTTCTTTTGTCGGTGTCTAAATCGACAGCTCGGAAAGGTAAACACATCTGCCTCCGTGTCCTGCACGAAACCAGCAGGAAGTGTACGACACACCTTTTTTTTTCCTACTGAGCAACACACCTTCCTGTTTTATTGATCATCCAGTGACAGCCTCGGCCTTCTGGAGCTCATCAAACATCCTGAAATTGAGTCATAACTTGCCGACAGAAGAGGCTCTCTCTGTTTTCCAATGGGAGCACGATTTTGCACCAAAAAAAAACACCCGGTGACATTTCTGCGGGAAGATCGATAAAACAGGTGAGCTATTCCTGTATTTCCTTTTCAACCGATCTGCACTTAAGATGCCAAACGCGCCGCCACACTTGTGATTACTCTCGTGCTGAAGCCATCAACCCGACAAAGGCGGAGTGAATGTCCTTTTATTAAGGGCGTTATGTAATATAATCTACACTTGAATGTGCCATTTATGCGTGTTCTTTTTTCCAAAACCATTGAGAGAGCCATAAATGAGATTACTCACACATTAGAGGGAGAAGGAGTGGGTTCATCCTGTGGGCCACGTTTACCGTGACGTGGAGGAAACTCAAGGCAAACCTTCTCGAAGAAGCGTGAAATTGTTATTGTGTCGCATGTGATCTGCCTCGTCCTACATTGAAAAACATATAGAATTGGAAGAGAATTGCTGTTTGTAATGCCAATGTACACGCAAGTAAGAACTTGCCATGACTTCTCTGAACTCAAAGGAATTGAAATACATTGAAACAGGGTTTTATTTCTTTCTCTATTGTCTATTTTCCACACAATATGATGGATAATCGTCCGTTTGACCTTTGACCTTCTGCTAAATGTGACCCATAATGGGTTCATGAACAACACATTAATATTTCCAACTGTAGAACTTGATGGATCACTAAAGAAACATTTATGAAGGACTTATTAACGATGACTCACTTACTTTTGCTGATGATTGGAAAAGTGAGAAATGTTTGACTCCATTTTGAATAACTTTATTAATGACTCTACAGAGCAACAGATTACATTTACTGATGCAATATAATACTGAATTATCTGTTGTTTACATGAGGATTAATGTTTTATGTGACTTCACACTTCTACGCCACGATATTTGAGAGCGAAATATGGAGGAGTACTTCATTTACACATTTATCTGTCAGCATAGTTATTTAACCTTTTAAATATATGATACACCTACACAACAATGCAATAATACCAATATATTATTATTATTATATTATATATATTAAAATGTGTATTTATTTGTTATTGAAGGATCAGGATCTTTGTAAGAGATTATTAATGGCCGACATCTAATACTATTAAGCATTATAACATTATTTTTTTAACCATAAGACACTTGTAACTTGACCTTTTATGTAGAGGGGATTATTATAAAGTAACTAAACTAATGTAATTCAGCTCTATCTCATGCATGTCCCAACAAGAGCCAGGAGGCTTTGTCAAAGTTCAATGAACTTTAAGAACAAACCCAGTGAAGATAGCACTCCAACTCTAAGAGGCCAACCTACATTCAGCTCTACTTCAACCAAGAGTAAAACACACCTTTAAAAACAGATGATGCACATTCATGTGATATTCTATTATATACCTTTAACTTTAAGAGCAATGCTCGTGAGAAGCTTCAGGACCCTCTTAATGTACAAAAAAACCACATAACCGTGCATGTAACTCGCCATCACTTTATTTGATGCACCCGAATATCTGGCAAGTAATAAGTACGCTATAAACGCGCGTGTACCGTATGGCAGGAGCCCGCGCGCGTTCACGAACGCGCAAACATCGTCCCATGTGCACCTGTCCGACCCGGACTGCAGCACACTGAGAGGCAACACAGCAGCCTGCACATTATTCAGCCGCCTTCACCTGAGTGGGGATGCACGTGCGCCAAGGAAAAGTGGAAGAAAACACATTAAAAAAAAAAGAGACCAACCCCGGAAAAAAAAAGCAATAAAACACCGACTCACCTGCTTTTTTGTTTCCTGGAGTCCACCAAATATCCTGTGAGTCGTCCTCTCCGCACCGAGCTGCTCTGCTGCTGCTGCAGTTACCCAATGCTGCTCACACAAGCCGATCCTCCCCCCATCCCCCCCTCTCTCTCTCTCTCTCGCTCTCTCTCTCTCTCTCTCTCTCTCTCTCTCTCACACACACACACACTGGATGTATAGCGCATGTAAGTCGACCTGCCTTGTGTTTTGACCATATGTAGTATTTGCTTTATGTTAATTTGATACATAAACCATGTGGCTGTTTTTATTATAGCAATGTATTTTTTTTTTTTTAAATAAATTAAAAAACAGAACATCTTCCATATACATCCTGGTAGGATTATTATAAATTACAGGTCTGTATAAAAAAAAAAATGCTGGATAAGTTATTGCTACCTTTTAAAAAAATATGTTTTACCTGGAAGCTCAAGTGAGGCTTTAATAAAGGTTAAATACATTTAAAAAATAGCACTTAATGAGTAATGAGTGAAACAAATATATTAAAGTATAGTAAAGCATGACATTCCAGTGTTGAGTATAGACAGCTATGGAATTAGTATATAAATATAACTGCAACAATGCAGAACAAAACAGAAATGCTGTCTTTTTTTTTATTTTAAATTTTTTGAGATGACCTGAAAACACTTTTCTTGTCATTTGGGTTTTGTTATGTGTCCTCCTGCCTGTAAATACAGCGTGTGAGCAGCGCCTCGTGACTGACCCCTGCTGGAGAAGAGAGAGAAAGAGGTATTTGTGAATCGGTCTGGGGCTTTTTTCCTGATTTCTCTTCAATGCTTATCACCAATGGAGCTTCATTTATTCGCATATTTATTTATATATGTTGTAGGACAGTGCTGCCAATAATATATATATATTTATGCATAATAAATTGTGTACTTGCCATAATATTAATTATGCATTCAATTTATTTGTGCTTTAATTATTATTTGTATTAAAATGTATTTATTTGTATTACCATTATGTTGTATGTCTCAACCACAGTCTCACAGTATCGCGGTGTAGAAATACTCTGTTACAGGTAGAAGACATGCATTCACAATTTTAATTAACTAAAAGTACAAAAGTATGAAGATCCAAAGATACTTAACTATGTTATATGTCTTTATATGTCTATATTTTATTTTGGGGTTGTTAACATGTATTAAAAATGCGCCACATTTAAATATCTATGCTCTGTATTTCTGCCCTTGTGCAATAAAGGGTCATCTATTTAATCTCATTTTAAAGTAGCAGAAAACAGAAATACTAAAATAAGTCCTGCAGGTCGTGCAGATCTTCCTGTTTGACCTGCTCTCCAAACACACTGGACAGGCAGAGTGAAGTGCATCTGGTAACACTGGCCACTGGGGGGCGCTGTATCTTCACGAAACCTGTCCACCTAAAAAAAAAGAAGTCGTCACGGCTGTGGGTAACCGGCTGTTGGTGTCATAAAGTCGGGTCTGTCCGTGTCCACCATGCCGGTGTTACGGTGGAACAAGCGACCGTGTTAACTGGCGACTGATGCAAATAAGAGGAGAACACGTAGCTGCCCTCGTGAATGCCGTCATTGTTTAATTCTTGAATACAACGTCAAATCCTCTCATATACATCTTTTATATATATATCACATACAAATTCACCAAAGGCAGCTTCACGTGTTTTCTTCCTATTTTCTACAGCCGTCGTAACAATACAGCAGGCGCGTTTTGGCTGAACGTCACCAGTTAACACGGTCGCGTGTTCAACCGCAACATTTTTTTTTCCGGCGAAGGAGCTGACGAGTCAGCGCGTCACCGCCGAGACATAAACCACCGTTTTATCCGGTTTTGATCGACATCTTTTTTACGGTACGTGACATTTATATCTTTCTGTGTTATATCTCCAGTTAGGCAGCCAACTGCACGGCACGCGAGGTGTCAGTTTGAAGCTTTAATGGTCCAGAGAGCGACGGTGACGTTGTTCCAAGTGTATTTATTAGCTAGCTAGCTAGCTGGAGACTAAACCAGATAACTAGCCAGTGGATCAATAATGTAACGTTAAATCGATTATTTAGAATTGCTGGTTGACGTCAAATCGTTTTTTTGTTTTTTTGCAATGCTGATTAGTTTCAGGGGGACATTCAGTCTTATTTAGGAAAACAAATATTATAAATGTAGATAGATACACGAGTGGATCAATATACACCACTTATTTAAATGTGTGACGTGGATCTATTTTACGTGGATATATATATATATATATATATACGCACATATATATATATATATACGCACATACCGTACATACTTATTTGGCAAATAAACAATTCTGATTCTGCTTTTGAAGCTACTAAATCCAGACTAATACTTTCAGTCTTATCAGGAACACTTTTAACAGAATACACGAATGGATCAATACACCACTTATTTGTATGTATTTTAAAGACAAAGTAACCCCCACACACAGTAGAAGATAATCACATTATTTCCATAGATTTGAATAAGCAGGTGAACCAGATGTTCCTCCTTTCTCTGCCTTTTTAAAGCTACGACATCCTGACTAATACTTTCAATATCCAATCTATGCAAACACACTAAAAAAAAGACGGAGCCAGATTGGTTGTGAAATGCTTTTGTTCTTTCTTTCTTTCTTTCTTTCTTTCTTTCGGTGAAAGGGGTTGTTTTGTCCCCAATGTTTTCTTCGCCACATAGTATAACAATGACGGGCTTTTAGAAGCTGGATGAGGAAGATCTTGTGTGAATTGTTTGGCACACACACACACGGGGAAAGTTTTTCTTTTTAATTGTTTTTACTTAATTTGTCTTGACTTGTGAAACACTTTGCATCATTTGCTTTGAAAAGTTTATTTTAAGTCTAATGTGTTGTTTGTTTGTTGACATGAAGACAAGCGATGCCACATGTTCCATTAAAGCTGCCACTCCGAGTCAAAGATGTTGTGAAGGATTTTTCCTTTTTTTTATTTTTATTTTTACGGCTAGATTTATATCCAACATTTTTTGGGGGTGTACATTCTTGCATGTATGTTAGCAGTTTAGGCCGTAGCTAACTAACACTGGCGAGGTTTCCATGTTGTGCCTTTCGGATTCAGGGAAAGTTTTTGAGCGTGATCGTTTTATTGACCACATTTCTAATGTGTCGAATTACTGTGATGATGGATGCATCTTGAGATCGGGTGTCATCATATCTGTTGGCTATCCGAGTGAATGGGACAGATTTTTTTTTTTTTTCTTCAAAGTCATTGCCAAGAAAGCTTTCCGCAGGTGTAACCGACATGAATTGGATATTTTGAAGATCCACGTTTTTGATCTTTTGCCTGTAACCGAGGAGACCCGCTTCTGATTTTTTTTATAAAGATGTGAGGTTACAGATGTGATTACGGAGCAGCCAGCTGAGGGTCGTCCCGCTTCACTGCTCGGGACCTGATGGGAACAAGGTCGTAAAGCTTTTTATTGAGCTACAAAGGAGGAGGTTGATATCTGAGATCTTCCATCGTAGTTGACTCCCACAGAAAGAGTTGCATCACTTTGAGACACACACAGTTATTGTGAGCTATTACAAGTTCCCCCCCCACCCCACCCCCTCAATGCTGAAGATGTGAGAGGATGTTGTGTAGATCGGGGCAAGTCTGAGCTTGTGGGAGTCGAGGTGTGAATAGATTGCAGCGCAGGAAAATGAAAGCCCTTTTTTTCCTGAGAAGAATGACCGAGGATCTTTTGACTTTCCTTTTCTTTTCTTTTTTGTCGTCGTGTCACCGTGAAGAAGACCGGCTCTTCTGTGAGGCCAAGTGTCAGGGGAGCGGTCCATGTATAGTTTTACACACACACACACACACACCACAGCTGGGCGTGGCCCAGAGGAGACGGGGAACAGTAGCCTGGAGCCCAACTAACTTTTAATGACTACTTACCGAACCACCGCCGGGGGAAAATAGCTCCCTTCTACGCTCAAACATCTGCAGAGAGTCTGAGACGCGTTCATATCACGTACGCTGCTCTAACTGACAATAACTCTCTTGATTGATCCTATTTCACTGTGTTCTCTCGCAGGATACGATGAGGTGGTGACCCCGGGGTCGGCCAGGCCCCCCCCCCCCCCCCCCCCCGTGAGATGACTGCAGCTCAGCACGGAGGAAAGACGGCGCCGCGCGATTGAGAGCGAGCGAGCGAAGAATGGGCAGGAGCGCCTGGGGCTGCTGGCAAAGCGTCGTCTCCACCGCAGTGCTCTACGGCTCGTTGGCCCTGTTCATCTCCATCCTCCACAATGTGTTCCTCCTCTACTACGTGGAGACGTTCGTTTCCATCTACAAGATCGATAAAGTCTCCTTCTGGGTGGGAGAGGTGAGTGACGGGAGATTTTTTATTTTAATTTTAAATTTTGGTTTGAAGTCCATGCTTGAAATGTGGTTTTTCAGGCTGGGTGTTGAGTCCCGCTAACCAGTTTGATAGGTTGCTGTAATGTCCTGCCCCCAGTTGTCCGTCTTTAAAACCAGTTGGGTTGCAGAGCATTTAAAGAGGCCGGGCACGACAGGAAAAATAATAAGCTTCACGGTAATCAGAGGATCTTCTTTTAGCTTCGTTATAGAAAATATAATGATGTCCTTTTTTGTTCTTTGTTGATGAGGAACGCACACAAGTGGCTGAGTCTTGATAATTGAGGTGCATCACTTTTAATCGCATGGCATTCACCAAGTTTCCCAAACAATCTGACCATAAAACAATAAGTCACCGTTCTATTGTCCAGCTCTACTCAAAAGTAAAACAGAAAATAAATTGCCCGGTGATGATTGTGTTACTCAAAATGGCTCCTGAAGTCAATCCTGTACATGAGTATCACAATTATTTAAACCCACAGCTTCTCCAATAAACAATCCTCCTCTAATTGTTGATGTTCTATGATTTATTGTCCTCGCTGCTGCTCCACAGGCGGTGTTCCTGATATGGAACAGTGTGAACGACCCTCTCTTCGGCTGGCTGAGCGATCGCTCCTTCCTCAGCTCTCCTCAGTAAGTGTCTCCGTCCTCGGCCGCCTTCCTCCTTTTTTTTTTCTCGGACGAATAATATTTCATTTAAGACATCGCATGAAATCAACTGCCTCCAGCTGTTTGCTAATTTAGACCTGTTGAACGTGGAGGTCAAGGTGAATAAGAAGCCATAATTGGACAAAGCGAAGAAACACGTTATTTTGTCAAGCTGAAGATAACACATTTTTGTTTAGTTATTGTAGAAACGCCACAATAACACAGTTCAGCCCAACATCGGTCCACACAATCGTGCATGAATCCCAGTGATTCTGACATCCTCCTGCCCTCCATTCCCTCCTGGATTTCCCAGTCAACCTTCATATTTCTACTGCTTTTCTACGACATTTACACTCTCCCATGCACGCGCAAATGTCTCTGCGTTTTTTATGAGCTGCAGTGTAATGCTCACGGGGTAAACGCCTCGTCGGAGCCAGAACCGTCCAACATTAAAGCCGTCCATCTGTGTTTGCGTTTCATTTTGATTGAGCCATCTGTGACTGAGTCCCTGTCGACAAAGTTGATCACGTTATTCTTTGATGAAAGCGTGTGAGATCTGCAACACCTCACCTGATTGTACAGCGAGGGACTTTTTTTTGTTTGTTGTATATTTTAATGTGTTCGCGGTGCCGACTCTGTATTTACATAGAACAGCCGCCATGTTAAAGTGACAACCCAATGTATCCTCATCCAAAGAGAGTATTTTAATATGGCGCTTGGCTTTGTCTCGTTGCACCAGAGGAATTTTTTTGTTATCACAAAAGTTGTGTTTGTATCTTAATTCCTGCTGTTTTTGTTTGTTTGTTTTTTTCCCAACCAAGGTCCGGCTCTCAGGTCACCACTCCCGAGGTGGTGCTGAAGCGCCTGCAGGCCCTCTCCACCAATGGCCCGCTCTTCGCTCTGTCCTTTCTGGCCTTCTGGGTGGCGTGGGCCCGACCGGGGCTGCAGTTCCTGCTGTGCCTGTGTCTGTACGACGGTTTCCTCACGATGGTGGACCTCCACCACAGCGCCCTGCTGGCGGACCTCGCCGTGTCCGCCGCGGATCGCACGCGCCTCAACTTCCACTGCTCCGTGTTCAGCGCTCTGGGGTCCCTCTCCGTGTTCCTGTCCTACTCCTTCTGGGACAAGGAGGATTTGTACTCCTTCCGCGTCTTCTGCGTGAGCCTCGCGGCGTTTTCCATCGTGGGCTTCTTCTTGGTGTCACGGTTGCTCCGGCGACGTTTCCAAAAGGAGGTCCGCGTGAGACGGGATGAGGCGATGGCGCTCAAAGAGTAAGGATTCTCGCGTCGACGTGTTTTTGGTCATTGTGGTAGTTGTTGTTTTTCTTTCCTCTCCATCTCACTCCTTCTCGTTTCCTTTTGCTGTATCGCAGGCTGAGTGTTGGCCAGGCTCCGCTGACCCATGCGGAGAACCCCGTCACCATTGGACAGTACCTCAAGCAGCTCTCCAAACACAGGAACTTCATGTGGTTTGTGTCGATGAACCTTGTCCAGGTACGATGTTCATCACTCTGGCTGTGCT
Source organism: Cyclopterus lumpus (assembly GCF_009769545.1). Taxonomy (NCBI): domain Eukaryota; kingdom Metazoa; phylum Chordata; class Actinopteri; order Perciformes; family Cyclopteridae; genus Cyclopterus; species Cyclopterus lumpus. Next base: position 15,865,150 of record NC_046984.1, on the reverse strand, counting down.
CTGAAGATAAAGTGGGAAGACGCCGTCGCTCTTTTAGAAAATTCTCTCGAGCGATTCGTCATATTTCTTAAAGTTTTGGATCTGTTCACTTCTCATTGGAGGGGGAAAAACAATGTTTAGTGGATATTCACTCAGGTTTTTATGACTTTAAATCTCCATTGTTGTCTCTGCTCCCCCTGCAGGTGTTTCACTGCCATTTTAACAGCAACTTCTTCCCTCTTTTTCTGGAACATCTGCTGTCTGACAACATTACCGCCTCGACAGGTTCAATCTTACTCGGTAAGAGACGGAAAAATGACTTTCATTCAAGTCTTCTCTAAACATGTTTGAGAGTGCAGTTATTATCACAGCGTAATCGTGTCAAACACTGAAGGATATACCTCCTGAATTCTTAAGAACAGATCGTAACTGGTTAATTTGACATATTTCTATTTCTATATTATTTGCTATCCGTCTTTTTTGTTTACAATTGCTCTGCTTTCTATTGATTTTAGCCATTTTTTTTTGTTTTAATCGAGTTCTGCTTCTGCTCCCATGCAGGCATCTCATACATTGCCCCCCACCTGAACAACTTGTATTTCCTGACACTGTGCCAGCGTTACGGGGTTTACCAGGTTATCCGCTGGCTATTTATGCTCAAACTGGGACTTAGTGTGGTTATGCTGCTGGCAGGGGCTGACCACATTTATCTGCTGTGCATCTTCATCGCTAGGTATGGCCACGCACACACACATCACTCGCGGATCTGATGCATGACAGCTTGTACTTTTGTTTGCTTGTACGTACGCTTCTGTCGAGGACTCTTCTCTTCTGTCGCAGCCTGTTTCCAAGGTTAACTCGACTTTTGTAGCCGAATATTGCGTTTTTCCTTTTCTGACGCAACGGGAGCTTTTGTCCCCAAGGACGAAAACAACGTTGCTCCAGTTTGTGCTTCTTTAACTCGGAATAAGGAGCCAGAAATTATTTATAATCTGTACACTTTCTATCCGTAGACCCTTGAGGTGAATAAGGGAAAAAGTGACACAAAAGAATCTTTAAACAAAAGAGATTTTAGGTGTAGTTAAGGTAAGAAAGTAGAGCAGCGGAGAAGGGATCTTTCTTTCAGAAAGGACAAAGAATAGATGTTAGAATATGACCAATTGAGTCAATAAAGCGCAAAGATGCATTGAATAATCAGAGAAGACGTTTTATTCCATTATTAATGTTTCATATTCCCTGTGGTTCGTCAGACATTAGTCATGGTAGTGTTTGAAAACTTTTATGTTCTTCTCTCAAACTTCCGGCCGATACAAAAACATACTGTTGTTACTGTGTTGTTCACACAATATAATGTGGTTTTGAGCACACCTAGCCACCCCCTCCTTAGAGGCTGCGCTCAACAAATAGAGACATGATGAATACACTCGAGTAGAACATAACACCCTTGATAAACATCTTTTTTTACATTTTTATTTTTTTTAATGCATACTTCTTTGATGCTCCGAGACCGTAACCGGTGACCTCTCTCTTCCTCCTCCTAGTAACCGGGTGTTCACGGAGGGCACGTGCAAGCTGCTGAAGCTGGTTATTTCCGATCTGGTGGACGAGGACTACGTGGTCAACCGGCGTCCGCAGGCCACCTCGGCTCTCCTCTTCGGGATGGTCGCCCTGTTGACCAAACCGGGCCAGACATTCGCCCCCCTCATCGGCACCTGGCTGCTGTGCGTGTACACAGGTACGCACACAAACTGGAGTCCCCGTGAGGAAGTGTGCCAGAGGACCCATCCGCTCAAGTAGCTCAGGCGACTGGCTGTAACTTTTATGTTTTAGAGTGCAGACGCGAGAGCGTCTTTTGGATTTCTCCTCAAACTCTCAGCAAGAAAGCAAATAAACATTCCCCCCCCCCAAAAAAACTAAGGGAAATAATTTATTTCAGACAACTACAACACTTTGAGGCGAGGGATCCAGAAGTTCACAGTCTCAGACTCGTACCTGCACCGCTCTATTTGCTTATTTAGTTTGTTTGCCTTTAAGGATCCTCCTTTTTAGTTGAGGGATTCTAATTAGATTCTTCAAGCAGGACTTCTTTGTTACTTCCACTAGACTCTAATCGTATTTCAGGGAGGGGACCATCCATTCAGATAAAGGAGTTCAGTGTGTGAACTGCTTCATCTGTATTGAACTACCTATTTCTCGTCCCCAGGTTATGATATTTTCGAGAGGGAGCCCGTGAGGGACTCTCTGGTTTCCGTGCCTGACGTGGCCTCCGGCTCGGGGACTCCGCCCCTCCGCCTGGGCTGCTTCTACATGGTGGTGTTCGTGCCTATCACCTGTGCCCTGCTCCAGCTGGCCGCCTGGTCTCGCTTCACCCTCCACGGACGAAAGCTGCAAGGGATCAAGACCCTGAGGCAAGGGGCCCAGCATGGCCACCTCATCGACGTCAAGGCCATATGAGCGGCGTGGCCGTGAAGCTGCACACAGACACTTTTTTTTTTTTTAAACAATCATTTTTTACAATCTCAGCCTCATGTGCAAGAATATGAACCACGACACAACGTGTGGCTCTGTGGACGGTGAACGATGCACAATAGGCTGACAAAGCCCACTGGGAAGAAAAACAACATATTTGGTTAAAGGAAAAATTAAACCTGCCTTATTTTTGTATTTAGATTATTGACTTATATTTATATTTGAACAGATGACCAAAAGATAAAGTCAAACCAATCAATCCTTTTTGGATGTAGTCGGACCAAGGTGAGAACTTTTCACTGCGTTCGCCAAAGACAAGGTGCCCTCTTTTAAACAGTTTTAAGCAAAGCCTCCAGAAAAAACCGCCTTGGCAGCTGGGTAATTTTATCATTAACATCAGCCAGATGTTAATGATAAGAAGAAATTTACCACAGAGCGACAGTTCTGAATTTTCTAACGTTTATTGACAAGATGAAGAACATGACATTAACTTGCATTAATGTGCTCAAGAGTGCCATTGAAACTGCATGGAACACACGTCCTGTTGTTTTTACCAGTTTATTTACATGTACACACGATGGCCTGCCAGTTTGACATGAAGAACTGTGTTTTCTGATCCGTACGGTATTGATTATGATGATTTTTTTTTGCACAAAACTGCCATTTGTCCGTTGTACTTCTAACATTCTGATTGTGACATATATTTTATGTACCGTAAATAATGAAAAAAATGGTAACCATATTATCTTATCACTTTTGTAATTTTTCAGATAATACAAAGAATGCGTGGCGTTACCAATAAACCTCATCTAAAAGTCTACACGGGAATTGTTGATCCTGCAACTTGTAATTATTGTTAACATCTAGTGTTTTAAGGCACTTGGAGTCTTAGCTCTGTGAGACTATTAGACCAAAATGTGTGTGTGGGGGATATTTATAGGCCTGCTGTGTGCTTGCAGGTTAAGACTTCACTGCATGTCAGCGTCATCGTTACCATGAAGGTAATTGGGGTAAGCCTCAAGTGAGTAATACGTTGTCTTTAAGACGACCACTTTTTGTTTCTTAATTTTGGGGAAATTGCACAAAGAAACCACGGGCGGGTTGACCTGCTCGAGGTCCTCAAGCAAAAAGGAACTGCTGTGTGATCATGTTAGTAAAAAAAAACACTTATTTAGGAACATGTGAGCACAAAGCTATTAAAATAAAAAGCTCAGTGCTTTCCAACCATTTTTGCTTATGGGGAAAAAAATGTGAAAATACGCATAGTATAAATATATACATTGTTCAGTGTAACAAGTGTATGAAAACAATAAATTAAATAAAAAACGTTATCTTGACGTGTTTACAGCGTACGCACATCACAGGTCTGCAATGTATGATATTTCTAACGGCTAAAATTCATACCATTAAAAAATAAATAAATAAAATACTTTATACAACTCTTGTAGTACTCTTTGGATGCTTCCTGTACGAAGACGGAAGTAGCATGCGGTGATCCTCTCGCTTTGCCTCTTACTCTCTGCGGTCGTACAGAGTGCCCGGATATTTCCCCTTATACCCTATTGACGGCATTTCCAAGTTTTTTTTTTAATTTTACGTTTAAGTTTATAAATAGTTTCTTTGAGAATTATTCATTATGTTATTTATTATGTTCGGGCTAACAAAAACCTCTCCAAGTCATACGTAAACCTACACGTAACATAAACGGGATTTACGCGACGCTACCCATCATGCACCGCACGCAATATATTTTTTAAAGTTGTATAAATCAATTGCTTAGATTTAGAGAAATAAAAATAATAAAAACACAATTCAATTAAATTTAATCTAACGCGTCTTCAAGGCACAAGTAGACATAAACATGTCGCATTCACACCGGTACCGGGGGTATGTTGGTCTCCACCGACTCCAATACATGTGTATTGTTCTTAATTGTAACAATGTATCATGTCGACGTAAACGTTATTTATTTAGTTAGATGTTGACACACTGAGGAATCTGAAAGTTGTTTTAAAAGGATTTCATTGACAAAAAGTGTGTTTGTCACTCTAATAGACTATAAAAGTCCAGCCCCCAATTGTTGGAGCATTATATGTGTTTCTACGGTGGCCCAGGACGGACAAACCCAACACCGAGAGCTTACCTGAAGGCATTTCTCCACCGCGTTCAGGAAATCCTACAACTTGGACTTTATTTGTTAACTTGAGTAAAGGTCCTGGAGATTTGCATGTTTTATCTTTTTCTTTGCTTATGTGAAACATGTCTTGTTTAAAATTCGGGTTTAACTACAGTGTAGGTCTTGGAGAACATTGACTTTTGGGGCATTTCTTTGTGTGTAAAAATCGTTTCATCCAAGAAAGTAAATGAGATGTTTGCCTCAAGAAATGGCATCTTGTTATAACTATAATTTGTAATTTTAAAAAAAACATACTTTTAGATCATCTTATAGGAAAGTAAAGTCAAGACTTACTTCTAACTCTAATTAAGTGATTTGAAACTACTAATTAGGAGAAGTAAATCAATAAGTTACTTGTATTTTTTTACTTACATTCTGTAAGTTTTTTACTTACATTCTGTAGGTCCGAACTCAAAATAATGACACCAGTTGTATACAAAAAGAAAAAGAAAAGCTGCCTTAAAAACAAATAAAAAAGACTTAAAAACAGACTTACAGTCTGAGAAAAGGCACAGATGACTGTAGTTGAGCTAAACATCCAGCAGAGGGCAGACCCGTGTATAAATATGGGGAGGCAGTACTCAGCTGCTGCAACTAAATACACATACAAATAGTACAATTCACTCTGGTTTTACAGTCATAATGTTATCATGTCTTATTCAGTTTTATATATATATTCTTGTGTGCCTATCATCTGCTTAACGTAAGTACAAATAACTACTGTATCTGCTTTCATGTGTCAACGTGCCTTTTTCTTTGCTTTTAATCCAACAAGTTTGTTACATTTTTTAGTTGTGCTGTCAAAATGAATCACCGCCCCGAGGCTCTTCCCTCTCCACTCCCCCGTCAGTGACGAGTGCCATAAAAAGAATGCATGGATATCTAAAATATGATGGGAAGCGTAACTCAAGAGCCAGACTTCCCATTTCTTGTGGTTTTAGTGCTGTAATGTATCACCGGGTGCTTCTTTCGGTGCAGAAACACAGAACAGGAAACAAGAGTGAGCCAAGCGAGCGGAGACAAAACATCAAGCAGCAGTTTTGAGCTCCACGAGCCCCTGAGATACAAAAACTGCTTCAAGGTCGTTTGAGAGTTCAGATCTTTGAAAACTACAACAGGCAAGTAGACACATTATTATTATTTTATTCCCACACTGAGGCCTTCAGGGAACGCAGGTCCACGGTGTGATTTTTTTTATTGTGGTTGAGTCTGCTTCTTTCTTTTAATCTTAATTATTTGGGAGTTCTCACCCTTCATCTTGTAAAAGTAAACTGAATACCAAAATGCAACATGATATGAGCTAAACGTATATAACTTAATAAATCACAGAGCTCAGTAAAGACTTTTTTCCCCCCCATGTTGCTTTTTATTTCCTGTATTTCATTCTTTTCTTTTTTTTATTATTCAACTGATTTTATAATGCACATACATTGTTGTATCACATACAAGTTCACTCACACTAAATGGTTATATTTTAACGTTACAATTTAACAAATGGCGACGACAAAGACACAAAATTGCACCTTTTGCATCAGAAATTGCTGCAGACACAACAACCCGTTTGTATTATTTGTATTATTTGTGCTGTTTATGAGTTATTCACGGATGAAATAAAGCCAGATGAGATGAACTGAGATTGCCAGGTGATGTCGCGCCGGCGCCGCGCCGAGGGTTCAGTGCAGACTTCCTGTTTTGTGGCCGAGCAGTTCATCAGTGCGACGCTCTCGTGGTCTGTGAGTTTACGTTCAAGCTCACGTTGTTGTGCAGCCGATGTGAGCAGCTTCCTGTGCACTGAAACACGGACTCCAAACTGCATCACAAGGGCCCCCGAGGGGTCAGAAGGGCCCCTGAGTCAATCAGACCTCTACAAACAGACAAAACAAACGATGACTACAGACACTTAAGATTACCACTCTTTGTATTTGCACTTTGTCCTTCTACGTTGTGCAACTGCTGCGCAACAATTTCCCACGGGATACTCAAAGTTATGTCTGAACTTGTCAAATAGACGCAAGATTCTGCCAAAAAAGTTGCAAAACGACGACAAACTGACAGAGACCCAAAGCAACCACCAAGCGGTCCAACATAACTACATTAAGATGCAAAATGACTACAAATAGACACAAAACAACCATAAAGAAACCCCAAACTACCCAAAGGAGACCCAAATGACCACAAAGTGACCCCAGAATGAAGAAATGACCACAAATAGACCACAACGTGACCCCAGAATGAAGAAATGACCACAAATAGACACAAAACGACCATAGAGAAACCCAAAAATACCCAAAGGATACTCAAAATGACCACAAAGTGACCCCAGAATGGAGAAATGACCACAAATAGACAAAATAAAACTACTATGAAATTACAGGGAGATGATATTTTCATGTAATAGGGCACCGAGCACGGACACACAAAAGGTGCGTCCGTGCTCGGGGGCCCGTTGTCTCATAAACAGCATTAGGGACTACAAGGTTAAAAGAGGTGGCATGTTTCTAGTGGAAGTGTGGGAAAGTTAACTTTGAGTCTCTGACATTTACAACAACGCACTTTCGTTTTTTTTTTTAAAGCCACACCAACTTCCCATTTCCTCTATTTGCAGCTCCGAGATGTTGGCGGCGTGTCCGCGGTAACGCGCAGGACGCACACGACACGGGTGCGCCGAGGAGCATGGAGCAGGTGGAGGTGCAGGTGCTGCACGAATTCGAGTACACGGCGAAGGACGGTCGCCTTGTCTCCATCAAGGCCGGCGAACGCTACATCCTGGTCTCCCAGACGAATGAGCACTGGTGGCACGTCCGCCAAGACCGGCACGCCAGGCCCTTCTACGCCCCCGCGCAGTACGTGAAGGCCCTCCCGCCACCTCCCGGGGCCTCCCCTGGTCCTGGTGAGCCGGATGAGTGTGTGACCGACGGTGAACCGGAGGTTATGGCTATTCTGACCCCACGTGAAGAGACAACGGTGATCCGTGCGTCTGCGCCGGGCGCTTCGAGACAGACTCACCGCTTCTCCACTTTTGGTTTCTGTGAGAACGCACCAGATGTGAAGCCCTGGGAGACTCTGCAGGACGGACAGACCACCAGCACCAGCAGCACCATCACCACCAGCAGCATCAGCAGCAGCACCATCACCAGCAGCACCAGCACCATCAGCAGCAGCTTTGCACACAACCAGGATAATATACAGACACACAATTCGACAGAGGCCTTCTCGTTCACGTCTGAACATCTGGGTGCTGGCGGCCTGCAACTGTACGGGACGCCTCACCCCAGGTCAAAGGTCAAAGACGGACGGCGACGGTCTGAAAACTCCCCGCAGGAGGAGAGAGTCGAACAGCAGACACAAACTTTTCTTTTCGATGAAGACATGGACTTCCCTTCCCCTCCTAGGTCTCCCATATACGAGACCATACCAGAGCTCAACATCCCAGAATGTTCTGAGCTGCCTGGTCCTGTTGCTTCGGACGACGCGTTAATGGATGAGCAGCAGAATTCAAATGAAAAAGCAGAAGCTACTTCTCCGACAGATGGAGGTCCCACGCAGCGGGTGAGATGTTCATTTACAATGTTACTGTTTTTTCATTCATTCTTCATCCTGTGACAATTCGTGTCGCTGTGCTTTTGCAGCCAGCAGGTGGCGCAGTTTAGTCAAACGGTCCGGTGTGAAGACGTGTTATTCTCTTACAACTTTACATGAATAGATTCAAAGGGCTTTTTCGACAACAAAAACATTGTGTGTCAATGTGAAAACATATTTCCACAGAGGGGTCTAAACGAATTACTAATAATAAAAATGCACATTACGTGTTAGCATTAGTATTCAGAAATATTTAGGGCATCATTGATACAGCCAGTTGGTTTTAGGAGTCAAGTTATCAGTTACCTGGAGGTCACCTGAGTGTCAGGAGGTTTCTGTTGACTGTAGTATAAATGTGTATTTAACGAGGTAAGAAAGGAGGGAAAACAAGACATAAAATTGTGTTTTTTTCTCCAGATTTTTCTCTCATCTGAATTATTCCATAACACTGAATTACTCAGTATCATGCTTTATTTTAAGGGGTCGATTGACAAAGAGGTCAGGGGCCGCTGCCCTTTGTGGATGGACACAGTGCTGCAGCAGAGTTCAACTCTCAGCCCACCTCAAATAAATAATGTCTTAATAATTTCACTTCCTGCTTTGAGGAGAACCATATCCCGACTCCTACTTTCATTTGATTATCTGCATTCATCAATCTGGTGGTGACGTATATTCTGCTTTAACACGGTTCTGTACGTGGGTGGACATGTTGACAACTCTGAGAAGAGTCACGTGTCACGTGTCATATATAAAGTGTCACATTTGTAAAACTCGTTTACTCAACACACTCGAGTAATATAACAGAGCTATTAGCAACATTACGACAACGCCATTAAAAAGATAAGTGCTTATCATAATTGCTAAGCGCATTTAAATGTTGTGATTTGTCAAAGTGGAGCTAATTGTAACTACTCTACATAGTTATAGTTAATTCAAATCCACACCAAAGGATTAGAAAATATGTGTGTGTATATATATATATATATATATATATATATATATATATATATATATATTTATTAGCTGTTGATCTTAAAGCCCTTTTGTGTCTCCAGAGGGAACCACGCCTCGTCGGTTGGAGCTGATAGCAGTTAGATATATACAGATTAATATATATATATATATTTTATATATATATATATATATATATATATATATATAAATAAATAATTTAAAATTAATTAATTTATATACATATATAATATATATATATATATATATATATATATTTATATATATATATATATATTTAAATATATATATATAGCAGTTAGATATATAGATTAATATCTATATATATATATTTTATATATATATAAATAAATAATTTAAAATTAATTAATTTATATACATATATATATATTTAAATATATATATATATATATATATATACATAGCAGTTAGATATATACGGATTAATATATATATACATATATATATATAAATAAATAAAAATATATTTATATATGGATTAATATATATATATTAATCTGTATATATCTAACTGCTATCACTATCAGCTCCAACCAACAGGCGTTCCCTCTGGAGCCACAAAAGGGCTATATTATGTGAAGCAATGTTCACATAAACAGTAACATTGGCACTTTTAAACAGACTATTGGGTGTAAAGTTCAACTCCAGTCTAACTTCCCACCACCGGTTCAACGCAATCCGGATTTCAGAGACATGTGGATTTCGGTCACGAGTCCTTCTCGCAGTGACGGTCCAGACTTCAGGGAGAAGCATTGGTCGAGTTCACAGCATCCGCGCCAGCTCATCAGCATATGAATGGCCGGCCGTCCCCTCCACGCCATGAAAAGAGGTGCTGAATACCTCACGTTGAGGGCAGCTGACGCTCCGCGGAAGAAGTCTCCTCGTTCACGTGTATGTGTCCTCTCAGGGTGTTATGCCACTCGGTCAGTGACGTCACCACTCGGGAACAGGTTGCAAACAGGTAGTTGTCGAGGCCCCGGAGGGTGGCGAGGAAGGAGTTAATCCGAAAGCTGGCGGGGCCACTCCCCAAACCTGCAGCTGCCACCTGGTTTCTCCCCCCCCCACCTCCCCCTCTCACGAGCGGCACCCGGACGACCGATCCCCGGGGAAGAGCGAGTCACCGCGGCGTCGGGACGCGACGAGACCGTGGAGAGCTCGTGTCGCCTGGATGTTAGTTGGTTGGATGCAAACATTAAATAAAAGAAGAAACTAAAACAACAACAACAACAACAACTTTAGTTTGGGGTAAGTTTCACTGCCATTGTTGTGTTTGCACCTGTTGCAAGGTTACAGGATACGAGGAAGTTGGTGAAGGAGCGAGTGTTTGGGAGGATTTCTGCACTTCGTGTGTGTGTGTGTGTGTGTGTGTGTGTGTGTGTGAGACACTGTAGAGTCGTGTAAAGACTGCATCCTCTCCCAGTATACCCAGTGACTGTATCATACCAGCACAGTAGGTGTTTGCATCACTTTTAACAATATTTATTTAACTCGTGATAGTTGGTAGTTGGTGCGTTTCTATTTCAGTGTGAATGAATGAATGAGCTTGGGGGGGGTGTAGACGTGCCAGGACCCCTCAAGTGCAGTAACTCTCTGCCCCCCCCCCCCCCCACACACACACACACACACACACAAACACAATGGAGGGCCATCTCCATGGTGATGAGAGAGAGAGAGGGGGGGGGGGCTGGCCCACCTCAACAAGCAGGAGCTTTTAGAGCTTTTAGTGCCAGCCCTGCCATGCAGTTGGCTCCTGTGTGTGTGTGTGTGTGTGCGTGTGCATGTGTAATGTGCAGAACTTGCAATTAGCCCCGAATGTAGGTCACTTAATATCAAGGGCATGTCGGCTGGTTCTCTGGTCTCTGAGGGGAATGTTAAGTTTGGTAAGTGGGAGGACGAATCCAGTTGGGATTGGGAATCCGAAGTTCGGTAGAGCGTGGTGTCGGTGCCCAGTCGGGCCTGGTTTTGTTTAATGGTGCACGTTCTTCCTTATACATTATGTACACGCTGTGTATGGCACCATGGTAAGAATCTCTCCTCGGCTCCATGAATAATACTGAGGAACGTCTGAGGAATCGACCAAAAGTTTAGATAATCGTCTCCCATTCAACTATTTGGCAACTAAAAGAAGAGCGACCCTCTTATTTTGTCCCTCTCGTGCACACCGACGACGTGATTTTTATTTCCTCTCTTCGGCCTCGCCGAGAGAGTCGAGAGCTCGGTGCCTTTTTTTGTGTCACCGATCAAATCGAATACCAAAGAAACTGCCCCGACAGGTCGCGTGAGATTCGGATGCCTGCTTGAAGGTTCATCAAAGTGTAAAACAGGTGCAGCTTTCGCCGTCGTTCATTTGTACCATTCTTATCGTCAAATTGTACGAACGTATCGCATATCGATACAAGTGATAGCAATATGCTTAATTTGGTTTAAACGTTTGCGAGCCGAGCACCGAGATGCCTTTTCCCACTTTTCCGTCTGTTTGAATTAGTTTGATTCAGTCGCAACTTGGAAAACAGGTTGAAGAAAAATAACGTTTCTTAATAAATCTTTCGACAGATTGCTTCGCTCTTTGAGTCGGATGTGCACGAGAGGCACAACCTGAGGCTTAAGGCAAGGCGGCGCGTAAGAGTAAGTTTCATAAACAATATGATTGTTGTGACGCAGCGCTTACACCCAGCATGCATTGCTTTGTCTTTTATCTTCTTGAGACATATCGATCCACAAAGTAATGCGAGGATGCAGCTCATCTCTGTCCGGAGTGAAGAGGGGAATGTCTTTTTGTTGTTGTTGCAATTTAGTTTTTGTTAGTTGTTGCTGCAGAAGCTCCTCTGGGGCATGCAGACTTTGGATATCTACCTGCAACCGAATGTCAAAGTTGCCTCAGAGAGCGTTGCAACAACTGGTACTTTAAATATTTCCCCTTCCACTCAGAAAACACAGAGTAAGAGTGAGAGAAATCCTGTGAGGAACAAACAAACAAACATCGGCCTGAAGCGCAAAGACGAGATAAGAACGCGATAAGCTGATGGATTCCACATTGGGCCTTTTTATCCTGGATTCCGGGCCATGAGGAGTGTGATGTAAGAGGAGGCGGAGCCCGATGGATTCAATGGCTCGACTGTGTGCTTTGTGGAGTGATTTGGGCCCCAAATTGGCGCTCCATTGTTTGATTGGATGAGCGCTAATGCGGTAAAGCAATCACGCAGATTGCTGCTTCATGCGTTGCTGAGGGGCAGAGCTGCCCCGGCGCACAAGGACGGGAATCGTGCTTCCGACAACACCGTTCAAGGTCCACACGCAGTTGTTTAAAAGCAGGAGACATTTGCATCTTTCTATTAAAACCAGATGAATAGAAAGAGAGAGTTTCCAGAGCAGAGAAAAAACATAACAGTATGATCTCTTAGGGCACATTTGAATGGCAAACTATAATCTGTCCAGGCACCTAAAGGAGACTATTATCTCCTTTTTTATACTATATTATTATGCTCAATTATAGGTCCACACTTGCTTTTTTTTGGGGGGGGGGGGGGGGGGGGGGGGGGGGGGGGGGGGGGGGGGGGGGGGGGGGGGGGGGGGGGGGGGGGGGGGGGGGGGGGGGGGGGGGGGGGGGTTCTACTAGAACTCTCTCTCCTCTGTCTGAATGTACCTGCAGTAATTTGGCACTGCGTTGCTAGGCAACAGCGCAGGGTCCATGTTTACGTCCTGTCAGCTGTCTGCCACTCACACACACACACACACACACACACACACACTGCACTAGTTTTGGAGTTTAAAACTGTGAAGTGGTCTCAATGGTCATCTCGAAACTTCGACATGACCCTGCAGTCGCCACAACCTCTGTTGAAACCGCCACGAAGCGCCCCGCCAGCTGTCCGCAGAAATGCTTCGCGTCGCACCGCGGAGAAGGAAGTGATGATCGACCCAACATTTTGGCCCTGAAGCCAGACTTCCTGTTTCAAGCCTCTTGGACTTTGCATTTTTTTTTTTTTTTTTTTTTTTTTAAAAACATGCAGTCTCGTTAGGAACAGCTGGTTATAACTCCCATAATATTGTGGGAAACAATTACTTCCCTTATTGAGCCACGTCGTCGTTGTTGGCTGACTGACCTACTGTAGCGCGGCGGGTCAAACACTGTACACGGAAGAGCAGCTGCTGCACATGGAGATGTAACATTCTCTTAATTTTGGACTTTAACTCTTAAGACGTAGTTTCCATGCAGACATTTTCCTTTTTCATCACACGGGGGGCCGACAGGCAGGAAGTAGGTTGAAGCCACCGGCCCCGTTTCTCTCCTCTATCTCTTCTCCGTCTTGTTTTCATTGTCTCTTTCTGCTTTTTGGCTCCACAGACAGTTGCCCTCTACCCCACCCCCCCCCCCCCCCCCCACCCCTGCACAGGAATTCATGCATGTGAACACACACACACACACATCTCACACAGCCCTCACACAGCCCCCTTCCTGCCTGCTATTGTAACAGAGCTCACAGTTCTCCTTTCTATCTGGGCTGCAACTGTCACAGCTGCTGCGAGAGGAGGACGTGCTCGCGAATGTGCGTTGTGCGTCTCTCCCATCACAAGAACGAGTTCGAGGCCACTTCAGTTCGCTTTGGACGCATGGCTCCTCTTGGGTAGAGGGAAATAAACATGGTGGACACGTACTCCAGGGTTTGGGCAAGTCACGGGGCCAAGCGGGGCCTGAGCCTGCCGGTGGTTCCCCAGGTAGGCGATCATCAAAGCGGCTTTTTAATCTTTTTATATATTTTTTTTATTGCTATACGTTGTAAATTTGGAGTCCCTGCGGTCAGCGTGCTTTATATGGCTATGTGTTTTGATGACGCTCGAAGCTTCCTGCTCTGTGTCAACATGCCACCCCTGCACTTGTCTTTTCCTGTACTAAAGTAAAGCGGTATGAATGGTGAAGTTACGGTTGCTGTGCACAAGCTCAGCCTCTCTTTTTGATGCTGTTGTGAAGACTTTTCATGTCTTTTTCATCTGAAAGACGCAGCGAGAAGCTCTGAATTCTTGCGTTTAGGTCTGAATTCTTCACTTTCGTTTGTTGGCATCTGCCCGTCAGTGAATATTTGTGAATTATGTCTGATATTGGGAACAGCCAGACCAGAGAAACTATAGTTTATGATGCGTAAGGTAATATTCATATACTGTACGTAACTGCATCAAAACACAAGAGCAACTGAACATTTTAAAACGGTGCTCAAAATGTTCCTTTTTTCTTCCGAAGGTTTGATTTTCATGGCATGTTTTCTGTCATAACACTTTAAAGTACTACTAACCAGGGTGAAAGAAGCATGCAGGTCCTTTATTTCAGTAAAAGCACCGACACATTCTTTTAGAAATACGCCTTTACAAGTAAAAGTCCTGCGTTAAGAATCTGACAATACAGATTCTGAGCGAAATGTAACGAAATGTATCAAAAAGTAAAAGTACTCATTCTGCAGAAAAATGGCAGCTGTGAGCGAAGACATAATAAGTGAGCAACATAAACAAGTTCTTTATATGAGGTTCGGTATCTCAGTGGTTCCAAAACTAGAGGTCACGAGATGATTAATGAAAGAGATGAAAATAAGAAAAAACTAAATTCTGTGACACAAAAGCGTCTCTTTTTTTTTTTTTGGGACGCTTCTTTAATTGTTGCTTTTGTTTTTATGCAATAATTAACCTTGTTTGGCAATTATTTAAATAAAACTAGAACGTTGGTTCTGGTAGAATGTTTACTGGTTTAATTTTTAAGAATTAATTGTTTTATTTGTTTGTTTTTTTTAAATATTTGTTTCTATGTCAAATCTAGAAAAGTAATAACGACCGCTGTCAGATAGAGGCAGTGGAGTAAAAAGCACAATATTTCCTTTGGAAAAGTTGCATCGAATATAAAAATAAAATAAAGTAAAGTCGAGTAAATGTACTTGGATTGATATATTTGCATGCTCGTACTCTGTGGCCGTCCCTTCATACTGCGCTTGTTGATCTGTTTGCACAATCTCTCCTTCCATTGCATGATGATGTCAGAGATCGATGATGCGGCTCTTTCATTTCCCCCGTCTGCCTCCTGTGCAGGCGGGTCGTGCGGTGCGGATCAATCTGTGTAGGGGTCAGCGGTCTGGTCGATGGCCTCGTGGTCAGATCGGGATCGATGAGGAAGCAGAAGTGATAACATCCAATAGACGGATGAAAAAACACAGCTGATCGGGAAATCCATAACGTGGAAATAACCAATGTTAACCACTTTGATCTATATGAGTATTCAATGAATGAATACAAAATACTCCATTGCGAGCAAATGTCCTGCATTCAAAGTATTAGGTAATTATACTTAAAGTGTAAAAAGTACTCATACAGGAAATGGTCGCTGGTGTTGTATTTACATATTTTATATATATATATTTATTTATCTATATTTTTATTTATATATATATATATATATATATATATATATATATAGATTTTTTTGCACCGAACAAAGCATTACAAAATGTGCCTCCTGATGCTAAGTACGAAGTAGAATAACGATAAAAACACTCACGTAAAATACCCCAAAATGTTTACTTAAATACAGTAAAGGACCAAATGTACCTAGTTTACACCAGTGCCTGTTGACGTCTCTTCTTCAAAGCATTGCACATTTATCAGAGTGATGAACGGATGCAACACACACACACACACACACACACACACACACACACACACACACACACACACACACACGCACGCACACACGCACGCACAGGGCTCAGGCCTTGGTAAATATAGACCATGAGGCTCTATAGTTGAGAGGCAAGAGGTAGTTAGAGCGTGGTCTGAAAGAGTGCATTGCCACCATGAAGGCATATGAAGAGCTCTGCAGGGCGTCAGAGGTGTTGCGTCAGTCGAACAAAATCGCATTGTTGTTTTTAACCCTGGCAGGGGGGGGGGGGTCATTTCAAGTGTAATGGTGACACTTTTCATTTCACAACACTTTGAGAGTACCGAGGACAGAAGCGGCCTTTCATCACGCCCTCGGTGTCACTCTCAATTGCGTCTCTTTTAAACAAATGAGTTGTGACGATTTGCATTGGCGTCGCGTGGCAGTACCTGAGGATGGCAACCTAGTTTCTTTGTCATTTAATTAAATTCTTTTTTTTCATTGCGGCTAAAGCAAAGATATCCTCTGGACATTGTTTTCACACGGGAGAATTAGACTCCTTTTGTTTGGGTGTTTTTTGACAAAGAGATTGAATTAAGTAATCATCATTATTGTGGGAGGCACGCCTCTGTGGTGTGTGTGTGTGTGTTTGTTGTTTTGGGGGGGGTTTTCAGCTGTGGGCTACTTCCTGTACTCTGGTGCTCAGATGCGGAAGGATGACTTATTCAGAGATGTGCTGTCAGTGAGAGAGGCGGGGCTACAAGTCTGGCACTTGACACAGTTTTAATCGTGTACACCGAACACTTTTTGTGCAAGCTTGTTTTGCCCAAAAATAGCTTTACACACACACACAAACCTGCACTTGAGTTTTCCTGTTTACAGCAACATCTTCTTTTTGTGGCCTTTCCGCAGGTGGAGAATCAAAGTCTCCGGTCAGCCGTCTACGCCAATGTAGCACAACTTCGCCAAAGCACCTCCGAGTCTCCCCCCTCGTCCTACTCGCCCTCCTACCTCGACCCAGAGGGATGGGAGGTGCACGTTGACGAGGACAGCGGACAGGAGTACTACTACCACCCGCCCACGGGGCGCACCACCTGGGACAACCCCTTTCTGGACTCCCCCACGGACCCCGAGCCGCCCTGTTCCCCGTCGCCTCCTCAGTCTCCCGTCCTTTCTCCGTCCGCCGCCTCCCCGCCCGCGTGGGCCTCCGACTGGGAGCAGTTGGTGGATGAGACCAGCGGCCGCCCCTACTTCTACAACCCGATGTCTGGGGAGACGTCCTGGGAGCCCCCGGAGCACCTGAGCCCCTACCCGCCTCTGATGGAGCCCATGAGCGTGCACAGGTTTCACGAGGAAGGGCCGGTAAAGACGGCTGCTCTACTTAGCCTCTCCCTGTCTCCGGTTTTAGCTTCACCCTGGGGAAAGCTGTAAATACGGTCTGCTTTTAATGGAATTAAATCCCCTGCACCTCCATAGCAGACGGGACTGGTTTTCATTAGGAAGAGCTCACAGAATGTCCCCAGCAGTCGTGCCCCTAAGTATAAAAGACATCTGTCCTCATTTTGAATTTTGTTTTATTACTATTCCAGAGAGTCATGGGAGGGGGGGGGTTCAGGAGATATCGTTCACTTTATATGAACATCTCGAGTTTTCAGCTGCTTTTTCCTCACAACGTGACCCCTTTTTTTTCTGCCCCTTAATGGCTTCTGTGAACTAGAAAGAAAGAATACTTCGAGGCCACGGAAACGCTGGCACTTATTCATCAAAGTCGTGGAAAAGTAATTGAGTATCTGGGTCACAGTGGGAAAGGAGTAGGTTGACATATTTTATTTAGGAAATACACTTATTATTATCTTGCCAAGACTCGGATGAGAAGATCGTCCCCACACTCGTGTCCGTACGTTAAAAATGCTACGCTTAGCTTAGCACAAAATGAGGGAAGCAGCTAGCCTCGCTCTGTGCAAAAAAGTCAAAAAGAGCTCCAGAGAACACCAGGAAGTGCCGCCAAACGAAAAATTAGTGATTGTTTTTTTGCAGTATCAAAGAGTCCTGTGCCACGTTGACCTATTTTACAAAAGGTTTCTACACAGGAAATTCTTGTGTAAATAAGAGAAAACAATAAAACTATTAAGGTCAAACAAAGAGAACACCATTCATTGGTTAATCTGCACAACACTCCTAGACGCATATGTATTTTCAATAAACATTTTCATCCACAGCCTCCCTTTCCCGAGGAGGACTACCCCGAAGGGGTCTACCCATCTGCTGATCCACCAGAGGGGTACGAGGATCTCTTCGCCGCGGGCCCTCCCACTCTCCCTAGAGAGTACAGCATCAGTCACGTGAGCCAGACCGTCATCCCGCGGGCCACCCTGGACCGCAGCACCCCGACTGGTTGGACCCTCAATGTGGAACCCAACGGGACCTGGGTGTTCACTAGCGAGCACTCGCCGGAGCAGGTAGCTGCACGGGCGCGCTCAAGATTAAGAGATATATCCGTGCTGTGGGAATCGTGTCTAACAAAGAAACTCCTCGTTGTTACGTTTCAGTGGATCAAGTCCGTGGATGATCGAGGGCAGACCTACTTCTACCTGAGAGACGGCTCCAGGTCTCAGTGGACCCTGCCCGAGGTTAAGAGCCCTCCACAGGTGATCGCTGAGAATCGGTTTGTTCGTGACGCGCAGTGGAAGCGCAGTTGCCCTTCAGAACACAACGTTTTAACACGTAGTCTGAAAGTCAAACAGGTCCCTCAGGGTTTTCAAATACTTGCACCATGACTAAACTGAAACTTTCTTTCCTTCAGGCCTCCGTGGCCGCCGGCCAGTTCAGGATGGAGAACGGCGTCGAGGGGGACAACGCGTCGGTCATCAAGAACTGGAGGCACACCATGGGACCCGGGCAGCTCAGCCCCTCGGCCCAGGACGATGGGGTACGCCGTACACGCTTTCACACACACACACACACGCACACTCAGGTACCTGCAGGTACATGCGTGGCACATCATAGGGTGTGTCCGCCGGCAGAGACGGGAAAGCTTTAGTCAACGAGAAGAAGCGAGGCCACTCCCAGGTTTTTAAAGCCTTATTTAGCAAGGCAAATCGACGTGCGCGCTCGTATGTACAGCAACAGCTCGAGCACAGCGCCGCCGGGGGGAGGGGAGGGCTGCAAATGTGCACAAACACTTGGGAGTTGCTGGATTCAAATGCCCGGGTTCCTCCTACTAAGCAGTCAGGGTTTCAACACCTTGCCCAAGGGCACAACAGAAGGGTAGGGCCGGCTTCTGTGTTGTGATCCCGTAATTATGATTGTAGATGCGTCTCCTAGTTGTGGTTCACACACACACACACACACACACACACACACACACACACACACACACACACACACACAAAACCTGGAGAATTCCCAACATATGTAATTTAAGTCATTTAAAAGTCAATTAAAAAAATATATATCGCTGAAATGTTCACGTCCTTTTAAAAAAAGAAAAAAAAAACATTGTGAACAAATATAATTCATGAAACGTTTTTTTTCCTGAATCTGCTCTTTTGATTTACAGAATATGGTTTTACTATGTTTAATTAATACAATAATAATTTAACTATAGCAAGTTTTCTCTTTTAAGCTCATTGGCTCATTATCTCCAACAATAACGGTCGATGTGAAATTGCATAGTCAAAAGAAATGTTCAAAGAAATGTAAATCTGCTCGTCGTTCCAAACTAAACGGTATTCTGCTGCTCAGAGGTTCGTACCGACTCACCGAAGGAACACGTCCGACTACAGCAGCGACAGCTCCAGCACAGGAAACTCTCCGGAGACGCAGCACAACGTGAGTGCAATCCAGAATACTTTGAGCAAAGTCCTTTCAACACTGTGAGCGGCCTCGTATCTGAACGGCGTTCTGGTCTCTCTCCCTGAAGGCTTTTGGGGTTAGACCCTGGAGAAACCCCTATTATCTGACCGCCAAGTGGCTGCGCTATAACGTGGGTTGTTAGTTTGAGCTCCACTCATAGATAGCAGCGTCTATCTATGACGGGCGAGAGAGGTGCGACTTTAAAGTCGGTTTCATTGCCTGCATCAAAGTGCATGGATCTGCTGGGATGCATGTTTTCAACCACACTGGTCATCTAATAAACCTGCTGTTTACCGGCTGTACTCGGGTCATTTTTGGGAGTTAATCCACCGCCAACCTCAACCTCACCTCACTTTTAAATGCTCAATGCACAACCAGCGTACGTCTGTATGTACGGATGGACAACCCCCAAAATATTAGTCACAGAGTTCTTCACAGTAAAAGTAAGTTCACATTTTACAAGTCATAAATCTGCGGTGTAAGTGTTGGTGGTGGATTAGCTTCTAGGCTTCCTGAAAACGGCAAAATGCGAAAATTAAATCATAAGCGTAGAAAAAGTATTTCCTCCCGCCCTCGTGATACCTCAGAAGAGCCGGGAGGCAATTTTTCTTTACATCGTTCTCAAACTCGTCAAAAGTCGTGAATTCATCTGCTCAGAAAATCGCACCATTCTGACCCTTCAAGCATATACAGAATAGATCTTAATAATCGGTTTTAATATTAATATAGTGAAGTCTTCCTTTGTCACAGAAGAGCCTTCGCTTCCTCTCGGGAAAGCCCGGCGACTCTAAACACAGATGGACGAGGAGGATATTTCTGCATATAAGGAATTCATCATTGCACGCTGAACGCCGCATGCTCCCACGCATGCATGCATGCATGCATGCATGGCTCGCGTCAACGCAGAGCTCGAACGTTACAAACGGCCCATAAAAGAAATCAAAATGTTTTGACCTTTTTCAGGTGCAGAACCTGGAGAAGGCCGGGATCCTCAACAAAACAAAAGTGTGTGAGAACGGCAAGAAAGTACGGTAAGCGGAAAAAAACGTCCCTTTTTTTAAAGGACTCTCTCTCATGCTTGGAGCTTCAGTTTGGAGTCATGTGTCCCCCCCACCCAGCCTGTTTGTGACGGTTATTCCCCCCCATCTGAAGGAAAAACTGGGCCCAGACGTGGACGGTTCTCCACGGAGGAGTGCTGACGTTCCACAAAGACCCAAAGTCTGCAGCGATGGGGGCCTTGGTACGACCTACACTTGTGTTACACGTGTAACACCTAAAGAAAGCCGTGGAAAACGTTACGTTACGCGTCGCCTTCACAGGGAGTGACGGGCGCGCAGAGGAATTCCTCGGGCACGAAAAAAAGGCGGCTCGTACCTCTGGAATGCGGCGCCGCCGGGTTTTTTTTTGTGGTGAACAGCCGTTTGTTTGTTTATTTAATGTTATTAATTTCTTTTGTGGGTTCTCCACGCAGCACAAGACCAATCAGATCGTCCCGGAGGTCACGGTGGACCTGCGAGGAGCGTCGATCGGCCGGGCGTCGAAGGACAAGTCCAGCAAGAAGAATGTTTTAGAGGTGTGTTTGTTTGTTGACATGGAGTGTGTGTGTGTGTGTGTGTATGTGTGTGTGTGTATGTGTGTGTGTGTATGTGTGTGTGTGTGTGCCATGAGCAAATAACACACGTGCCTGCATTTCTTCTCTTTTTTTTATGCCTCTCGACTAAAACATGATCTTGTGTATTGATCTAAAATATTAAGATAAGCGGTGATGTGATTTGTAATTCAACATTGTTTTTTCTTTTTATCTCGATATCTCTCCTCCAGTTAAAAGGGAAGAACGGCGTTGAGTTTTTGATACAGTACGATACCGAAAGCATCATCACGGACTGGTACAAAGTCTTAATGGACACCATACGGCAACTGGTAAGTCCATTTAACTGATGCGTGAAAATTATCCACATTAAACTGCAAACGTATTTATTTATATCTCACTACTACTGCTGAGACGTCACAGGGAATAGGCTTATTATTATTATTATTATTATTAATAAAAATTATTTTTTAAATAAGTTGATTTGCTTTGGAAATATCTTTAACACACTGGTAGCTTTTTTTTATTGTAAGAAAAATACAGTTTAAGGACTGATTAAATTAACTTTTTATCAATTATTTCGTCCCGTAGAGATTAAAAATCTCTTCTTCCAAAATAAATACATTTTACAAACAAAAGCGCAAAAAAATAAAAAAACACTTAAAAAACAAAACGGAAAATAATTTAAAGCAGCATAAAAGAGTCAAGTAACAGGATTAAAGAGCACATTCCATCATCAGTGAATTAACACGGACAAGTAACCCTGTTTTCCAAATATGGGCATGCTTATAAAATAATCTAATTTAAAGTGTCCCTGTAAAACTTTTTAGAAAGGAAAAAGACAGTTTGAGGAATGACGCACAAAACTTGGACTGATAGTAGCCGGCAGTTTGTGTGATATGGCCTTTTTTAATAAAGAAATTAATTCTACCCAAAGAGGAGATGATTGATGGACTCAATGTGCGTCTCTCACCAGGAGTACCTGGACCATCATTCGGAGGAGGACGACGGGGACATTTACGAGAAGATCGCCATCACGGAGCGAGATGACAAGCGAGATGACAAGCTCCCCGACAAGCGGAGACGTGAGTAAAAAGGAAAAATCCGTCTCCTCGTTTAACTTCTTTTAATTATTTAAATGTCTAACATTGTTTTTGTGGGGTTTTTTTTTTGTGGGGGTGGGTGGGTTTCAGCCTCCAGGCCGAGCGTCACGCACTCGTCCAGCTCCGCGGGCGACACGGACCAGAAGCGGATCCGAACCAAGCTCATGAAGTTCCTCATGAAGCGGCCCACGCTGCAGTCCGTGAAGGAGAAGGGATACATCCGAGGTAATCGGTCACATGACACAAAGTAGGGCTTGTTCATTCATTTTGACTAGAAGCTGATGGACCAGACTTTTGAACCCTCAACACTGTTTGTGGTTGTTTGTGTACGTAAACACAAGCTGTTTTTTGTATTTTTCATCAAATTTGGAATATACTTGTTTATTTATTCTCATTTCCTATATTGCACAATACATATTTATTACTTCTATTGCATTAGATCGTCCCGCTGTGTATCATACGCATGCTGTATTCTGTCACAATGTCATATACGGGCAATTCTACCAAATTGGTGAAAACTATTTAACAAAACAATTAAGTATTCAGACATAGATATTTACTGAGAATATGTTATGGTCTATTTAAACCCAATGCATAAATTAGCTAGTGACAAGCTATTTATAGGGTACTTGTAATGTAAAGTGTCTTTGAGTATCACGAAAAGCACTATGTAAATTAAATGCATTATTATTATTATTATTACTTTCTATTGCGAAGTAGCTGTCCCTATCCCTGACATCTACATTTCAATTTCTGTAAATAACACTTAAAAACAATTTTAAAAAAAATGTTATTTAATGGTGTAATTTCAAAGATTTTTATGATTTTAAGTTTAAACAGAAGTTGTAAGATTTTGATTTATTGTGATGGGTTTAATTTTAAAACTATAGCCAAAAACATACAAAATAAAATAAAAATGTACAACCTGACTTTGAACCAATTCGGTAGAATGACCCAAATACTTTTAACAATACTTGATGTTGAACTGAGTTATGTATAATTATATAACCCAAACATATCTTCTTCTATTCATTAATATTTTCCCAACGTAACTACAGTATTTATTCTGTCTTCGGTGGGGTGATAGTGCTGCGACTCTGACCATGACTACCTCTGTTACTAATAATAATAATAATATTAATAATAACCGTGTTCTTCCTGCCTGTAGACAATGTGTTCGGATGCCATCTGGCCACACTGTGCGCTCAGGAGAATAACACAGTTCCTAGTTTTGTGGAGAAATGTATCAAAGCCGTGGAGAAGAGAGGTAATCCAACATGTAATCCCACAATCATGTTGAAGTATTGTTGTTGTTGTTGTTGTTGACTTCCTGATGTGTTGATGTGCAGGTTTAGACATTGATGGACTCTACAGAGTGAGTGGGAACCTCGCGGTCATCCAGAAGCTCCGCTTCAAGGCCGATCACGGTAAATCTCTCGCCACCAGTTTTTAAATTCAGCCGGTGACTGTGGACTGCAGCGCCCCCTGCCGTGCGTTAACGGGCTGTGCACCTGTTCTGTTGAAACAGAGGAGCTGGACCTGGAGGACGGCCAGTGGGAGGACGTGCACGTCATCACCGGAGCGCTGAAGTTGTTCTTCCGAGAGCTTCCCGAGCCGCTTTTCCCGTACAGCCACTTTAACGACTTCATCACAGCCATCAGTAAGCAGACTTTACAATGCATGAATATTAACACACTATATAATAATAATTATAATAATAATTCAAATGTATATAGTGCTTTTCTAGACACTCAAGTGTGTATGTGTGCATTCAGTCTCAATACAGGCGATATTTAAATTAACATGAATGACGTTAATAATGGGGATTGGTTCATGTTCATTATATTTATAGCTAATCAATAACTTTTGTCCTGTTTTTCTAAGGGAATCCTGATTACAAAGCAAAAGTGTCTCACATGTGCGAGCTGGTCAACTCCCTCCCTCGGTCAAATCATGACACCATGAAACTCCTTTTTGGGCATTTACGAAGGTATTTCTTCACTTTTTTTATTTATTTGATCCTTTGCCCTGTTTTCCATCAAGTAGTTTGACAACTTCCAACTGATGAATACATGTAAGGAGGATATTGAACTGACAAACCGATCCTCTGTTTTCTCCTCCCCACAGGCTCATTCAATACGGAGAGGACAATCGCATGACGGTGCAGAACGTGGCCATCGTGTTCGGCCCGACTCTGCTTCGGCCGGAGATGGAGGCGTCCAACATCGCCATGCACATGGTCTTTCAGAACCAGATCGTGGAGCTCACCCTGAACGAATACGAGCGCTTCTTCTTCTCCAGCTAAAAAAAAAAAAAAAAAAGCCCGGCCGCCGCGCCTCCCACGGGCCAAACGTCCTCAATGTGCTCACGTTACTCCAAGTGCTAGATTGACCCCCTTCTTCGCGTTCACGTAAAAACGGCTTCAGTGCAACATCCGAAAATGAAACTCCCTCTTGTGAAATAAGTTTAAAGGGCTCTTCAAGTTTTCTTCGCTCAGGATATTTGAGGTTTAACCACATATAAATATGATTAAATGTGGTATTTTCTGAGAATATTTGAAGCCGGTCTAACCACTGTTTTGTCCAGATTTAGTCCCGTAGGAGGCTGACACCGTTAGATCCATCTTTGGCAGTATTATATATGATTGAGTCACGCGGGCGGGGGCATCTCAGAGCTATCGGGCTTGTTGCTTGGGTTGAAGAAAGAGTGCATCAGATTGCTCGAGCTGTCCTAATCTTTTAAAGTATACTTTCTGGATATTTGAATTGTTTATTTTTGGCATTGTTGAAATCGTGGCGATAACAGAACCCAAGTCAAGGGTGCACGGATGCATTGATGCTCTCCTCAAAGAAAATGCTCGATGATTGCTACCATCTTTATTTTAGAAATTGGAACGACATTTAAATATTGTTTTGAATTTAAAATGACAATAACTGATATTGTATTCTAATATTGTGTAATTTTTACCCATGAATTTTAATGTAATATAGTAAATGTATAATAAGAAATATTAAAAACCAACATCTCGCTGTGAAATAGATGATGACATAGAATTCGATAGATTATTTTCCACTCAATAAAATGCCATTTTTCTGTATAATAACACCATAGAAATATATAAACTAATGATACATTTTTTTTGACAGTAAAATCAGTCTGAACATGAAACAGTAAAGTGGATTCTCGAAAAGATGGATGACCTGTAAATAGAAATAGAAGGCATATTCATGCTGTTATTCCATAATAAAAAATAACTTTGTAAATAAAGTACATCTGTTTATGTATTCTTGTCTAAATGTTCATGAAATTATGTCTAAATGAACAACATAAGAAATTCAACCCTATCTAGTATTTTGAAATTCAACAAGTACTTAAATAAACACAAGTAAAAGTGCTCTTTCAGAATTGACCCTATTAGAGTGTCTTTATTACTGATATAATGTTATTATTTCACCATAACTGATGCCTTAATGTCAATGCAGAATTTGGTTTTGCAGCTTGGTCAATGTGGAACCATTTAAAACTTGTTTATGAACATTTGGGTAGTCATTTTTTTATCAGACGAAGTATTAAGCTCCATAAAATGGCATTAATATGTTTTATTATATTAAAATATATTATTTCTTTTAATTATATATTTTATTATAATTACATTTTTAATTTTGTTTAATTTAATTGTGTTTAATTATTAAATCATTACTATTATTTACAGTTTACTGGCCTGTTTTGTATTTTATTTATTTTTTGTGCATAATGCACTTGCAATCTGAACATAATCATATATTTTGATGGTGCTTTAATACACCCACACACTAATATTTATTCATTGATATATTAAAATGTGTTTATTTTGTATGTCTTAAATCATGTATGTATTTCTTATTTGTATTTAGCTTCATATATTTCCATTTAATATTTACAGTTATTTGTATTCATTTATATATTGTATTTTGGAAAGTCTGTGTAGTCAGTCGGACCCATTTGAAGGGTGGACGCTCTTCCGGAAGCTGTCGGCTGTAAACACCGCAACAACTGCAATGAGTTTTGAGTGGCCCTGGCAATACAGTTTCCCCCCGTTTTTTACGTGAGTGAACTTTTTCCGAACCGCATTTACACCATTTATCGACTCTGTTCGTCAGTCTTCGTTGTTTACTTGTTATCGAATCGAAGTGTGTTGTTTCAGAGAGCCACCGTCACGTTACCCCGGCTAGCTAGCTGGCTAAAGGAAACACACAATGCTACGGAAGTGGATTTGTTTTTCTACCTTCTGGCTTTCTGAAGTTTGTGTAACAGTCACACGTGTTGGCCCTTTAAGGCTCGACTGCATGTTAATGTATACAAACAACAACACGTAGATAATTAACGCGTGTTCAGATAATACGTTTAACGTTAGCTGTTAGCTTTAGTTAGCAACACTTAACTACATGTCCACCCTGTATTTAACAGTGTAATAAACAGTGTTGCAGCCAATTCTGTTACCCATCATATTATGTGACCTGGCAGTTTTTTAAAATTGATTTCATCTGTATAAAGCCACTGCAAATGGTGTTTTTAAAATTATTATTATGGCTGCACACAGAATCATCACAAAGTGCTTCTCAAAGGCTTAAAATACAACTAGACAAGCCATCCATGATTTGAGTTTAAAGAAATCAATTCACGTAAAGCATTAAACATTATTAGTCCCTTTTTTAAGGAAAAAAAAAGTGTTTTGCTCTTGTTATTTGTATTATTTAGACATTATACACACAAGCACAAACAGGTTCTACACACATGCATTAGTGAAGAGATGTTTGTGCACAGGGGCCCCGGGTAGTTGGGGGCTTCGTACCTTGCTCAAAGGCACCTCGGCACGGCCCAAGAGGCAATACAGGCACCTCTCCAGCTACCAGTTAACAGCCCCTACTTGGTCCGTACGGGGACTTGAATCAGTGACCCACTAAACCTTTTTTTTTAAAGAAATACAATAGTAAATAAAATAAGGCTCAAGTAAAATCAGAAAAAAAGGCTTTCCTTAAAGAATATATTTTTTTAGAGGGGGTTTAGCCAACTACATTTCCTCGGGCAAATTGTTCCAGAGCCTCGTGGCCCTCTTACGTTAAGCCAAACCTAGAACAGACAAAGACATCTGAGGCTCTGAAGAACCATAACAGTGATTGGTAACATCTTTAAATCTCATCTAAAACACTGAAACTCCAATTTAACACTGATACCAAGCAAATAAGGGGAACACTACCATTTCCTCCTTGGTGATGCAGAGATTTTCTTCTATTCGTCATTATTAACTTCCCAGAACCAAAAGTAGGGAGACAAAACATAATACATATTAAGGGAATCCAGTTGTGAAAGTGATTTATTGATTAAATAACAAAATTTGAATTTCGAATCCAGTAAATGCAATACCTGAAAAAACTTCAAGATGCTTGTTCTCCTCCATTTATCGTCTCTTACAACTCGTCCCCTGTTATAATCTGTTGGTTTATATTGTTTATAATATAACATATTTTTCTTACTCTGGCTTTTGTTTTTCATTCTGACAACTCTTTTATTTTTTTTTGGCTCTTCTCTCCGCGGACAGGCTCCAGCCCAATGTTGACACCAGACAGAAGCAGCTGGCGGCCTGGTGTTCGCTGGCTCTGTCGTACTGCCGGCACCACAAGCTCTACACCCTGGACGTCATGGAGGCTCAGGAAAGCCCCGTGTTCAACAACAAGAAGATAGAGCGTATCCTTACAGTCCACCCGTGGCTCAGCCCACAGGCTTTAGCATCCTAAAATACCAAAATCCACATTGTCTCTCATGGCGGCAGAGGTTTATTTTGAATCGATAGACAATCATGAATGAAGGGCTGCACGGTGGTGTAGTGGCTAGCACTGTCGCCGGTCGGAGCGGTCCTTCTGTGTGGAGTTTGCATGTTCTCCCCGTGGCAGCGTGGGTTCTCTCCGGCTTCCTCCCACAGTCCAAAGACATGCTGCAGGTTAATTGATCTCTAAATTGCCCATAGGTGTGAATGTGAGAGTGAATGGTTGTATGTCCCTACATGTGCCCTCGATGGACTGGCGGCCTGTCCAGGGTGTCCCCTGCCTTCGCCCTATGTCAGCTGGGATAGGCTCCAGCGCCCCCGCGACCCTAATGAGGATAAGCGGTATTGAAAATGGATGGATGGATGGATAGACAATGATTTACAGGTTGTCTCCTCTCATTCAGATAGAAAACTCCCTACAGAATATTAAATATCATATATACATACATTTTTAACACCATGCTAGCTGCCCTCCACACAGGATGTGTTCAATTAGCCTCTTATTTAGATGTTCTTATCTTTATTTTGGTGGATATAAGTTTCTCGTATCGACATCACTGAATACACTTTATCAAGTTCTTCACAGCCTTTCTTTAACTCTGGCACTTCAATGAATGAAAAGACATCAACGGAAGGAAAATGTAGACATTTTTATTTAAATTTAAAAAACTCAAGTCTCCTTTATTTAGACACATTGAGATAAGTCGTGTCATTCTCAAGAGAGACCTGATGATGAAACTTTCTCTGGTTATTAAAAGTGTTTAGTGGGCCGATGTAGACGTCTCCTCGTTTCTTATGCACGCTAAAATCTGCCTTAGTTGCTACTAGCATAATGCACCAGCAGAGTCGAGTTGCATCGTTGGTAATGTAGGCTACGTAGTGGAGTAAAAAGACGAAATCTCTGGTTCTGCTGCATCGATTTTTATCCTTTTTATAAATGCACTTTCTATTAATTGTGAGTTAGTGGGGAGAGAACTGCTTAAATGTCAAGAGTTTTCTTAATTTGCATATAATAATAACAAAAAAGCATCAACATGAGTTACTCCTTAACCGAATTCCAGGAAAACTGTCAATGGAAGCAATTCAAGTTGTGTTCGAGGAATTGAGGAAAAAAGGTACATTTTGTTCCGTCTAAATGTTCGTAAAAAATGCTACGATTAGGAAATAATTATCTCGTCGTCTCACATCGAATTAATTTCGACAGCAATAAACTTTTTTTTGTTTTTATCATTCAGGAAACCTGGATTGGTTGGACAAAAACAAGTCCCGGTGCTTAGTCATGTGGAGACGGCCGGAGGAATGGGGAAAGCTGATCCACCAGTGGGTGAGTCACGGCCAGTTAGACACATGGCGTCCTGTTGTGGGCATGATGACGGATGAATGGAGAGAAGGAAACGTTCTCCAAAGCAATAAAAAATAAGAAGCACATTGGAAAGCATTTGTAATTCTCTGTTATTGTGGGATGTTAAAGCCTGCAAGTTTTCCATTAGATGACGCACTACAACCTTTTTTTTAAAAATAATGTATACATGTGCTAAGTAGAATATTTAGAGACTGATAACTTTTTTAAAGGGAAAAAAAATAAGCACACAGTTGCTTTTTCTGCAATAACTTGATTTATTAAATGTCATGTGAATGAAAGAAGAGGTTTTTCTCCTGGAGGAAGCGTATTTCTTGCCCGTGTAGCTGCGTAACCAAGGTATTGATTGGCTGTTTACATGTACACATGTTAAAGGAGAAAGACTTCAGCATGTTTAAAGCACACATCATCAGGAATGAGGATGTAAATAGAAACCAGCCTCCAGAAAATCCCCAAAAAATATCCTCATTGATTATTAATTATTCTGTTCTCGAACATTTCAGGTTTCCAAAATCGGGATGGTCAACTCTGTGTTTACGCTCTACGAGTTGTCCAACGGTGACGACACGGAAGGCGAAGGTATGGTACCGTTAAAACATCTGATTTAACATGTTTAAATTATCACTTAGAGTAAACATAAAGTATGCAGAATCACTGACATATTTGAAATCACTTCTCAAAAGTGAATATTTATTATTTTAAATAATCTTATATGTTTTATTTGTTTATTTCACTCTTTTTTTTTGGGATCAGAATCAGTGGGTTTTTGTCATGTATTTGGCGTATTGATGCTAAACTTAAAATATAGTTAATAAATATAATGCAAATATTGAGAAGGTAAAACAGAGATTTCTAAGAATATTACAATTAAAACATTGAGGAAAAAACACTATAAAAAATATGGTCTGTGTATCTGAATTGAAATTAAAGATTTTTTAGAAAAGTGGTTGTTTCGTGCAGAAAATGTGCAAAACTGTTCAAAAAATGCAACGCTGTGAACATGTGCAACGTGCAGATGAACGTATATCTTTCATTGTTCTACTCTCGTCTCCTGTGAAGCCCCTCGTCACCTGAACGATGACGAAATAGTTATTGATTGCCGTGGTTGTTGTTTTCCTCCAGAGTTCCACGGGCTAGAAGACTGGATGCTGCTGCGCTCGTTGCAGGCGCTGCAGGCGGACGGCAAAGCCGAGATCATCACCATGGACGATGGAAAGGGGGTCAAGTTCTTCTGAAAGCGGGCGCCCGGGACATCACACACCCACACACACACCCCTGTATAGGGGGGGGGGGAGCCTCATAATCCACGAGGTGCTCCTCAACGCCTGGAGGACGCTCGTCCCGCAGTTGTTGTTGTTGTTGTCGCCGCCTTTTAAAAAGTTTATGCAAAACCCTTTTTTCTTATTGGAAGAGAACAAATATCATTTCTTTAGTGTTTTTTTGTTGTTGGGAGAAACCAATAAATAAGCATTTGAGGCGACACTTAAACACGCAATGGGTCTTTTTCGGGGGACTGAATACTATCTGAACACTCCTGGGGAAAATCTCTCCCCACCAGCTGTTTCTTTATTGTAAATACGACTAGCTTTATCTTTCTTGTTCTCTCCCATATTAACAAAAACTCTTCGGTATCGTTGGCTGTGGACCTTTTTTGCTCTGCTGTTTTTCAAATCTGAGCCAACGAGACAACCCAAAGAAATCCCCGAACGCAACACCAGGGGGACTTTTTTTATTTTGAGAAAAGGAACACCAAGAGACCCTGGCCCAACTCCCCTGGGTGTGATAACAGTGGACTTCACTACAGATTGCTGTCATCCTATTATTGTGCTGTGGCTGCTGTTATATAATCTCTTTCTATTTTCAACTTTCTTTTTCTTTTCTTTTTTTTCATGTCCTGTAGGAAAATAAATGAGACATTTACTATATTTGCTTCCTTTTTTGTGTCTGGGACATCTTGTCGGAGACTTTGTGTGTAAAACGTGTATGTTGATGTTAACGGCACCTTGCAGACGTGCACGTGACAGTGATGAGGATCTCCACTGCGTGTGTGTGTGTGTGTGTGTGTGTGTGCGCGCACTTGTGGGACAGTCAGCGTGTCCCGTTTCAGCTCCTGTCCGCTGAGTGGCGCCCCCTGCAGGTCAGACTCGCACGCTGCACACCTCCCTCCAGAAGTGAACCGACTCGGTAATTCAGAAAAACCAGAGATGCGCTGGTTAGCCGGGGGGGGGGGGGGGGGGGTATTAGAAGAGGGGACATCCTGTTCTCCTGTTTGTTCCTGAGCAAAGTAATAAACAACACAAAGTTCATGGACCTTCTCACTGTTCACTGCCTTCTTTTACTTCATGTGGAACTCACATTACGGTCCAAATTTAGATTTTAAAGCTCTTTCTTGGAAATAAATTACGCGTAAAACGAAAACAAATCCTTTCCTTAATGAAATGTTGCGGTAGTTTGCAAACACTCCTTAAACCCCTCCGTAATTACTCCCTCTGCTAGAGTCCTGTTAGCGCGTCAAAAGCTGCGTGAGGAAGGGGGGCGGAGGCGGAGTTTGGGAACGGGGGCGCACGCGCGCGGAGCGCACTAGACGCTCAGCCCTCCGGAGCCATGTTGATATAGGCAGCGCCGTCCTCTCTTCACAGGAGGTTATGGCTGAGGACTTCGTGAAGAGGAACGCTGTTCATTTGAGAGGAGCCATGCTTTCATCTGCGTTCATGTGAATAGTTTTTACGCAGCGGCAGTCATGAGTAAGCATATTTGTGTTACTTCACTGGTTTGTTGTTTGTTTGTTTGTTTGTTGTTGTTTTAATTAACCGATGTGTGGGTGCAGGTGATGCACTTTCAATTATACTTCCGATAGGAATGTTTTGCTCTGAAAGTTATCAGACCTGTTATTTTGCGGCCAACCTCTTTGTTCAACGCGTCCTGACAAGTGACTCTGAACTCTCTCCACGCTCAGGCGCCACACCACGCAGGCGTTGAACCCGCCACCATGTCACACGCGCAGGTCGAGATCCCACGACGCGGCTTCCCCGGCCTCCCCGTGGATATGACGGACGACTACCTGTCCCGGGTCCCGTCCGTGCTGAGGGCGCACGGTTTGGGCGCGCGCAGGAACTCCTACGGGCTGCAGAAGATCACCATGGACATCGATTCGCCTCTGTACGGCGGCGCCCTCTCCAAAGCCCTGTCCTGGTCCGCGGAGAACATCCCGACGCTGTCCGAGTCCAGGGCGGAGGAGGAGAAAACCGACGAGTCCCCGGCGTCGCCCTCCCCGGTCTCCAGCCCGGGCACCAGCTCCAACACGCCCCCCGGCGGCAGCCAGGAGCCCGGCGCCGGGTCTCTGGGCGAGAGGACCGGCGCGCGGGACGCCGCCAGCTCCGAGTCTGAAAACGAAGTTCAGAGCAAGCAGCGGAAGATCTCGCCTCGCATCACGTTCGAGGCCCAGTGGGAGCAGGAGGAGAGGGAGGAGAGGGAGGACGTGGAGACCAAAGCGGTGGCGACGTCGCCCGATGGGAGATACCTGAAATTCAACATAGAGATCGGAAGGGGGTCCTTCAAGACGGTCTATAAGGGACTGGACACAGAGACGACGGTGGAGGTGGCATGGTGTGAGCTACAGGTAGGACGGCTTCTATTATATTTCACTGGAGAGGGATAAGTTGCCAGTTTGGATGGGGGAAAAAGAAAGTCTGCATCCAGGAGCACACATTTCATTTTAAATGCTATTTAAATAGCTGGCTCATCATATTCCGGGATTACTCTCCTTTTATGTACACCGCCACACCAAAGTTGCATTGTTGTGCAGCCGTAGTTCACTCCACATTATGACCTATAGGAGGTACACAAACAGGCCTGATACTTTCACTTTTCTCCTGCCCGACTCCAGCTCTAATCCCCTCCTCCTCCCTCATCAGAGTTGATGTGAAGCAGCTAATCCACTGGCTATTATTCCCCGTTGACCTTGAGTTGGGCTGTGTCAGGCCCGTTCGTGGCAGCGCAGGTCAAACTGTCAGCGGTCGGATCCAACTGAACCACTCCGCTAGCCATGATCCCTTCTAATCTCTGTTTTCATTAACAACCGGTGACACCAAGGCTGACGCCGAACCAAGAACAACCACAAGTGTGTGTGTGTGTGTGTGTGTGTGTGGGAGGGATAATACTTCCATTTGTGCTTTTGAAATGTTCCCATCCTGCGAGGCAGCACTAAGATCTGAGGGATAATGTGTGGCTCACGTGTAGCATGTAAACTCTCTTTCCATCTGCCTAGACAGAGGCGATGGTCCTTTCTTATTTCTTTTATTTCATTTGGTATGCAGCCACCAAACAGCCTGGCTACCAGCTGCCGCTCCTCCTGCTAACAGGGTTCAACAAGCACAATGATTACAGTCATCGCTTTTGTGTGACGTGCATTTATATCGGCGTCTGGCACCCGCGTTGAGCCCTCTCAGGTGTGAAGTTGTTCCCTCTGAACCTCAAATTCAAGGAGGCGGGTCTTCGTGGTGCGTTTAAAGCTGTGCAGGAGGCACGTGGACCGTCAGGGGTTTACACAAGCGGAATTGAACCCCCCCTTGGGACTTCGGCCTCCAGAGCGCACCTGTCCGGTTCACACAACAGGTGTGAGAGGACAGGTTACCTTTAACTGTTCCCCAACCCCACCGGGGGTCCATGCTGGAAAACAAAATTCTCTTTTCTCATCTCCTGACTTCAGACGTGAGCCCAGTTAAGCCCCCTTAATCGGCCCTAATGAGCTTAAAGGTGGCCATTGTAGGAGTTCACCTCAAAGACTCGGGCTGCGAGCCGCGTCTTCTTACAACCGCCAAGCCGTCCTCTGATTGCTTGAATGAACCCGAAGGCTGGCTGTTGGTGGCTAAACACCATCGCCTCTGTACTGTTGACGGAGCAGCAGTCGAAGGTGCGTCATTGCAAATCAGGTATAGAAAAATAATAAATGTTTTTAACTATGGGATGCAGAGCCTGATCTGCAAGGGCCGTTACGATCAGCTGTTCGGAATCTGAAGAGGGGGTTCAAACAACCTCTGCTCCCCACTTCCAGAGATCACTGTTCCCATTAGTCGTCTTTATAACTGAGACACTCCAAGGTGATCTCCCGTGTCTCTGTTGTCACACCGGTCTGTCTGGGCGTCGTCTACTGAAACTTTCCTCTCGTGCTTGTAAACAAAAAAAGAAAACGATACAATTTAGATCAGCCGTGACGGTAAAGGATACAGGACTTGGCTCATAACTCGCATTAGGTCTGTGATACAATAGGAAAAGTAATCGGAGCTCCGCACCGCCTCAGGCAAACACTCCCATGAAGCCTATAAATAGATGCTCATTTATTCATGCATTTGTTTATTTGTACGGGACAAGTACACAGACTCATCGACTGTTGCAGATGCTAATTTCCAGCACAGTGCACAAATCGATGCATTATAATAATCAATAAACAAGAACTACCGTCCACGAAAACGCACAAAACAAAACATTCAGACCGACAAATGACACAATGCCAAAGATTATCGAGATTCTGTGTGGTTTTCGACAAGATCTTGTTTCCAACAACAACAACAACAACAACAACAACAAAGTACACACATAATAACCGGTTGGTGTCATGATTGTTTGCAGAAAAGGTATTAAAAGCACGAATCGGCTATTATATTGCTTTATATTCTTGTTCGCCATGTCTTCCCCGCTAACCTTTTGTCACACTGCTATAAAGAGAAATGATGACAACAACAACATCAGCTGATTTTGAGTTTATCACAGATATAACAGCAACGGGCTGAAGGCTGATTTAAAAAAAAAAAAGAGGAGAGAATACCTTTCGAGGGAATTTAGATAAACTTTGTTCCAAAATATCACACTGATTGTTTTTTTCCTCCGTGAAATATGAATATCAGCCTCGACTGGTGATTATTTCCACACCCCTTTTGCACACAATAATCTCGACATGGTGCTGGGAGCTTCTCGACCTCCGGTGTCCTTCCTTATCTAATCTACCCGTTCCTTGTACAAATAACTCTTCTTAGTATTTACTGGTTGACACATTTGAATTCATCTCAGGAGCTGATTTTCCTCATTTGGTTGCTTCACACATTTTGCATATCCAGTTCTAAAACCACTTTGTATTTGTAGTATTATATTTATCACATGCTTTATGGTTCTAGAGAAGTTGTTCTGTTGTTGTTGCTTTCTTTCGTTGTCTAAATAATTAGATGATGGCGATCGGTTAGTCCCACATCTCCAGTTTTTCATCAATTCAGATAAGCGTATTCAGATTAAAAGTCAATTATATCATACAGTTTACAATAATAAAGAAATAGTTGTGTATTATCTTTATTAGGAACTTTGGATCTTGAATGGCCGTACGTTTTAGAGCTGCTCTTCTAAAAGAACCAAAGCCACAAATAAAAAAACCTTCCCCATGCATGTGGCAGCTGCCTAGCAACCCCTCCCCCCACCTCTTCCCCCCCCCCCCCACGGGCTCACAGGTGACCCAGCTGCCATACAGGCAACATAAACTGTCTTTGAGGGAAATGTAGAGGTGCTAAAAAATGGATGAGCCATTGTATGGCCTCCTCCCCGGCGATGAAAACAAACAAACCGAGTTTACGACCATCTGTATTTGCTCCTGTTTATCATGTTTTTTTATCGTCGCCTTGCAAAAAAAATAAAAATAATTAAACAAATCAAGAGCAAGAAGCTTCTACCCAGCAACGCCGGTGAGCCGCTCGGTAACCGATAGGGATGATGGGGGCCCTGTTGCACGTGGGCGTTTTTTTTGGCGAGCCCCCATTTTAAAGGGCATCGTTGCGTAATACCTGATCTTATTCAAGGGCAGCTCCCACCCAAGTGTCCCCCCCCCCCCCACATTGGCCTACAGCACACACTTTTATAGTCCCATGCACGAACCAATGCACATTCCTCAGTCGTGCTCTGTGTAAACATCCTCTATGTGCTCTGCTTCGCCACAGCCACCTGTATTTTGGTGTTCATGAGGTGCCTTTTTAAAAAGGCCAATCAGCCAGCAGCCCCGGGGGCGGTTTTTATTTCTTCTCTTGAGAATGTCTTTGTGGTCACACATCGGTGCTGTTTGGTGTAACTGCTGGATCAAGTCCAGTAAACAGTGTCTTGTATCTGTTTTTAAACTATGTGAGAATAAAAAGTAGTTTTTCTTTGTCGGGCGTTCGACGCCAACTTCCAGTGCTAAAGATACATTTCAGTTGGTACCGGATTGGTGACCTTGTTGTTCAGATACAGTACTTCCTAGTTTAAAAATCATAATTTTGCCTCTTTTACTTTGTATTTATTTGTAAACAGTTCTGGCGGTTTGGGTTCAGATAGCATTTAAAAAGAGTATTTTTGACATTTTGGGGACTAAATGGATTTCTTCCTTGTTGAGACTAAGATGAAAATGATTAAAAGCACTCTAAATATGATTAATCATAAAAAAAATAGGCTTTTCGTTCCCACAGATTTTCCAAAATGTTATCATAATAGTCATTTATCAAGCAAAAATGTTCCAACAGTCACTGTTTATTTATTGTGGCGATCAGTTTATTATAAAGCACAGCTTAGCATTAGCTAAGCCTTAGCATCTGATCCTTTAATTTATGGTGGATTAAATTCTGTCAAGCAAAAATGTCAAACATTCACTAGCTGAAGACGTCGCCTCAGGCTCTGGGAACTTTACGATGGACATTTTACAATTTTTGACACCTTTTAGACAAAACTATTGAAATAGAAATTAATTTTTTTCAATGTTTCACCTCGACTGATGGGAAACAAAGTTACCCGAGGACAGAATGAAAGAAGAAGGAGGCGGAGGTGTGACGGTTGGAATATTTGCATCGCCACCCCTGTAGTAAGAGTTTAAAACCATTAATGAAAGTGGGCTGATTAGGCAGAAAGAGCTGGAAGCCGCTCAGAGTTTTAATGCTCACATAATAGGCCCCGGATTAAACTAAAGCCGTGTGAAACCTTATTATATATGAGGTCTTAACCCTCTGTCGCCGTTCTCCTCGCACACAAGCCCGGCCGTGTAACCTTTTTTAAATTTTTTATCTGAAGGTGGCTAGCGACGTGCTGCGGGCTTCCTATCAGTTCCGCCGCGGCCAACATCAACACTGTCTTTCCTCGCAGGGCGCAGCGAGATCCAGCTTATCGGGGCCTCGCCAAAGTTCTCCGAGGAGAACGTGAAGGAGGCCCGAAAGGACAGCCTGCATTTACACATGGCTGCACGTCACTGTGAGGCGAGGGCGGGCGGTTTGTTTGCTCTGCACAGTCCCGCGGGGGGGGGGGGGGGGGGGGGGGGGGGGGGGGGGGGGGGGGGGGGGGGGGGGGCGGTACGTGTACGTGTACTGTACTGCACCTATTTTGGCAATTGCCCTCCAAGATACACAACAGTGTCTCTTTTGCCTGCTGTTGACAGTGTGTCGGTGTCTTATTTAGGGTGGAGGCTGCAGGTGCATGCTGGGGCGGCGCGGCGGCTCCGTGTTCAGGCGCCCGGAGGCCGTTTGGCGTGTCTCGTAACGTGAAAGGCTCTCTTTGGAGCCAGCGTTTTGGTTTGACCCTTATGGGCTACTGTAGAAAAGTACTGTGAAGTACTGTTCATCCTTCTAAATGCCACACTGGCCCTTTTTAAAAAATGTAGTACAACGCATGTTTTCACGAAGATAAGTAGCTTATTAGTGGTGTATTTACGTCGTTAAATTGTCTTTAACCGTAGTAGTCTGTCCATATAAAATGAATAAGTCTTGATTCTTGTGAAAGACATTATTTGTGTTATCATTTATTATTCGAATTAAGAGTTGGAACATGTGTTGGTGTACAGTAGCCTCTGTAATTCTTTATTATTAGAAAATTAAAAACGTGATATCTTTAGATAAGACAGGAGTCAGGCCACCGGGACGTACAAACACAGTAATCTGTTTGTTTTTTATATTTTATTCAAGGCCTCAACAAGATGATGATTTTTCCAACTCTTTAAGCGTACGTGCACAGTTTACTAACGGAAGTCTTGCAGGTTAATTGCAGGTCACGCTGTGTGTGTGGTGGGTCTAAAAAAAAAAAAATCGGTCACAATCTGTCATCCTAATTTCCCAGATCCCAAGTTCTCCAAATTGCTTGTTTTGTGCGACGAACAGCAAAAAACCCAAACATGATCTATGAAATTATTAAAAATGGATAAATGACTTATCCTATTGATTAAAGTGTCATTTGCTGACTTTCAGTCCATTTAATCTGGCGATCGACAAGCTTCCAAGTTTCTCTCACCTGTCGACTGTTGCAGAGGTCACTCGTGCAGTGTATCGGGGAAATAAAGGGGCACCGAGTCCTGCTTACTAAACAAACCCGCTTGGGGCCCTGAGGCCATAGTGGGTCAGGGTCAAGACGCCGCTGGCCCTCTGTGAACTGACCGCGTGCAGGACGGAGGTGGCCCGAGGGTGCGAATGTGCTCCTCAGTTTCCACGTGAGTACCCGGGATGAACCGGCCATTGGCGTCCAGTCAGGGGCTCCACCGAGTTTGGACTCTGGCACGTTGCAGCGCCCGTCAACAAACACTTGGAATGTGTGTGTGTGTGTGTGTGTGTGTGTGTTTTTTGTTTTTTTTCCCTTCTCAATCAACAAGAAAAGCACCAGCCGGTTTACTGTGCCGTCTCAGTTCACATTGGGCTTCGCGGGTTGCCCATTTTGATTGGACGGGGGTTGAGCGGCGGAGTCGAGCCTTCATACATATTTCATCACGTTGCCTTCCTGTGACGGGGGGGCGGGGGGGGGGGGGTGGCGGCAGGGGACGAATACTGTCACTTAATAAACCATACATCCGGTGCTGGTTGCCAGTGGCACTTGATAGCTACATCCTTGTTTGTCAGTGTAACCCCTCCCCCCCCCCCCCCCCCCCCGCCCCCCCGCTGCAGCCAAACAAACCCGGCGCCAGAAATACCGTTTTCAAAATGTTTCCTTTCAGCTTGCCAAACTTTTTCACAAAAACATCTAGAAAGAAAACTCATCTTATCATTATGAGGTGAATAAAAGAATGTTTCGGGTTATTTTACCGTATGTGGAATTTCAAGTAATCTTCAAGGTTTTTTTTGTTTTGTTTTTTTAATCAGTTTTTATTAAAAAGAAGCCTGACATGAAAGCACCTTCTTGGTTTGCTGGTGGTTGCTGAGCCTCGGGGTCACAACAGCCTCAAAGGGGCTTCGCTCTAGCGTCATATCCCAGTCGAGGACTGGTTCCCAGCAAAGCTTAGCGTATGTTGTTCTGCCTGCAGTTCCAGATGTGCGGAGTTTCGCGCATCAGGGAAGATCAAACGGTGACAGCTTCAGTGACGTCCAGACCAGGAGGTCAAGACACGGTGGATTCTAGTGGGGAGTTTACTTTAGATTTGAATCAAATTCGACTTTATCGTGCCGATTATGAGACAACAGGAATGCAATGACAAGGAAATGCAGAGACGATTACCGAGAAAGGGAAAGATGCATTTATGCAGCGGTGCTGACAGGAAATGCTGTTTTTGGACTCTCAAATAAGCAGATGTCCTGCTTTTCTGTTTTATATCATATTTAACTGAACATCTTAAGGAAACAAGACATTTAAAGACACAACCTGGGACTTTGAGAGACTGGGATTTATTTACATTTTACCGACCAGCGATTAATCTGCACAGATTAAACGATAATGACAATATTCGTTAGTTGCAGATCCATAAGAAACCCTTCAAGTGTTTTTTAAGTAGGTAATTTAATGATGTTTAATATTGATTGATTCATAATTTACACAGATCATTTCACAAGCCATTTGTAAGAACAGCCTTTGGGTTGCCAGGTTTGGAGGATTTTAATCCCCCTCCGGCATGACGCTAGCTTTGTTCTCATAAAGAAAACAAAGGCCTGTTTGACAACCGCTGATCTAATGGAATAAAGTATTGTTTATTTGACAACCTGACTACCTACACTTTGTTTGTATTATTGGGTTTTAACTGTTATAAATAAAGTACAAGTAGCTGATTTATTAACCCACAAGAAATCCATTTGCTTTTTTGTAAAGCGGTGCCAATATTTAATCCACAAAATGTTTATCTTCAGACTTTCTTGTGAAAGAAGTAGTTCTAGATTAGTTATTTGGGCTGTTGGAAGATCTGAAATTTGAAAACAATCTGGAAGCTGGAATCCGGGAACCCTTGGTCTTGATCTTCTGAAGCCCACTTATGTGACACCCAAGTAGCAAATGAACCATAACAACAACTAAGCGTAAACACTGTTACTGACACTGGAAGAGCTCCGAGAATCAGCCCACAGGGGACATACAGTTCCTTTAAAACTTGGCATATCTGTTTTGTCATGAGGCCGGTAGTAACGGTACCACAGATTCTAATTATCGTAAACATATTACAATAATTACGCCTTAAATCATTCTGGTAATCAAATTGGGAGTTTGACTGGTTCAACCTCAATAATTAGATCATATCATTCTTAGGATGTCTAAAAAACATGAAACATTAGAGCAGAAGAAGAAAATGATTCCAGCAGCAGCAACCGATCAAGAAAAGGTTGTAAAGGTGTTAAAGGTTGTGAAGGTTATAAAGGTTGTAAAGGTTAAAGGTTGTGAAGATTGTAAAGGTTAAAGGTTGTGAAGGTTGTAAAGGTTAAAGGATGTGAAGGTTATAAAGGTTAAAGGCTGTGAAGGTTATAAAGGTTGTAAAGGTTAAAGGTTGTGAAGGTTGTAAAGGTTAAAGGCTGTGAAGGTTATAAAGGTTGTAAAGGTTAAAGGTTGTGAAGATTGTAAAGGTTATAACGGTTATAAAGGTTATAAAGGTTAACGGTTGTGAAGGTTTTAAAGGTTATAAATGTTATTGCGGTTGTGAAGGTTTTAAATGTGGAGAAGGTTGTAAAGGTTGTAAAGGTTAAAGGTTGTGAAGGTTGTAAAGGTTAAAGGCTGTGAAGGTTGTAAAGGTTAAAGGTTGTGAAGATTGTAAAGGTTATAAAGGTTGTAAAGGTTATAAAGGTTAACGGTTGTGAAGGTTTTAAAGGTTAAAGGTTATAAATGTTATAGCGGTTGTGAAGGTTTTAAATGTGGAGAAGGTTGTAAAGGTTGTGAAGGTTGTGAAGGTTGTACAGGTTATGAAGGTTATAAAGCTTGTAAAGGTTGTAAATGTTGTGAAGGTTTTAGAGGTTATACAGGTTGTGAAGGTTGTAACTGTTAAAGGTTATAAATGTTATAACGGTTGTGAAGGTTTTAAATGTGGAAAAGGTTGTAAAGGTTATAAAGGTTATAAAGCTTGTAAAGGTTGTGGAGATTGTAAAGGTTGTAAAGGTTATAAAGGTTGTAAATGTGGTGAAGGTTTTAAAGGTCATACAGGTTTTAAAGGTTATGAAGGTTGTAAAGGTTATAAAGGTTGTAAACTTTGCCATAGCTGGTCGCTTGGCTCTGTTCAATTTAAGAGCCCACAGGTTGGACGGGCTGCTACGTCCGCTTTTTGCAGAACATTTTTTCAATCCGGGCCCTCGCCGTGAAGGATGAGGAACAAGAATCTCATGTGACGCACTGCTTGTTCATTGAATTCTCGTCATACAGTAGAGAAAGTTACCACG
The DNA here is from genome assembly GCF_009769545.1 of Cyclopterus lumpus. Classification (NCBI taxonomy): domain Eukaryota; kingdom Metazoa; phylum Chordata; class Actinopteri; order Perciformes; family Cyclopteridae; genus Cyclopterus; species Cyclopterus lumpus. Next base: position 15,823,012 of record NC_046984.1, on the reverse strand, counting down.
AGCGAGCTGGGGAAAATGCCGGAGGCGGGGGGGGGGGGGGGGTGTTGACACTTTGTTTAAACTCTGGTCATAAAAGAAAGCATTTTGATTGCGTAACCAAGTTCGGTTGGACGAGCCATAGCCGGGCTGCTCTGCATGTATTTTATTTTTGAGTACATAACTTTTGTGTAACTTCCAGGCATCTTGTGATCCCTCTGTGGTTCTCCGCAGAGGACAAAGTGTTTGCTGCATTCCGTGCTTTCTTCTAATTTCGTTCACTTGCCATTACGCAGGCAGAACCACTCTCCCCTCCAGGAGCTCAAAGCATCCTTTTCCTTCTGCAAGGCATCGTCGGATCAGATTGGAGCGAGAGCGTCCTCTTTTTCTCCTCTCAGCTTTGACCCTGACGTCGGCTGAAAAAGTGTCAAACTGGTCTTTTAAAAAGTGCCGGCACACCACCGACAAAGGCGTCATTGTTTGTGAATCCCGGATGAATTATTGTCGGCGGTCAGCCTGGATGTCTCCCTGACATTATCGACGCATTGACATTTAATTTACGCCATTGCGGTTTACAATTTTTATAATTGATGATGTTATCAGATCATTTATCTGCCTCAAAATCCAGATTGGGCTGTAAATGACATAAAATTCTCGAAAACAAGGGTCCGAACGAGATGGAAGAAGACTTTTTCTCTGTGTAGTCCTACATCGAGGCCTCTCTCCGACTCCTGCGGGGTAATTAGCCGGGCGCCACCGGTCCGGTTCAGGTAGTTGGTGTGAGAGCAGCAGTCAGAGAGGCATGTTTGAGTCCTCACGATCCCGATGAGATTAATGGCTGACCTCCCGCTGGCCCGCTCCATTTACAGAACATGTCAGGTTTCTCTTGGAAAGAGCACACTGCCACCTCAGTGCTCACCTGCAAACATCGAAAACGCAAACACTGCACCAGTGTAAGCGCCTATGTGCGTGCTCAGTCAAGACGGGGTCTTTTTATTTTACCTTTGACCTCCTTTATCCCGTTCTTGGCAGGTTCTCCAAAAGGTCTCGGTGAACTCTGGCCTAGTGTGTTAAAGACAGGTAGAAGAGGGGAGGGGTTGTAAGCAGGAAGGGGTTCAAACAGAGGTCAAGGTATACCAGATTAATACGATCATTCCCAGAATGCACCAAAAGTTCTTCCTTGACATATATATTATGAACACATTCTCCGTCTGCCTCAATCCCATACTGTCTGTTAACGTCTGCTCGGTTCACAACTAGTATTTATTCTCATCTTTTCAGCGTGTCGATTCATTGTCACGTCTATAAAATATTCATAAATATGGCTATTACAATTTCCCAGAACCCTTTTAAACACTTTATTTGATGCTAAAATATAAAAGAGCAACGCCAACAATGAATTGGTCTTACTCACAAGTAGGCTGTTGTCTTTGTAGCCAAAGTGTGATCTCATTCCTCTGAGCCATGGAGCTCCGTTTATTTTACCAAAAGCTATTAAAAACACTAATAAAGGAGCCACACTGCTGCACTTCATTACGACGAACACGGGCACTGTAGTCTATTGTGATCTAATCACCCTCCTGATGCCGTACAGTATGAATAACAACTATCACCAAATGTGTGTTAATCCACGGCGGAAAAATAGTCCCCCGACAAGTGCACTGTTTACCCCCGTAGCATCACTGTTTTTAGGAAATTACTCTTATTACTATTACTACATATTCGTGACCTGCTGTTAAAGAGTCACATGTTCGGTATAGGAACCAACGGGCTTCGGGCTGAGTGCCACAGACAGGATGGGGGAAACAATAAAGAGACGGATCTGGTCTTTGAAAGACTTTCTGTTAACCTGCATCTCATGCGGAATCGGACGCGTTTGCACCGTAGACACGCATTCCGAATAATAATATATAATGTAGAGAAATAGCCCGTGTTCTCGCTGATGGTCTCGTTTACTTATTTAGGTCATATAGAGGCATCAGTGTTAAACTGAGACTGTTTGGAGGTTCCTCATCCAAGACGTGGCTCTGACAAACTGGTACTGAAACTCCAGTTTTTAACCCTTTTCACACATCATTGCAGGGCTATAAGTGGTGCCCTACTTTTCTCTACGTGGTTCGTCAAGATTCCTCCAGACGCCACAGTCTGCCCACACCGACTGGATGTTCCTCACGTTCATCTATTCGAGTGCAACGTCAGGACAATGCCGTCTGTCAGCGCCGACACCGCCTGGTTTTGCTGCAAACGTTGGCTGACATGTCGTGTCCGTGTCCTGGTTGTCATAATAAGGGCGCTGACGGGGACTTCTTAATACCGGTGGCTCCTCTACCATCAACACTGCTTATGTAACTCCACTTGTGTGGTGCCGAGCCCAAGTATTTTCCAACACAAGCTATTGCAGACCCCCAAGTTGCACACGCACACGCACACACACACACACACACACACACACTTCCCAGCAGCAGCAGCAGCAGCAGCAGCAGCAGCTAAGAATAAAATATCCAGCTGGAAGAGGCGACAGTATGAGAACTTTAAGCAGAGGCTCATTCACACACACCTCTTAATATACACCGCTTGCCTATTTTCAAAACGGAGGTGTTTTTATTTACTTTTTTTCCCTTCCTCCCTCCCTCCCTCCCTCCTCCTCCTCCTCTGCATCGCTTTCTCCAGTGTTGCGAAATGTGGGGGAAAGATGGCGGTGGCGACAGACAGATGCAGTTAAATATCTGGTGGAAAAGTGAGATGGAAGTCGTGCACAGCTGTCAACAGAGGATTCCTTCTTTTTGGGGGATTTGCCACATGGTGGCTGACGAAAGACAGAAATCATAAAGTCCAATTGAAACGCTCTGTAAGTTTTCTGTAATGAGAGAAACAATCATGTCCATTTAAATTGGCCCTGACGGGGGAAAAAAACGATCTCAATCAAACTTTTTTCATTTAGTTAGTCACAGCTTAAGTGTGTCTGTTTTTTACTGGGAGAAGTCGTTATGTTACCCGGAAATTAATAACAATAAAAATCCACCATATATATATATATATATATATATATATATATATATATATATATATATATGGTGGATTTTTATTGTTATTAATATATTATATATATATATATTAATATATATATATATATATATATATATATATATATATATATATGCTTTGTTGTTTTCCATCTGTACTTCATTCTCCACTTCTTTGGCATTTTTTAATGAAAGGACACCTTTTTTCTTTCATCCCATGAAATAGTCTCCAGATTGTTCTACAGCTCACTTTTTGTCCACGGGAGACCGAGCTCGCCACCCGCTGTTATCGACGCTTAGATACATAAATATCCAGATGGACGTCGACCCTTAATCCCACTGACTCACACACGCCATAATGCGTGTTTTTATAGCACGTTATGCCCCCCCACCCCCTTTTTTTTTTAAAAAGATGTTCTTGGAAAACCATTTAGAGTTTTCTGACAAGAGGACTCGAGGAATAAGCTGCAGTCGTCCTTGGCGGACTATGACGTCATGACAGGTGACTGACGCCAGGTAAAAGAGGGTCTTGCTTTGTGCGACTTCACACATGGCTGCACCTCACTCACAGAGAGAGAGAGAGAGAGCAGCGGTCAGGTTGATTGTAAGCATAAACATATGCAGAGCTTTTTCCAGAAACCTGCCTCAATGCAGGATTCATGGCCCCCGGAGCCTCCCAGGAGTTTTCCACTAACCACCCCACCGCAGGCAGAGTTACCCCAGCAGGCGGCTGAAATCGGGCCATTCATCACTTCAGAGGAAGCACATAAAAAAATGTCTGTGCGTCCGCAGCGTGATTGCAGTGTTTAGGTTTGGTTCGACTTTTGGATGTCTCCCCCCCCCCCCCCCCCCCCCCCCCCCTTGAAATGTGTCAAATCGGAGCTCCTTCTTACGTAACTGTACGAGGCCACAGCTCCACAACTCTGCCGTCAACACAACTGCATTTTTTGTAGTTTTTTTTTTAAGGTTGACAGAGCAGTCTCGGCCTCGAGGTCCATTTAACGGAGCTTTCAATCACATGGTGGCCTTCGTCAGCATGCAGCTTGTCCGGTTGTCATTTAATTGTCTACGTTTTAAATGCCTTCGAGGACAGAAAAGTTCTTTTCCCGACCTTGAAATGAGAACCGGTCTCACCTCCAGTTACATTCCTTTTGTTTATTAACTGTCCTGCAACGTTAACATTCACAGTGTTGTTGGTGATTTAGCGCTCTTGTGCATTTAAAGGGTCATGCCTGGAGGGACCCTTCGATCCTGGTTTAGAGAAACATGAATATCCTGCTGCACTTCTCAGAAACCGACCTACTGTAGCATGTAAAACACCCTCAAGGAGGCTTTTAAACATTCCTCACTACGCATGCAGCTGCATCCTCGACACACGTTGTAACCACATAACCAGTAAAAACAAAAGAAATATGACGAGTAATAAAAGGTCTGAAGGCCTCTTGTTTAGTTTTTATTTTATTTTTACGACCGGTGATAAAAGCCAACGGAGCAGGAAATGTGAAGAGTTGTGAATTAAGCCTGAAATCGGCCAAACGTTAACACGGAGACGATGTCGGGACGATTTTAATGACGTGAAATCAAAAGGCGATCTGGTTATGAGGCTCGTGGATTGTGCGTGTTATCTTATCACCGCCGCAAACACAAACGACTCAGTCGGTTACAGAGATGACGCGCTGCTCGTACGTCATGTCAATATCCCCAAAATGTACTTTACTGGTGCATAAAAAACTCACTAACAGCGAGATTATTTTGATGTTTTCCTTCTGCTGCAGACGCTGAAGCTGACGAAGGCGGAGCGACAGCGTTTCAGTGAGGAGGTGGACATGCTGAAGGGCCTGCAGCACCCGAACATCGTCCGCTTCCACGACTCCTGGAAGTCGTCGGTGAAGGGCCACAAGTGCATCATCCTGGTGACCGAGCTCATGACCTCAGGCACGCTCAAAACGTGAGTCCTTTTTACGAGAAGAGATTTCTTCTCCGTCTTTTCATAAGTAGGCGGATATCCTTTTTTTTTCTTTCTTTTCCCATGGAAAAGAGGATCTTTGTGTGATGTTTGACAGCCTGTCTGTAGAATAAAGAATAGCTCCACTTTGGATACGATCCTATTGTTAAAACTTCCTCTTGGCTGTCAGTTATTTCTGGCGCTCTTGGTGCGTGTTTTTTTCGAGTATGGGATGTTTAGTCTTGTCTTTTTTTTTTGTTTTAGGTACTTGAAGAGGTTCAAGGAGATGAAGCTGAAGCTGCTGCAGCGCTGGAGTCGTCAGATCCTCAAAGGGCTTCACTTCCTGCACACGCGCACTCCTCCCATCATCCACCGGGACCTCAAGTGTGACAACATCTTCATCACCGGCCCCATCGGCTCAGTCAAGATCGGAGATCTCGGGCTGGCCACTCTCAAAAGTGCCTCTTTCGCTAAAAGTGTCATTGGTGAGTGCACGTTCGGTCGGATAATTCACGGAAATATCTCCTTCCACTGTAAATGGACTGAAACATGCAAAATGCCACTAAATCTTGCATTGTAGAGGGACTGCAATGAGATTGAGCCTTTGTTTACATTCCTATATGTATATATGTTCCACTTCCTGCTGCTTGGATCCCGTCTTCTTTCCCCTGCAGCTCTCACCGTTTAAATTCCTGCTTGCTTTTTAAATCAAATTTCCGTGTGAACTTTTCCTTTCTTCAGCATTCCCCATGTACATGCTTGAAGTGTCAGTCATCTGACGGCATATGAAGGGCTCTCACATCTTTGTTGAAAAAGTTACACTCGATGAGTTTAGTGCACCTCCAAATCCAACACTGTGTACGTTCATTTAACATATAAAGAGGAGCTGTGTCGTGCTCGACGATATATAGAAAACGTGTTTTTCTTTTGTTGTCCTTTTTTCCTGGAAGTCGTGTATCAAATCAACAAAGAAATTGACTTCGAAACACAAATAATGCACAAAACCTGAATTGCTTTCGAAAACATTTGAGATTTAAAAAAAAAAAGCACGAAAGACGAGGAAACGAGCCCATCGTCTCGTCACGTTTATTTTCTTTCTTCTGCTAATAATTATTAGTTTTTTTTATTCAACACGGTACCAAAGAGTGCATCTAAATATAGCTGGTCGAACACACCAGAGCAATTTAATCGACTTGAGAGTCAGATATTTCTCTCAGGAGTCGGTGGAGACCAAAACAGAGCAGAAAGGTCCAGTGAATATTGGATATTTTGTTCTAGACTCATAAACAACTGTTTGTGAACATGTTGCCAGGTTTATAAGATGATCATATACTTTGTCATTATTGTGTTTACAGCTTGTTAGACGTCCCGAAGTGACCATAATTAGGTTTAGTTGTATATTCTGCCATATTGTAGTTTTGAGAATGACCGCTAATGACCAATTTTTAGTCATATATTAATGGTTTATAATCATGTACCTTTTTAAATAGAACCAGCAGTGCACGGGAGTTTAAACTCAGCGTCCTGAGGGTGGAACATTAGGTGGGAACAGGTACATTTTCAATGTGCAGCAGCATAACTTGGAATGACCTCTGCCCTCTGAAACCCCGACAGGAACCCCGGAGTTCATGGCCCCGGAGATGTACGAGGAGAAGTACGACGAAGCGGTGGACGTCTACGCCTTTGGGATGTGCATCCTGGAGATGGCCACGTCCGAGTACCCGTACTCCGAGTGCCAAAACGCCGCCCAGATCTACCGCAAAGTCACCAGCGTGAGTAAAGGGGGAAGGAGGGAGGAGTCTCGGGTTATTTAACGTGTTTTCTTCAAACGTGGAATTAGAGAGTGTATATACGTCTGGATATCCCGAATCCTTGGAAAGTAGCGTGGCCACACGTGGAATAAGGAAAAAGAAAAAAAGGCTCTTTTTGGCTATTAAAAAGTTTGGTTTTGTCCCTTTTCAAGCTCAGGGTGTAGAACTGTACCACAGTCTGACCACTTTTATATTTTCAGCCCGCAATCTTGACGCATGGTTTCGCACACGTTGCTAAATCTTCTTATCTGAGCTGAAGCCGATGTATAAACCACAGATGTATGAGAAAATGAAGTCTTTAATTCTTAGAAATCTGTTCAGATCATATCAGTTTTACGAAAAAGAAGATTTTTTATTTATTTTTTCTGTGGGACTTCTTACAAGAAAAGACCAGGAGCAGTGTAGTCGTCTTTAAAAAAAAAAAAAAAAAAAAAGACTGTAAGCTTTACAACAACGACTGCTGTATTTTCTCGGAGGCCGAGCACATCGATGACGCCACGGTGTGGGCAGAAAAAAGGCCAGGCGACGGGTAGAATTATATGTTTTGTGGAAAATTGTTTGTCTCACTCTCTAAACTCGCTGCACAAAAGACGGCTGTTTTTTGTTTTCCGTGCGCAAAAGCAGCAAAACGGCTTCTGACGGAGGCTGGGAAAGTGAGAGTGGCTCCGGCTCCTCCGCAAACAAGACAACATAATAATAATGTTCCATGTGCAAGCACGGACTGACGATATCTGTCACCTTATTGGTTTAAAACATTAAACACCACATAGGTCTTGACTTTCAAGGGTATATAGCTTGACATGTGACAGGCGGAACGTAAACAAATGTGGTTGGACATGTTTTTTTCCCCCCGGTGTTCATGGTGTATGTTTTAACTTTACATCACATTAGTAAATAGAAAAAGGAGATAAATGCCTTCTAGTATACGTTCCATTGGCTTTAATGGGCGACTGTGAGAGCCTCCAACGTGACTTTCCAACCTGACCGCAGGAATTCGCCGCAACTAATTATTCTGGTCCTCGTTAATGATTCACAGTTTTTAATTTTTTAATTTTAAACGGAATAAAATAGTGAAATATGCACATCACATGTCCCAAGAGCCCAGATTTGCGTTTTCACATCTCTTTGTTTTGTCCAAAAACCCGTAAAACTCATCTCAAGTCGGCCCGTAAGCGGTGAGCAGCGCTCTGAAGAGGAGGTCCTGGCCCGTATATATATCCGTATGAGACGTCACCAAACACAGCTGAAATCATTGTTTTAAGAGCATTAACAGATGTGATACACAAAAATCAATATGACACCCATCCAGCTTTTTTATTTCTCAAGATCTTGTCTCGGAAACTCCGTCACCTCGTTAAAAAAAAAAGAAAAAACATGTTCTAAAAGAAACTCTCTGTGCTGCGCTTCAGATCCTCTAAATCACATTTCACGTGTAAGATGACACAGAATTCCAGTTTTTTTGGGGGGCTTTCCAATTTGTGAGTTTGAATTCAATTCTTATGGAAACTTATGTGGCTGTAACCGAGGGGGGTCGTCGTCGACCTTTAACCCCAAGGTCGGAGGTTCGAGCCAAGGTCAGATGTCATGTATTTACCTTTTTTTTTTTTTCTTCTTTTTTTTTAAATGAATATGACAATTGCAACAAAGGTTTAATTTAAGAATGCATTATCTGAAGACATTTACAAAAGTCTAACACACAATATCTTGATGATTTGCGGTGATTAAAAGAAAGACTGTTGTGTGACATGCATGTCGGTCTGTTAATGCGATAAAACAAATTATATCGCTCCAATTATTTGTCTGTTTTGACGTAACGTCGGCCGGTTGCTCGGCTTGTCTGTGGGCCGAACATCTCCTCGACCTCGACTCTTATCTGTGTTTTCACAAGGGATGCTGTAATCTATGTGCATTCTCGTGATAGCATTTAAGGAATAACTCCCTCATTTCATCTCATATAAGTGACGAGTCCTGACGGAATATTTTCGGTCTGGAGATAAAAATAAAAAAAAAAGAAACTCTGCATACGAGCTCCAGACGTTGTTTTTTTTTTTCCTGGTATTGTCGCTCCTGCTTCGATCAGCTCCTCTTGACGGGGTTGAATGTACAAGGAAGAGCTCGTTGCTCTTCCGCTGCTCGAAGCACCCTCCTTGCAGACAAAGTGAAACTCTCCCGATTGTGTCCACAGGGAATGAAACCCGACAGTTTCTACAAAGTCAAGGTCCCGGAGCTCAAGGAGATCATCGAGGGCTGCATTCGCATGAACAACGATGAACGGTAGAAACACACACACACACACACACCGCGATGGACGATGAATCACGTCTATTTCATTCTCTATTGTGAAGCTCACTAATCCCTATTCCAGGAGTGTGCTAGAGTCTAACTTGTTCAGCACAAAAATCTAAATTAAATTAAATTTTAAACTCTCAAACGAAAAAAAAGGACTAAAATGTTAGATCGCAAACTAATGGATCGTTGTTTTTTCTACCTAGACTGTTGTCTATTATTATTATTTTTAGATGTGCTTAAACAACTTAAACAACAGCTGCAGTATTGTGTCAAAAACAATATTTTATTTACAAAACCAGGAGGCTATATACACGTTATAATGTATAGGGCCATAGTTATAAGCATCATAAATATCCATGATGCTTTATACATTACGAAGTACTTTATAATGACTTATAAGGTCAAGATAAGAATATTAAGATAAGAATATTGTCTATAAGATATTTAATAATTATAATAATATTATTATAATAATAATAATATAATATATAATTATATTATATAATTATTATATTATTAGAATAATAATATGTAATAATAATATTGTCTTTAAGAATATTTTATAACTGCTAGTCACTCACTGACATTTATTACTAGTGTATTGTAATCCCTGTATATTTCTCACAAATACAAGTACAACTTAGGTTTAAATCAGGCATTAAGCTGTGTCTTATTGACTGATTCACCTTCCTGCAGGTACACCATTCAGGACCTCCTGGATCACCCCTTCTTCCAGGAGGACAACGGCGTGCACGTGGAGCTGGCGGAGGAGGACGACATGGTGAAGTCGGGCCTGAAGCTGTGGCTGCGCATGGACGACACCAAGAAGCTCCACGGGAAGTACAAGGACAACAACGCCATCGAGTTCCTGTTCGAGCTGTACAAAGACGTGCCCGAGGAGGTGTCTCAGGAGATGGTAGGCCGACCTCTTACTGCTTCGCTTGTCCCCCCCCGGGTTCGAGCGAGGAAGAGAGAGGAAGAGAGAGGAAGAGAGAGGAAGAGAGAGGAAGAGAGAGGAAGAGAGAGGAAGAGAGAGGAAGAGAGAGGAAGAGAGAGGAAGTGAGAGGAAGTGAGGAAGTGATCACCTTCTCTGCATCCCGATCTAGATTTACGATGATTTTATAGGTTTTCCCGGGGGGAAGGATGACAGGATATATATATATATATATATTATTGACCTTTCTTAATTCTTAATTAAGCACCAGATTCCTCCTCACAAAAGAAGGCTGCAGTGTGGTTGGATGACAGCCTATAGATTGGTTGCTTGTAGCTAATTATTGAGTTGAATTACAGATCAAAAGATAATAATTCAATGGATATTGCCGATATGGTGACTTTTGAACACAGGTTAAGCTAACATCCCATAACCGAGCCTGACATTATTATCCCCTTTTTGAGTCACCCGTCTCTTGACACTTGACCCCCGAGCAGTTGAATACAGGCTCACTAATGCACCCCGGGGCATCTTTACGGCTCTCTCAAGGGCACGGCTCCACATTTAATCATCAGCGGGTCGGTAATGTGAGAGCGTGTCTCGGGAAGCATCCGAGGTCACGTCTTTAATAATACAACGGCTGTCTCGGCCCGTAAATGAAAACGGGGAGGGGGGGGGGGGGCACCGTAGAGGTCGCTTTTAATGAAAAAACGCGAGCCACAATTCCGTACCTGTTTACCCCCTCTGCGTGGTAGTTTTTCATCGAGATCAAATTATGTATCGGCAGGGGACGTCTCGTCCGGCCCCGATCTGTTGTAATCCGACTAAGTGTTGAGAGGCGGGTCCGGACCGAGTGTCCCACTTTGCTGGACCGGGTGTCACAAGAGGGCCCGGGCAAGATGAGAAGAATGGAGTCTTTGTGCTTCAGTTTTTTACAAAACGAATGTTGTGTGTCGCATCAAAATGTCACAGGAGGTCACAGCAGGTCAAAGGAGGTCACAGGAGGTCAACGGCCCTTGTCTACTTACATATGTAAGTGTGTATATGTGTGTATGTTCATGTTGTGCCCTGACCATGTCCCTGTGTCGTGTTTTTAACGCAGGTTGTGCTCGGCTTTGTGTTCGAGGCCGACTTCAAGCTGGTGGCCAGGGCCATCCGGGACAGGGTGGCGGTCATCAAGCGGCAGCGGGAGAAGCTGCGTCGGCGGGCGGAGGAGCGCAAGAAGAAGCGAGAGCGAGAAGCCACGGAGGAGGAAGCGGAGGCTCCCCGTCCCGTCAGCGACGTCGGCGTCGTGGCCAGAGAGTCCCCCACCCCGGCCCCGGTCCTGTCCCCCGTCACCAGCTCCGTGGACTCCGGAGTCAGCTCCAACTACCCCGCGGAGCCGGAGGAGCCGGAGGCCGACCAGCACTTTCACATCCGGCACAACAGCTTGTCCTCAGCTAACTGTGAGCCGCCTCCGTAAAGCGTCCCGCGTACAATGAAATGTGTGTCGGCTCGCTCTCCGCCCCCGTGGTGGTTTTGCATGTTTTTCAGATCAAGTTCTGAGGCTCATAAAACACTTTTTGACACTGATAGCGTGCGGCGGGAATGAGTCCATCCACCGGCAAATGATTCAGCTTTTTTTTTTTTTTTTTTTACTTCCTGTTTCTCTGTTTCGAGGTAAATGTTTTTGGGGGGTTTTTTTCCCCCGCTTGTCCGTCACTGTGATCACAAAACACATTATCAACCGTAACTCGTAAATGTATATGCTAATTATGCTAATTTAATGCTACTTCACTGGTTGGAGGATTCAAGTTTCATGTTTTTTTTTATGCCTGAAATAAGGTATAGATTTCAACATTTTGCTCTGACATAAATTACGTCAGTAAATACTCCGTCTCGTGGATGTTGAAGCTTTTACGTGTCTTAAAAAAGGGGCTAAATAAAACTAGTCCGCCTTTCCAGCCTCGTTTTGTTTAAAGTCGCTCTCTTACTTAAATTTTAGAGGAAAGTCTTTTGTAAGCGCACAAAATCAAAGCATAATTATGAGGTACAGTTTCAATATTTGAACACAATTGTACAATATAGTTTAAAATATGTTGTGCTTTTACTTTTACTTAAATAAAAACTATACCAGACGATTACAAAAAATTAAAAAATTAAAAATACATGTGTCTTATCAGCAACAATAACAGTGCATCTTATAGTATCAGTTGTTAATATGTTTTGAAGAAATAAATATGATGCAAAAATCATAAATATCATGAACTCTGCAGACCAATATTTGTCACTGACTTGAGATCAGAGCTGCACCGATCTCGGAGCCGAATGGGAGGCGTGATCAGTGAACTAAATAATCCAGTCCTGCAGTTATGAATATCTCCTCAGTTTTCATCTGAAACAACAGCGCAAATATCCTCGTTGGTGGTCCTCGTGGATCCGATTGATCTCTAAATAAATGTGCCCGCGTGCCTCCAGAGCAGCGTTAATCCTCAGTGGGGTACGTCTCAGTCTGGGGTCATTAGACGTGTTGTTTCAGGTCGTGTGTGCGTGTGTGTGTGTGCCGTGCAGTGTGTGTCAGTTGGTCACACGCTAATGGCTAAATGTCCTTTTTGTTGAAACAGCTGACTGCGAGACGGACGGCTATCTGAGCTCCTCCGGGCTTCAGGATCCGCTGGAGGCCGGCAGCTTCAACGCGCCCGGGACCCCTCCCACGCAGACGGCTGCAAACGGCCTCCCCATCCCGGCCCTCCGCTTCCCCTCGGTGAGTGGCCTCGACTGCAGAGCTTGTCATCAAAGTGGAGGGTGCATGATGGGGGTTTGGGGGGGGGGGGGGGGCTTTACTAGACCTCCAACATCAACACTACTAACACGGTGCTGACAGGGAGTTGTGTAAACCGTGTACAGTTGGAGAGTAACACCTGACGACGAGGTTCACAAAACCGTGCAACTAAATGAAGGAAGAGCTGATGAGTATTTCAGTTCCGAGTCAATATTTAGTGACTGAAGATTTGCCCACTTTTACCCCCGAAGTCTGTTCACCTTCTCGTTAATATGCCCAGAAGGCCCCTCGGTTCAAGTCCCCACCAGGACCAAAGTACAGAGTTTTGGCCTGGTATCCCAAAATCAGTACAAAAAGCATTCGATGTTTGAATTCATATTTGAGGATTTTAGTGGTGCATCATTTGTCTTTTCCTCATTTCCTCACGTGTCTATTTTCTTTCAAGCAAAATCTCGAAATTTAGGGATTTATTGCATCAATACCGCCACCTAAAGATTGTGTTTAACCCACGTTGACCTCACCACGTCCCTCATTTCTCTTCACAGAGCATTGCTGTGTCCAACAACGTAGAACACGGCAACTCAGGCCGCCCCAGTGGCTTCAACTCTCCTGTGGACAGGTGACATTCTCTTCTTCCTTTTTTAAACATCCAAGGAACACTGCAGTTCAATACTCCCTTCTTTAGGGAAGACCATAAAAAAGATCAATGAGTGTCCGGTCTTCCCTCTGTGGCTCCTCACCCTCAACATCTGCGGGGCTTACGACAACAAGCTGGAGGCCGATCGACTGTGTTTTCATTGCAGAGGCACCTCGCGGGTTTCTGTGTGATGTTGCGGGGGCCCCTGTTTTCCATGTTGGTGGGATGTTAAGGGAGAGAGAGCGATTTATGTGCAGTGTGTGTGTGTGTGCGTGTGTGTGTGTGTGTGTGTGTGTCTCGTCATCTGCACTTTAACTTCTGTTCAGAGACCATAATGTTTGATCGAATGATATTGTCGCCTCACACACAAAGTAACGATTATTATTATTATTATTATTAATTGATGGTTTTGATTCATTCATCTAAATTCTTTAAAAAAAAGAATTAAAAAAAACTTTAAATTAATTTGAGAGCTTAAAGTTACAATCTCAAAGATCTCGGTTCCGTCCTCTTATGACGATGACGATGATGACGATGATGACATTATCCAAAGCGACTTACAATAAGTGCATTAAACCATGAGTCCAAACTCAGAACAACAAGAATCAAGCAAGTACAATTTCTTCAATAAAGTTAAACTACAAAGTGCTATCAGTAAGAGACATTTAAGTGATACTAAAGTGCTAAACAACAAAGTGCTATCGGTAAGGGACATTTAAGTGCTACTAGTCGAAAAAGATGTGTTTTTAATTTGCGACGGAAGATGTAGAGACTTTCTGCTGTCCTGATGTCAATGGGAAGCTCGTTCCACCAATGAGGAGCCAGCACAGCAAACAGTCGTGATTTTGTTGAGTGTTTAGCTCGAAGTGATGGAGCTACAAGCCGATTGGCAGAAGCCGAGCGAAGTGAACGGGCTGGGGTGTACGGTTAGACCATGTCCTGGATGTAGACTGGACCCGATCTGTTCGCAGCACGGTACGCAAGTACCAATGTTTTGAAGCGGATGCGGGCGCCCACCGGTAACCAGTGAAGGTCGCGGAGTAGTGTGGGTAAATTTCGGTCGGTTGAAGACCAGTTGAGCAGCTGCATTCTGGATGAGCTGTAGAGGTCGAATGGCATTAGCAGGTAGACCTGCCAAGAGGGAGTTGCAATAGTCTAGACGTGAGATGACCAAGACCTGTGCCGCCTTCTGAGTGAGAAGGGGTCGTATTCTCCTGATGTTGTACAGCATGTACCTACAGGAGCGTGTTGTTGCGGTAATGTTGGCAGTCAGAGAGAGTTGACTGTCGAGTGTCACACCGAGGTTCCTGGCAGTCGGAGTCGGAGCCAGCACTGAGTTGTTGAAGTTAATAGTCAGGTCGTGGGTGAGAGAGCCTTTGCCTGGAAGGTTAGATGTGGATGATGATGCAATGCATGTAGCCGTCGCTCGTGTCTTTGTTTGTTCAGCCGTTTACCGGCTGGCAGAGACCGTAAATAAACATCGCGCACCGCTTCACGCACTAGCCTCTCGTCCCAATTGAATGCATTGACGTTGTTAAGAGCAGCTGCAGCGTGACAAGGAAAAAGTGTGCGATTTGGTACGTTACACTGCATCAGTGTGTTACCTCACTCAGCGATAGATGATGACCTCATTGAGGTTATAATTTAAAACACAGTTTAAATATGTTGGGCCATCATCAAAAGGTCTTCCACAGAGTATCGTGTCTCACAGCAGCTTAGACGTGCACTATTTAAAGCTACATTAACTAATTCTTCCTCTGAGAAAAGCCTCGGATTACTGGTCCACAACTGCACTGCGTCACCACTCGCGAGATATCGACACAACTCTTTAATTTAATCTCACTTTTGCACGATTTCCATGCGCTCATTGTGTGTGAAGGTGAAAACAGGCTTTCCTTTGGACTGAAGTTACCCGTGAGCTGGGGAGGGAGGGAGAGAGAGAGCGAGAGAGCGAGAGAGCGAGAGAGAGAGAGAGAGAGAGAGAGAGGCCTGTAAGTGTTTGCAGCCCCTGGCTGGAAAGGGGGCGGAGCCTGTGACCGCGGCCCAAGAGACGCAATTAGCTGCTGAAGGGAAGCTTCTTATGAAACGCCGCCGACCGTCCGTTCTCTGAAACTGAAAACCGGTCTGTCGTATGAACACAAGAGGTCACATGAGGACTTTATTTAACGCCTCAGAGGGACGTTTATTATGGTCTGTGATGCTGAGACAACCGGCAATGATGGACGCTCTGACACTTTGAGATTACTGCCTGAGGGAGGTTCTTGTTCTTCTTCTTCTTCTACATTCTTGTTCTTCTACTTCTTGTTCTTGTTCTTTTTCTTCTTCTTCTTGTTGTACTTTTTCTTCTTCTTCTTCTTGTACTTCTTCTCCTTCTCGTTCTTGTTCTTCTTATTCTTGTACTTCTTCTTCTCTTTCTTCTTCGTCTTCTTATTCTCCTTCTTCTTGTACTTCTTCTTCTCCTTCTTCTTCTTATTCTCCTCCTTCTTCTCCTTCTCCTCCTTCTCCTCCTCCTCCTCCTCCTCCTCCTCCTAAACAATGGCTCCTCTCTCTATGTGTTTCCCTGCAGCTACGCCTCCGATGTGACTTCGGGCTTGAGCGACGGCTACGAGGGCCCGTCGGAGAAGAGCGAGAAAACGCCCGCGAGGCAAACGGCCGGAAAGCTGTCCAGGAGGAGGGCTCGCTCGAGGCTGCGCATCACCGGGGTACGAAGCGTCCAGACTCGCTACGTCGTAAACGCATAAATCAAGTGGCCGGGCTGCGGTGAGGCCGCACCCGGGTTACGCTATCGGGCTGTTGTTCCCCCCGGCAACCGCAGTACATTTCTCCCTCTGATCGGGACACACTGTGGTCTCCTAACGAGCCCACGGGGGCCGGAGGCGGAGACAAACGGATCACACATTACCACATGTTCAAAGAGTGCCATAGTAGTGCAATGCACACAGAAACACACCGCGTTTTACAGGAGACGTTTGCACACACACACACACACACACACACGAGGTACACACACATGCATACAAAAGCACATTGCTCCTCCCGTGTGTGTGTGTGTGTGTGAGTCTGTGTTTTTAGAGGGTAAACAGACCTGTCCGTCTCTGCAGCTCTCTGATAAAGTGGACCGCGTGGTGGAGTGTCAGCTGCAGACGCACAACGACAAGATGGTGACCTTCAAGTTCGACCTGGACGGAGATAACCCGGAAGACATCGCCGCTGTCATGGTGAGTTGTTGCCGGTGCTAGACGGATAAAACACGTCGGTCGGGTCGAATAAAGAGGGTTTCTTTTGTTTTTATTATTTGTAACTGATGATAAGAGTCTTGAATCTATACCCAA
Source organism: Cyclopterus lumpus (assembly GCF_009769545.1). Taxonomy (NCBI): domain Eukaryota; kingdom Metazoa; phylum Chordata; class Actinopteri; order Perciformes; family Cyclopteridae; genus Cyclopterus; species Cyclopterus lumpus. The sequence continues at coordinate 15,806,304 of NC_046984.1, read as the reverse complement.
AGACATTTGTGAAATAGAAATGATCTTTTGGGGATTTCCATTCACGTGTTTCTTTGTGCATTTTAGAAAATCGGTCTGGAAACGGGAAGTTTTTTTGTCGTTTTTTTTGTCACAAAATGGGATTAGTAAACATAAACATTGTTCACTTTACCTGCTCCAAACCCTTTCTTTTCATTCGGAAGAGCAAGAAGGTGTTATATTTCTTTAAAATGTCTCATAATCTCTTTTTTTAAATGGGTTTTCCCATGATCCTTTCAAACTTTGCTCAAATTCTAGGCTAGATCTCAAAAATGTCTTAAGATACCTGAATTGTTATTGACGTGCTCACAAAAATCACCGCTGATATTTCCATATGACCGAATGAAAAATGGCGTTTTTTTCGACTTGGATGTTTCAGCGAGAACAGAAACATCCGATACTGACTGACAGGGAGAGTTGTTTTCTCACATCGAAGGCAATGAAGGAGGAAATCAAGAGGGACGTTACGGGTGAACACTGAAAGCTTCCCAGGACTTTATGGGATCCAGAAATAAATAAATGAAGTCACAGTCAGCTGATGAGTCTGACAGATTCTCAGCTGAACGTACACGTGATTCCTCCCGTTGGCAGTTAACGGCTCTTTGTTTGTCGACGCTATCTCTCTCCGGCCGATGTTTTAACTGAGCCTTCTGCGGAGCGAGTGACGCAGGTCTGAGGGGAGGGCGGACAAATAGAAAAACAATGGTGGCGCACGAGTTCCTTCCTCTATTCCTCTACAGCGGTGGAAAGTACATTTAATCGGGTACTGCGCTTCAGTGAAGGAGATCAAATTAGCAGCACCTCGGACAGCTGAAACCGTAAAAAGACTGCTTACACCTGAATGCATTAGTATTAACAACACAATAATATAATATAATGTATCCTAACGTAACTTTCTGCATAACGAGGTACTTGTGAAAGAGTATTACAATACCTTTTTTATTCATAGAGCGCTTTTCATAGTACTCCCACCACATCTAAACACTTCTTTCACCCATTTTCCCCTCTTTTTTTTGTTGTCTCCCCAGGTGCACAATGAGTTCATCCTGCCGTCAGAGAAGGAGGGCTTCATCTACCGCATGGGCGACATCATCAAACGGGCCGAGGCTCTGATGGCCAAAGAGCAGCCGGTCCCTCTGTCGGCTTTCCACCACGGGGTGAACTCCTTGTCTTCCTCACAGGTCAGCAGCTCCTCCCAGAGAGCAGATATTTAAAAAAAAAAAAAGGAAGTAACTGTATGTTGTGTGGTTAATCGTAAATTAAATCCTCTATAGCGCGTTCTAGCTGCGCTTATCTAAGACGGATCCATAAATCTGGTGCAAATGGAAAGGTGTAGTGCTTTTCATACACTGGGAATACAAAAAAACCCCTGAGTAATCCCTTTGGAGGCTCGCCCTTAAACATCCACGGTTAAGTGTTTCTCAGGCTCCCTGTGGTAGTTCTTCCATTTCCAACGTCGTGTTATAAAATGATTTGTGATTTTTTTTTTTTATTCGTTCCCACAAACCTTTTTTTTTTCCGCCGCTGACACCATAATAAACTTTCCAGCGTGTCTGCCCACATTGAACGGGTAGAATAATTAAAGTTTAAGCCTCTCTGATTTCAGGAAATTCTGTGAGTATTTCGTTGAGTAGTTCGTTCGGTGTACAAAAATATGACCTAATGCCAAATCGGATGCGTTTGTTCTGCCAGGATATGTTCCACGCAGAACAAAAGCGCCCTGTTGCCCGTCGGTGGAAATGATCCGAGATGTTCATCGACGACAGAGAAAAGAATAAAGTGCGGCTGAATGTAAGAAACAGCAGCAGACCTCAGCAGTCAGCCCGTGGGCGACATCATTATCCTCAACCACTGAGGACAAATCTCTCCTGGCTCCACTCCAGCACCTGATTTAAAACAATTTAAAAAAAACACTGAATGGGCCGCATCCTCTCCCAAGACACCATTATGGCCTCCCCTTTCCCCTCGGCACCGTGCGGCCAACGTAAAAATAAATAAAATCCAGACCACGCTAGTCGAGTTGGGGAGGAAGCCCACAGAGACTCGATCTCTTTGTGGCCTGTGACTCTGAGGTAGGGCGCTATTCTGAGGTTTTTTTTGGAAGAGGCGCTGAGCGTAAATGGAGCTCGACTACCTGGAAAGACTTGTTTGTCGAGCCGTCGCTCGTCTCCTCTCGCTCTCTCTCCGCCACTTGAACAACAGCCGCCGCGCTTTGAGCTAAATCGTAGCGTCGGCGGTGCACTTCGTAGCGGTTTTGCCACAAAACGTTGTTGAGATATTATTACACGGACCGACGTGAAAATAAGAAATCCTCAGAGAAAAATTCTCAGTTTCTTCACCTGAAAAAACTGGATAAAAAAGATGTAATAATAGTTATACTGAATGGTTAATAACACAGGAAGTATAATGGGGACAGCTCCTCGTAAATCAAAATAGAGGGATTGTACTTGTCAGAGTCAATTTATTACTTAATAACCAACCGGCGATAACACGGTTGTGTAACTCCTTGTGTGTCATGTCATCGCGCAATAATTCATATGCCGGCGTCTTTGACTCAGAAGTCAAGAGGCCTGCAGCAACAGGCCCGATGGATGTAATACTGAGTAGTGCTACATTAATATGAACACAACACACACACACGCACACACACACACACACACAGAGGTTGAGTTTATGTGCCCTCTCTTCCAGCCTAATCTGCATAGCCACACCCTGCCTCGAACACACTCCTCCTCTTCTCTGCCCGGTAAGTCTCATGTCCTTAATTTCGCGCTTTCACGTTGATCATTTGATGGATGAGGAGATTATATTTAGAATACGAATGAATCGCATGAGTCTTTTTTTATTTTATTTTATTCCCCAAGTAACCTTAAGTGTGTGCGACGCGCACAAACACTGTCCTCCTGTATTGTTTGTTGCATGATAATTGAGTGCATGGCCCCTCCACTCATGCATGTGTGTGTGTGTGTGTGTGTGTGTGTGTGTGTGTGTGTGTGTGTGTCCCGTCGTAGACTTCAGTGTGGCTAACCCGAGCGCCGAGGCATGTGGCTCCCCCCCGTGCCCCAATGGAGACGTCTTCAGCGCAGACATTACTTCACCCGGGCGACCTCTAATCCGCTCCCAGTCTTTCCACAGCGGTCCAGGTAAATAGCCCTCTCCTCCGGTCCCTGTGCGAAGAAGAGGCCCGGCATTGTTTACCGTTTCAGGACACACTGAAAAAAAAAAAATTGTTACGGCCCCGCTGGCAAAGAATAAGTCGACGCCAGGCGGCTCGACTCCCTCGTAAACCCCTCCTCCCTCGCTCGCCCCTTTCTCACGGGCCCGGTCCTCGGGTATTGTTCAGACGTGGCGCCATGGGGCCACCCCCCCCCCCCCCCCCCCCTACATCTCAAAGCCGCCGTCTGTGTCTGCTTTGCAGCCTCTTGGGTGAATTACCTCACCTGAAGGCCGCTTTTCTGGCTTTCAGGGAAGCTGTGAATGCGGTCCGCTGCGAAGCGCGAGCTTTTTCCCCCTCCAGCCTTAGCGATGGTCGGCACAACATCTGTTTGCCAGCACAAACTCCTATACAGCATTTCCAAGAAAGCCTCCATCAAAGTCTCTTTCCCCACAGGGGGGGGGGGGGCATTTGAAGTCAATTAAAGAACACACGTCCACCATATGTCCCCTGTATCCCCGAAACGCTCTCGTCCCTTCTCCGCTGGACGTCCACCGCATATGGTCGCTTTCGCAATGCTCCCTTGGCCACCCGCCACCCCGAGTGTTGCCTAACCTATGTTTTCCGTTCAGCGTGGAGAAAAAAAAAAAGTAGAGGCTGCTTTGCATCATCAGGGGGGGAAAAACAGGGAGGGGGTTGGTTTATAACTGTGGAGCCATTGTCGAGGTAAATGTCCAGCCAACGGATGGGGCTCAAGAAAACCCCCTGAGCACTTAAATCTAACAATCAGACCTAAAAGAAGTTGTCTACGCAACCACGTGGGTTCCGTTTTAAACTGAATCCCTCAAAGACATCTTAAGCCCGGTGTGTGTGTGTGTGTGCGTGTGCGTGTGTCTGTATGTGGATGCAGTTAAAGCCGAGTAGCGCTTCAAACAATAGCGTCTTTTGTTCACCGTGTGGAAAGTACAGGGTAAGATTAATTCTCCACATGGCGTACGACTTGAAGAATGATCTAACCGGTTTCTCCGGATCAATTCTGGCAAATGCTCCACTGCAACTCTTCTGAGGGATCGGTGCTCCGGCGGTTTGAAGTGATAACACAGCTGAGCCAATTTGTGGGTTGCATTCAATCAATCACTCAATGCAGCGGAGGTCGTTTTTAGGCACACCTCTTTTTTTTTTTTTTTCTTTGCACAGTTTTTCTATCCATAAGCGTCAAATTTTAAAGCTGCCGTTTCAATCCCTCGTCTTCCAGGGTCTCCCCTCCATTACCAGCAGCACCACCACCACCACCACCACCCCGTGTCTCTCCTGCCGCACCACCAGCACTACCACTTGCCCTACATGGGCCACAGTAACTTCCCGTTCCAATACCCAGCCCCTCCGGGTTCCCCGACGCCGGGCACACGCGTAGCCAGTAACTCCACCTCCCCGGCCCCCGGTTCCTCGAGTCCTCACAATGAGGCCCAAAGCCCCGGCAGCAGTGACGGAGTCCCCACGGCCCCGTCTACCCCTCAGCATCCCAACATGTGGCCCTCCCACACGCAGCCCCTCTTTTCCTTAGCTAATGTCATCTCCATGGCGATGAGCATGGCTCAGTCTTTTATCCCTCCTGCCGGCATGCCCTCCCAGGGGATGCCCTCCTATCCGGGGTACCACAACCAGGTATCCGCTCACATGGCCCCGCAGTCCGGTTACCCCTCCATGTACCCACAACATTACCAGAGCTCACCGGTAGAGGCCCATTACCTCACCGCGGGCATCCTAGCCCAGAACAACGTCTACCACAACCACGAGAATTCGCCTCTGGTGGACGGAGCCGGTTTTCCTCAGAGCGGCCGTCCCGGCTGGCCGCATCCTGCCTCTCCGCCGTCTGTGCCTTCCACTCCTTCGCCGGTTCCTCCGGAGTCTTTTCAGCAGGTTGGACCCTTCAGTCCCCCGAACAGTCCCCCGTGCATGACCCCGGAGGACGGTCTCCACGGCGACGTGGACTCACACCCGGCACAGGTTCCAGTCCGGGCTGAACCCAAATCAGAAGTCTCCGGTTCAAACTCGGATCTTTCAACATCTCCCCCAGAGAGCCCAAAGAGCACTGTGAGTCATCGTCCGTTACTTCTTCCTCAGTTCGACATGTGAATGCGGGTCACGGGGGTCACGTCCAACACTAACGCTGTTCATGCTTCCTGTCCAGTTCTCGTCCTTCAGCGCGCCACCTGAGATGAAAACCAGCACCCCAAAACCAAAAGCCTCCTCCTCCACCGAACCCGGTAAGAACTACTTCCTGCAACTCGCTCCTCCTCCTCACACCTCGTGTGTTGTATGTTACCAGCCCTGTGGGGGTGCTGGGAACATACAAGGTTCATGTGTGCACCCCAAACAAACCCAAACACATGCATGTGCGTGCGTGCGTGTGTGTGCGTGTGTGTGTGTGTGTGTGTGTGTGTGTGTGTGTGTACACACAAACACAGTTTTTTTTTGTTTTCCTCCTCCCCCTTTCTTTTCATGATGTATTGGGTCTAAATACAATCTGAAATCTCGGTTACGGACAATTTGGCCCTCGAGTTGTTTTCGGCTCCCTCGACATTATCACCACGGCCTCCAGGAGCCGTTGCGTAACGTCGTGTCTGGATGTAATGTTCCATTCAAAGACGAACACAAACGGAGGTGTGATCGTGGCCCTTCCCTCCGGCAGTGGCCAATCAGCGGGCAGCAGCGCTCGTTAGCAGGCCTCGCCCCCCCCCCCCCCCCCCCCCCCCCCCCCTTTACCCAGCCTGTTGGTGTTTATACCCTCCACATTCAACAGAGGGTCTCTCTGTTGAATGTAGGCACAGACCCAAAACCCCGTCTGTTTACTGTAAGAAGGACACCTAGTGGGCGAACGGAGGCACTGCAGGGGGTTAAAGCCTGGCAGCGTTTGTGAAACCAGCATCTTAAAAAAAGCTTGATTTAAAGCTAGTTTAAAAATACAATAAATAATTATAAATATAAATAAATAAAGCTTGATTTTTAAAGCCAGATTAAAAATGTAAAATACAATACATAATTAGAAAGATAGATAAATAAAGCTTGATTTAAAGCCAGATTAAAAATGTAAAATATAATAAATAATTAGAAGTATACATGCATAAATAAAGCTTGATTTTAAAGCCAGATTAAAAATGTAAAATACAATAAATAATAAGAAGGATGAATAAATAAAGCTTGATTTGAAGCCAGATTAAAAATGTAAAATACAATAATTAGAAAGACCAATAAATAAAGCTTGATTTAAAGCCAGATTAAAAATGTAAAATACAATAAATAATTAGTACAAGTGATTAGATTTCAATCAAAACCTGGAAGTCAGGAAGTGAGGCTTTGTCCTCTGATGATCAATCAGCTCTGATCAGATTACAGAACAATCACTACTGCTTAGCCAATGATTGTCTGTCTCTCATTTAAATAGTCTGTCCGGGTGCTGCAGCTTCTTGTTCACTAGAAGAAAGTAGAGAGCGCTGCAAGAATTAAGCAATATAATGTGTTTCCTCTGAAACAAATACATATATATTAGATGGAAATATAGACACTGATTCGGGTAATGTATCATTTTTTATCTTAAAGGGAACTAGTAAAGGTGTTTTTAAAGATGCCTGCTGGATTTGTGAAGAGCATTTAGATCTTTTTTCAATGCATGCCATATACAGAAGAATATTGTTTAAATGCGTAGTTTTCAATTAGTTACATTGCAAGAAAATCTGTGTTTCCACAGACCAGAAAACCAGATGTGCCATAGAAAATATATTTTCTATCAAAATAACTACGTAAACTTTACTAAACGGTTGTTTCCTGGTGTGCCAGGTGTCTACATATTATTCAAATTATTTCCGTATTTATTTATTTTGATTAATTAAATACTTTTACATATAATATTTAATTGACACCGTCTCTTCTTCAATGTCACAGACGGCCACTCTGCACCCATCACTGTGGGGCGATTCCAGGTGACGCCCAGCATGCACATCCCTGCACCCGCTGAGCCGGCCGTTGCCGTACCTGCTGCGGCAAAGCCGGCGGACGGCGACAGCACCCCGTCGGAGAGCAGCACCGAGGAGCAAGGGGAGTCCGAGACGAGCCTGGGCACCTCCCTCACCATGTCCCCTCCACACCATCCCCACAGAGGGGCCACCAGCGGGGTCCTCCAGGGGGTGGACGGGCAGCTGGGATGGAGCCAGGACAAGCAGCAGGACAGAGAAGAGGAGGAGGAGGGGGAGGAGGAAGAGGTTGTCGGGGAACGACAGAGGACGAGGAAGAGGAGTCGGAGGAGAGCGCACAGCCTGAGCCTCATGGGAACGCCCGTGGACAGCGGACTCTCGGTGACGGCGGCGGAGATGGAGGCGAGGCTGTGGGACGGGGCGGCGGGCAGCCCGCAGTACAGCAACGCCCTTCACCACCTGTGGCTGATGACCTACAACCGCAACGCGCCCTACATGAGCAGCGACGACTCCGACAGCGACGACTCCGACATGCTGGAGGAGCTTCAGGAGCTCAGAGAGAAGTGAGTCAACCACAATATGAGTGTAATGGGAATATTAAGAGCCTTTATCGATTACTTTTCACGATCTTCGGTGAAACTTTGGGACTTTTTTACTTTTGTTTTGAAGTAAACAATTTAAACTCCATTAATTTCTCTGTCTTTACGCTGAATGTATCCGCTAATCTCAGCTGTTTTAAAACAACTGAAACAAGGTTTTTATCCTTTGATTAGAAAATCTGAACCTATTGATTAAATTAGTTGGAAAATGATTATTTTAGTTACCGATTGTTTTTTTTTATCTATTAAATGTAAAAACTTTTTAAAAAAAATATATATATAAATGTTCGATAGCTTTAATTTAGACAAAATTATGTGTTCAAACTCCTATTTTGTAAAAAGAATAAATAAATAAATAGTCCAAATGCATCAAACTGACGGAGAACCATTTTCTGTAAATCCGCACTACAGTTATGATGTATATTAGCATCTTATCTTGTCATCGCAAACATTTTGAAGGCCTTAATTTCCTCAAATCCACATGCCGTCAAGGATTTTCGAAAGACTCCCTGTTTCACTGACTTTTCCACTTTGGATTTTACTTCATTTGAAAAGGTGTCATGTACATTAACCAACGTCCAAACAAATGTAAACGCACCACGAGTAAGCTGAAAGTCCCTTTTGGCTGATGTCGTCAGGCGATACAAAATAACACAAAGGACGTTAGCAGAACGTGCTACTTTGTGATAAAAAAATAAAAAAACCACAAACAATACAGTAAAAGAAACCACAATGTTGTAGTACTAGTACACTGATGTGCTCCTCCTCGTCCCCCATCAGACATCTGACGGAGGTGCAGGCCCTGCAGGCCGTCCAGAAGAGAGAGGTCGAGGAGCTGTACGGCAAGATGGGGAAGGTTCCCCCTCCGGGCATCGTGTCTCCGGCCGCCGTGCTCTCTGGCCGCCAGCGCCGCCTGTCCAAGGGGAGCGGCTTCCCCCCGACCCGCAGGAACAGCCTGCAGCGCCTGGACATGTTGCCGCTCCAAGGCAAGTGAGAGCGGATTCGCGTTTACCACCTCCTCGTATGTGACGACGTCGTACGTCGAAAATGCTTTGTTTCAATATGATTGTTCTCTCCCCCCTCCCCAGGTATCATTAGGAGAAACTCCCTCGGAGGCAGCAGCAGCGGCGGCTCCCAGGATAAACCCAACAAAGGCGTCACCTTCGCCACCGACAGAATGGTGAGTGAACGCTGTAATATTTCTATCATTCTCCCTTTTTTTTAAAATGCTTCGTTCTCACTTGTGCGTTTGTTTTCTTCCCCCAGTAAGAAACCGTGCAGCCGAGCGCGCTGTGCACCTGGACTACCTCATCCGAAGTGTGACCCCCCCCCCCCCCCCCCCCCCGTGAGGTGCATCGCTTCCACACCTTTCACCGGCCGACTGATCAGCGAACCGCCGGTGGTCATTTTACCTCAACGCATAGATCCGTAAACTCTCATCAAGTAGAGCTGGGATTGTTACACGGGAACTGTGACGCTCGGGTTTCCCAAAAAAAAAAAAACGACTTCCAAATCTGGCATCACGTTCAAAGTTTATAAAAAATCCATCAAGGTCTTTAGACTCTTTTGTAAATAAACTTTCTAGACCCCCGTCGGTCCAGGCTGCCACAGTAAAGCTTTCAGCATCGACGCGATCAAGCGATGGGTACCAAGTGCTGCGGAGACTTTGCCCCAGAATGAGGATGGTTCTCCTGCTCCGGCCTTCTTCTTTCTTTCTTTTGTTAATGATGTCACAGCACATGCTGACTGCACATTGAATATTGCCTTCCTCGGTGCATTGTACAGTTTGATTTAATCAGATGTATATTACGATAGCATTTTTCTTCTCAGAAGGACATCTTTTGGGTTCTCTACGTTCTCCGGCCTGGAGAGCAGTCCAGACGTTTTTTTTTTTTTTTTTTTTTTAGATGTGGAGACGATGATTTTCTCACTTTGCACAGTACGACAAGGAGATCGATGCGTTACGAAGATGAAATGCTCCAGAAAGAAAGGGTTGTACGACGGTTAGAAATCGCAGCAAGAAAATCACGTAGTTTTTTTTTAAAACTATTAAATAGAGGGAGAGATTTCTTGAAAGACGTGATCAAAAGACAACATCACACAGCTTTCCCTGCATTTAAAAGTCGTGAAAAAAAATCCATCAAGGTCTTTAGACTACTGGCTTTTCCTGTCGATTGTACATGTGTGTATGTATATATATATATATATATATATATATATATATATATATATATATATATATATATATATATAGTAGATTTATAGACCATGTTTACAAGTCACGAGTAAACTAAACATGTCAGTAACTTTAACCCTCGCTCAAGCAAAAATTTAATTTGTCGCTTGTTCCCTAGATCAAGCACCTTGTGCACTTTAGTAACTTCTCCTTTTGTTCTCAATCATTTTAACTTCGTTTGTTGGGACGTAATGTTTCATGTGTATTTTTATTTCCATAAAAAAAGGGAGGTAGAGAATATTCTTCAGTTTAATGTATGATCACAGTAACGACGATCTACCCTCCCGCAGTTTTTAAATAATTAGCACAAGCTGTGAATGTGTAGCTGATGCCTTCGGAAAATATCCCGAACACACTGAATCTTCTGGCAGTGGAACTCACGTTAAGGTTTTATTTAGTTTCTTCCAAAGTTCATAATATATTCAGAGAGGTTTTCGTTTCCAAAATTTTGAATGTAAATATATAATAATTGTATTGCTTTCTGAAGCTGCTGCTGTCCTGCCATGCTGAATATGTGCCTTTCCCTGACGATGTCTTATTTTATATTTTTACTCAAGATTTTGGTGGCTAGATCAGACTCCATATATCAAATGTTGACAAAGAATAAATGCAATTGTAAATACCTCGGCTCTTGTCATATTTGCTGCTTCACTTTTTCTTGCATAACTAGTGAAACATAATTCGGTTAAACAAAATCCAATACTTTAGAGTTTTATTTTACAAATTATTACTTTATAGACAGGTTTCAACAGGTTATCCGTGTGTCATTTCAGCAGTTTCTCTGCTGTTAAAAGGCCTCTGTTGATTTGACCTCATTAGCCAACAGAAATTGTGAATATTTCCCTTACACTATATGCGCGTCACATGATAAAAGGTGGTAATTACAATAAAGTCTGGCCTTCTGGAAAGCGTGTAAGATCAGTGGAGTAGTCCCTTCTGCTGGCAAACTTAATCAAAATCAACACACATCTAGTTCAAAGTCAGCGGAGCAGAACCTCACCGTCAACAATCAAGACAAAAACAAAGTCCGCCGCTGTCTTAACATTTTAAAAAAACAGCGGCCACCAATGGAATATAAATCAGTGGCACCAGAGTCCACATAAATCCCTCCTCAGTGAAGTCCAGGACAGACAGTCCAACAGCGCTGCTGCCTCAGTTGGCCCCGGTCTTCGGTCCCTGGAGTCTTGAGCGCTTGGCCTCTTCGTCCAGTTCATCCATGACCCGCTCCTTGCCGACCGAGTAAAACGTGTAGCCGTCTAGCAGGCGAGCGAGTGGTCAAGGCAAATGTTAAGACAACAGAAGAAGAATATGACGAATATCAAATAACAGTCACTCCTGTGTTTGCATCCAAATGCCTGAAAACAAGATATTTAGCCATCTGCGTAAGAACCTTATGCTTTCCTTTAAAATCATTAAAAACACCAGAATATCACATTTAATTATTTTCTGAAACACAGGTGATAGCGTTTGATAACAGTTTCCTAAAAAGGGGTTTATTTCAAGTCTTACGGTAATTTTGGAAGCTGCAGTGCAGTTGAATTGTACTGGGATGTTTTTCTAATATTTAGTCTGCCCTCAGTGACATAACTGGTGGAATTGTGAGTCAATTTAAAACGTTACAATTGTAAACTGGTGTTATTTACCAAAAACATGGTCATCCATTTGTATAAGACGACGGTGTGTCTTTTAATATTACCGTGTGAAAAAGAAGAAGAAAAAAATATATATATATCTATATCTATATATAGATAGATATATTTTGAGAGTCACTGGGAATATCTGTTATTTTGTCACCATCTGCCATCACTTCTGACGCATAGGGGTCGAGAACAGGTTGATGTGACACCGGAAGTCGTCATGTAGACTGGCCGTAAATTAGCTTCCATGCTTTTAAGAAGCTTCAACGTTGACAATTAAACATAATAGTATAAATAGTACAGTGAATGCAAAAGTATAAGTTGCGTAAATGTAACATTTAACTAATGTTTTATTTTGTTCATGCACTCAAACCCAGTTACGGTTAAAGCTACCTGGGAACACCCTGTCATAGGCGTCAAATCAATAATCAATGTAAAAGAGTGACTCTTACAAGCACGACAATCGGAGATAAACCAGTGTTATATATTATATTGAGTTATTAAAAACAACGCCCTGAGTAACTTCAGCATGCTCCGCCAATGTTACACAGTTCACCTTGCGTTGACGCTAGTGCGCATGTCAAGGATACAGATCCCCATAACGAGCGCTCCAATGGCGATTCCCGTGACGACGTTTCGCGTCCGCAGCTTCTGCGTTTTCTTCTTCCACTGCTCGAGCTCTACGTGCCGCATGAAGTGCATCTGTCCCCGGGAGATGTCCTCTTTCGTCGGTTCTATCCGGGTCGCGAAGCGAGCGCCGGGCTCCTGAGGAGTCTTGTCGGCCATGTTTTTTTTGGGGTGGGGGGGTGAAGCGCTAACTACGACGCAAGGTTGTCGGGAGGGCGGTTACGCGAGCGGCTGCGTTATCAAACGAGCTATAGAGTCGACCTGCGCACGTCTACCGGCGAGAGGAGGCCATCCGGACATGTGTGAGATCTGCGCAGACGCACAACGGAGCGCCAACAACAACAAAAAAAGGAAAAAAAATGGTGCGACGGTCAAATGGGTCCCCAACGGGGCAGCTTAAAAGTTCCGACCAAGAGACGTTGGAACCCGGAGGGAGTAGCGCCATCTTCTGGAAGAAAAGAGAAGAGAAAAAAAAGCTTTAAAGCACGATTTAGTTTTTTTAAATTTAAACTTGACAAAACAGAAACTTTAAATAAATAAAAACGTCTGTGCGGACTGGAGACCGTGCAAATGGCGAAAAACTTCTTTTGTTCGCCGAGCCAACGTTTGAGTTTTAAATTCCGGGATGTCTCCTTTGAGCTACTCACAGATTTCCTCGTTAATCTCAACACGAGAAACAAAGACCACCTTGGCAGTCTGTCAACGTGTACAGGAGAGTTCAAAGAGAAAAGACTGATGGGTGAGTAGGTGTGGAATAATTAACAAATGTATTATTTATTTCTGCTGTTTTACGCCGTTGAATTTGTACGTTTGTATTGAGGCTACATTAAATAACTAGTTAATTAAATTAAATAAACATCCAATTTTCAACTGGGGTCACATTTATAATTTATTTGGAGAGAGACTATTATTATATTTACTAAACATATTGTACACACAAATAAGAATAAAGCGTATGCTGTAAAGTTATATTGTTTATGTGCAATTTGAATTTGCTCCCTTCACACACAGCTGTGGCAATTAGTGTGTAAGCTAGCTAGAGATACATCCCCTAATGCTTATTTCCCATCTTGATTAATGATTTGCAGCTGCGTTCGCTGTCGTTTCTAATATTGGATGAATGACATAAACAAGGCTTTTTTTAGTAGACCATTATACTAATTTTGCAATAGTTTTAATAATGTTGTCAGCAGGTGGGAGTGATGTGCAGGACTGTCTCTGACTGGGCCCACCGAGCCATGTGTGCCCTGTCATCACTCTGTTTTTCATACACCCGGAGCTGTGAGCCCTGTTGTTGTTGTTGTTGTTGTTGTTATTATGGAGCCCAATTCTCAATTCATACACCTACATACACGCAGACAGACCTGCCACCAAGGAGGAGCAGATGGAAAGCAGTGTGAATGACTCCTAATGAACATCCGCGTGCTTCCTCGTGTCTCACATAACGGCGAACAGACAATTTGTTTAAATGGATTCGTGGGGATTTCTTTTCCATTTCAATCATTTCTGTCTGTTTCTCGAAAGCACCAAAGAAATACTTGCATTTATTTATTTTTTTTAAACTGAGTCACGATGCAATTTTGTTGGCTGGTGGGTGGTCTCGAACCCAGCAGGGTTGTGATTCATGGTTAAGTGTCTTTTATTTGCACGGATCTCAGTTGATTTCACGCAAAGAAATCTCTATTCAGAAAAAGATAATCCAAATTTAATATGAATTCTCTTCACTTATAATGACTCCAGGACCCATCGCGAAAATCTGATGTTTTTAATATCTTGAAATCAGTATCAATGCAAACGGCTCATGAATAACCAGAGTTATGACGACTGTCTTTTGTTTTGTTTATTGATCCCATTTCACAGAACTACATGAAGGTGGAAGGTGCACATTTACTTAAGTAGCAAAACCACACTGTAAAAAATGCTCTTAAGTCAACATCTTACTGTAGTAAAAGTACTGACTATGCAGAATTATTCAGTATAATAAATGGTATCTCATTATGCATTAGCTTAATCCATAATAATCCATTTAATATTTTTTATTAATCTGAATGTACAAAGTAATTAGTGACAATACAATATTAGCTTCCAAAATAAGTAGAAGTAGCAGAAAAACAGAGACACTCAAAGTACAAGTACCTCAGCACTTGAGTTAAAGTTTGGATGATCTCTCCCTTTTTATCACTTTACATTGAAAAAACACATTTACTGCCAGACAAATTCCTTCCTGAAAATGCTTTTGTATGCTCTGTCCCAACATGCTGTGTTCAAATAGAGGATCTTTCTGTTTTGTTCCCTGCTTTTCTTCGCCGACGCCCTGCCTCCCTCCTCCGGTGCAACGTAGAATACGTCTTCCTGATAACGCAAGAACTCAGACTCGATCCGCTGGCCGCATATCACGCCATCGAATTACTCCAAAGGTAAGAAGGAGCAGCTACATGTTCTGTTCTCCCCATGATGATGTTGGTTTTAGGCTTCATGTGAATGACTGTCGCCCTTCAGGTTCATGGTCAAGCACCTTACAGGTCTGCTGACCACACCCACACCTGAAGGCGCTGGTGCTGCTGCTGCTCTAACAGAAAGTTCTGAGGAGGCTGTGTTGGAGAAGATCAAGGACACGTTCCCCCTCATCGTCTTCTCCTGCGTGCAACTCGCAAGCAAGCTGTCTTTGCACAGTCACGTCAGTTCAGAGATGAATACATTTCAATGGACCGTTATTTAGAACCCACTTTAATCATTCAAAACATTTTTTCTAGATGATCGACAACAACACAGCCGTGCGCTTTCTGCATTCGGTCGGCCTCAGTGTTTCCAAGCAGACTCTCCTGGACTCCGAGCTGATGGTCTTGAAGGGGCTCGAATTCAGACTAAACGCTCCTAACCCGCTGACGTATGTGGAAATCCTCCTGGAGGTGCTCGGTGAGACATCGCACACACAGAGTGACCCGTGTGAAATATTAGCATGTGACAATATCATACAATGGACGGCTGTGACTGTGACTGTAGGACACAATGAGCCATCCATCCCCGTGGAGCACCTGCATCTACTGTGCCACCAGGTTCTCCAGTTCGTCAGCCTGCAGAGGACGGCCATCTACGACTCCTTGTTGGTGACGACCACTCGGTGCGTCAGCCCGTCCAGAGAACACCGGTATTACTTTTTTTATCTTTTGAGCTACATTTTTCAGATAACAGATAATTATCTGATCATTTTTTCTGGAACAGGTGATTTCTGCCCGTGTGGGCAAACCTGCTTGACCGGCAGTCGAGTAGACTCCGACCAGCTGAGCACTGTCTCCAAAGTTTCCATGAGCAAGACACTGAACCCCAAATTGCTCCCGATATGCGGTCCATGCAAGCTACGGCTTAAAGCTGTTGGTGAGGTCGTGTTATTAGAAATGCAATAACAGATTTTCTGGTCAATTTTGAGACAGCGGAAACGACGCCTGCACCTTCTTTTTTAGAGTTGATATGGTGAACAGAGCAAAACATTCCGCTCTCCTTTCCACCTCTGGTTTCTGAAAAGTGATGCCAATGCTGAAGTGTCTTAAATGGCCAGCAGGGGGCGACTCCTGTTGCAAAAAATAAGTCTGATTGTTTAGAAGTCCATGAAAAAATGACTCTACCGCTCCCCTGATTTATTACCTCAGTGAACATTGTAAACAGGGGTTCATGGTCTCGATCTCTAGTTTAAAGTCTTCTACGTCCACTTCTTATACTGTCTTTTAGCTCTCTTTTTGGTTTTTGACCAATTCCTGAGTGAATAATCCGACTCTTTGACTGCCGGCTGTCTCAAAACAACGACAACCGCAGAGTTGGACGATGGGTATTAACATAGTTAAATGTAGAATATTGATATTAATCCTCTTTCAACAGGGAGACATTTGTGACAGTGACTGAGGACTGCATGCTTCTCGGTGTTGGTGTTATCGCCGTGGCTACATTCATCCACTATTTTAAAAATTGGCAACAGGTGAAACTATTCTTTATTTTCAGTGTTTTACATGTCAAAATTGCGGACATAATATGCAAAGTATGAAATGGAGTCATTGACCTTATCCCATATATATTATTATTTTTTTAATACATCACTCTTTATTTGAGAATATATATATATATATATATATATATATATATTTTCAACAACAAAATATAATAATTAAATAAATATATATTTATTTAATTAATTATTATATATTATTTTTTTTAAATATATATAATGATTATTATATTTTTTTTCTCTCTTTATTTGAATACCTTCCAGGTAGTTGGAGAGCTGAGCCACATCACAGGAATCTCAAAGAGGAGCATCAGTGATTTCGTTCATGTGACGTTGGCGCACATCGTTAGAACCAGTTGCTCTCTCTAATTTGAATGTTCATGTGTAAGTTTGATTTTTAGCTGTAGAAGTTGGTGATGAACATGCACCTAAAGCAACACCTGTGTCCTGTAATATGTCTAATGAAATATTACCATAAAGAATGAGGACTTTGTAGTTTGCTAAATGTAATGAATATTGTATTAAACAATAACTTACTGCTAATATACCGTATATTCCCCCTGCTTATAAATGTCCTATGCCACATTGACCCACTCTCTTGAATTAGATACAGAGCTGTTTATTGTAATACTACACATTATGTTGCCAAAATGTAAAATACAAAACGGGTCCAGCTGGAGGTCAAGAGGACCGCGGTCTGAAGGTCATCCACCGTCTGATTCTTCTGATGAACCTCCGAAACTGAGGACGGAATTTTAAAAAAACAAAGAATTTTAGTTTCTATTCTGTGTCAAAATATAATATAAAATATAACTTTAAACATGTTATGTTTTCATTTTGGTTCAAATAAACATGTACTATCATCACTTTCATTGTATTATCATATGTTTTTTATTTATCTAGGTAATAATTAATTGTAATAGTCCAAGGCAATTACCTTTTTATATACATATCAAAATGCTATAAATATCAAATCTATGTATATTGGTAATCATTAAACAACAGCCTCTGGGCGATGTAACTTGGTTCATGGTTTAAAGGGACAGTCCACCCCAAAATCAGAAATACAATTGTTTCCTTTCACCTGCAGTGCTGTTTAATAAATTAAATAAATAAATGTCAGAAATATATGTTGGTGTGAACTGCCCCTTTAAGACCCCTCATAGTAACCAAAACACAGCCAATGATTCCCTCTGTCTGCTTGTGTCCTACACTACAGTGTGTCGAAATGAACAATAAAGTGAAACCATCACATGCTTTAGACACAGGAGGAGGTGTCGTCACGCTGGAGGGTCCGTAGAGGCGTAGTATCCACAACGCCATTTGATACTGCTCGGGGTTGGCGATCATCTAAACACGGGTTTAAAAGCGTCGTCATAATTCTACTCAAAACCGGCAGTTTTTTTTAAGTCCATTTTGCTTCGTTGGGTCAAATCTGTGCGTTTACCTTCTGCAGCGTTTCTTTGTAAAACTCCTTTATGTTAAGGGCCTTGGGGTCCAGCGTAAGCCACCCGTTACAAACTTCACAAAAGTTGACCATTGTGGGCCCCGCGCCTGGAGGAACACACGTGCAGAGAGACTTATCAACCCACGCTCGGCCCAACACAAATCACACGTTTTTGCGTTCGGCTTCTCTGGAATTGGTCCTAGCCGGTCACCATCCGCTGTGGACTCACCCCTCTCGATCCTGGATACGATCCAAGTCTTCAGGCAGTCGACGTGGATGAAGTTCAGACTTCCCTTACACAGGCACGGGGACGCCAGCGGGTTGGCGGGCGAGCTGTCGCTACTGTGGCAGATCCGACAGACGTCCTCGTCGTCGGAGTCCTCGTCGTCGGAAACCTCGTCGAATAACCTTCGATGGGAGTGGGACGCGAACACGGTTTCGAGGTCAACAGCATGTTAGGAATTAATTCGTCAGTTCCAAATCAGACTTTTAGAGAAAACTCAATCTTGAAAGCAAAACTACAGGTTTAAAATAAAGCGAATCCAGATTTTTGGGGATTAAACAACACTCTGTTGCCCAATTTAAAACTAATCTATGTGGAGTAAATCCAAGTTTAAACCAGAATGAAGTCTAATATGATGGATATGTTTACTGATTACTGTGCTCCGCAGAGTTCAGCAGTATGCAGTCCTGTTGTTGAGCTTCAAGTATTCAGATGTGTGTGCAGTTCAATTTTCAATTAAAATCTAGATTTCCTCATTTTTAACCTATATTTTTACAATAAACTCTGAGGATAACTAATCTTAGATTAAATGAATCCTTGTTGGTGCAACCCAGCCTGCCCACACAGAATGTCTTTGAGAGCATTTAATCTATTTAAATATAATGAATATGTTTCACTGTAGGATTACAGCATGAGGCTATTCAGTGTAGGCCTAGAACCACGTAGAACTCTATTCTCCACGGGATCACCTTTTCATGATTATGGATATGATCTCCTCGTTGCTCTCTTTTAGGATATGGTCTGCTCGACATCGCTGAACGGGCTCTCTGTGGTGACGAAACGTGTTCAGGCGGTCCAGCCGATTGAGGTCAAAGGAGCTCCAGGGCCTGTATGCGGACTGCGGCCCGATCACCACGGAGTCCATACTGAGAATCCTGATGATGATCGGCCTCGACTGCACGAGGAGGGGACTGAGATTGAGTTCATCGCCACCAACAGGTGGGACTGGGTGATGAGAGGGGCCAGTGGAGGCTGAACTTGACTCCTCCTCCTCTCGATACTGATCTGTGTGTACTGGGGGGGGGGGAAAGATATCAAACATATGGGCTTGCGGTAATAAACCCAGTGGCATGGAGGTTAAACAATACACAGATAAATGAAAACACTAGAGAAGAGTGCCGCTGCAGACATATAACTTACAGAAGAGAGGACACGAACATCTGGAACATCTGGAGTCCGGGGGGGCCTCTGGGATCTTTGAAGTGTTCGGCAGCTCTGCAGTCGTGCTCCGGGCTCCACTGGAAGTGATTGGCGGGCGGGACAGCGAGCCTTCATTGCGTGGACTCCCCGGCTCGGACGGAGCACTTTCCCCAGAGCTGCAGGGGAGCGGCTGCAGGGGGTTGGTGGTGGTGGTGGGGGTAGGACCGCTGCACGGAGGATGCGTAGAAGAAATATGCTGCGAGTCATGTCTACATACAGGTGTGCGTTGCCGTGACGACGGCATCGACCACTGTGACGTGGTCGTTCTTGCAGTCGGCGACAGTGAGGAGGCAGCCGGCTGCTGCGTGCCGGGGACCTCCGGTCTCACCGACGTGGGTCCCCTCTCTGCGTCCCTCCTGTTATCCTGATCCCGATGGTCCAAATGTTGTTGTCTCTTTCGCTCCCAAGACATTTTGAGCTGTTGTTCAGCGTTGTTCCCAGCTATGGCCCACAACACTGGAAAACCCACAAAGAAAGCATCTGATGTCATTACAACGTGACAGGTGGCACGTGGAAGATGTGTGGTACAGGTGTGAAATAATGCTGTGTGAGGTAGTGACACCTGTATCCACGTGTGGTGTGTGTGTGTGTGTGTGTGTGTGTGTGTGTGTGTGTATCAACTGTGTGTCAGACTTTCAGGAAACATTTCATTTGAAATTGACAGAAAAACAAGAAGGTTGAGGATTCATTACATTATTACATTACATGTCATTTAGCTGACGCTTTTATCCAAAGCGACTTACAATAAGTGCATTAAACCATGAGTCCAAACTCAGAACAACAAGAATCAAGCAAGTACAATTTCTTCAATAACGTTAAACTACAGAGTACTATCCGTAAGTGCCATTTAAGTGCTACTAAGGATTCACGCTAATAATCAGTGCACAGAGGTTAAACAATACACAGATAAATGAAAACACTAGAGAAGAGTGCCGCTGCAGACATATAACTTACAGAAGAGAGGACACGAACATCTGGAACATCTGGAGTCCGGGGGGGGCCTCTGGGATCTTTGAAGTGTTCGGCAGCTCTGCAGTCGTGCTCCGGGCTCCACTGGAAGTGATTGGCGGGCGGGACAGCGAACCTTCATTGCGTGGACTCCCCGGCTCGGACGGAGCACTTTCCCCAGAGCTGCAGGGGAGCGGCTGCAGGGGGTTGGTGGTGGTGGTGGTGGTGGGGGTAGGACCGCTGCACGGAGGATGCGTAGAAGAAATATGCTGCGAGTCATGTCTACATACAGGTGTGCGTTGCCGTGACGACGGCATCGTCCACTGTGACGTGGTCGTTCTTGCAGTCGGCGACAGTGAGGAGGCAGCCGGCTGCTGCGTGCCGGGGACCTCCGGTCTCACCGACGTGGGTCCCCTCTCTGCGTCCCTCCTGTTATCCTGATCCCGATGGTCCAAATGTTGTTGTCTCCTTCGCACCCAAGACATTTTGAGCTGTTGTTGTTGTTGTTGTTGTTCAGCGTTGTTCCCAGTTATGAGGCACAACACTGGAAAACCCACAAAGAAAGCATCTGACGTCATTACAACGTGACAGGTGGCACGTGGAAGATGTGTGGTACAGGAGTGAAATAATGCTGTGTGAGGTAGTGACACCTGTATCCACGTGTTGTGTGTGTGTGTGTGTGTGTGTGTGTGTGTGTATCAACTGTGTGTCAGACTTGCAGGAAACATTTCATTTGAAATTGACAGAAAAACAAGAAGGTTGAGGATCCAAAACAAAAAATGCGATTATACTAGTTTATTGTGGAGATACTCTTTTTGCTCTCAGTACAATTGCAAAGTATTGGAGAAAAATAGTAAACTGTTGTATTCTTTTGGAAAATTTAAATTCATCAATGTAAAACAAAAAATCCCACTTTACGATAAATGAATATTTGGCTCCATACATTAAAAAAACCCCACCTTTAAGTGGTGCAGTATATAATATATCATATAATCTGAAAACGTTGATGAGAGAGATAGACTGTTATAGTTAAAAGGTTCAGTTTTTTGCGTACAGACACACTGGAGGAAATAACATCATATAATAATCCATAATTATCATTAACTAATTATATTCAGATGCATTATTAGGCACATTTGATACCACTTTAACAATGTTGACTCACCCTTTGGACGGATCGATGATAATTAGATGAAGGCAGAGACAGGAAGTGAAGCTGGCCGCTGTAAACATTCACCCCGGATTGTTGTTATTGTTGTTGTTGTGGTTCGAATGACGCGTTTCCAGGGAGGCCCACGTTTCGCCTGCACACTGACAGCTGGCCAGAAAAATACAATGCGTTATTTTAAAGAAGGACATGGTGCTCACGGCTTATAGCAGCTGTATTACCAATAAGAGTAAAGTATACACGTCAACATTGTACACAATATATATATTCAACACATCTATTATTCTTAGATATCTTAATTTTTTGCAATGATGAACAGAATCTTTCAACATATGTTTTTAAAACCATTTTAGCATACATAAATTTACATAGATTTATTTTTTTAGACTGGAATGATTATATATATATATATCACACTATCTCAAGGTAAAATGTCATGATACATTTTGAGCATGATTGATATGACATTGAATCCATTATGAACAGATTTTACTGGAATTTTATGTAAATTAAATAAATATGTAGTTCAAATGTACAGTGAACAGTATATTTTCTTATTTTAATTCTATTTTTCAATTATTTATTTTCCTTTCCTTTCTTCTTTGAACTCCCATACATCAGAGGAATGTCCCGTTCATGTTAAAAGTTAAAAAAAAAGACAACTGAGATTCAGACCACATGACAACAGCACGTTTCTGGCATAACATCTGAGAGTGGTTTAAAACACACACACACACACACACACACACACACACACACACACACACACACACACACACACACACACACACACACACACACACACACACACACACACACACACACACACACACACACACACACACACACACACACACACACACACACACACACACACACACACACACACACACACACACACACACACACACATGACCACTGATAAAAGGGATTATGAGAAGATGCATATGTAACACAATTAAATCTATGATATTAACAATGAACATTTTTTTTTTTTATCTCTAAATGAAAACATTCTAGTCCTGGACTTGAGTTGTATTGTTTAAGTGACAAAAAACATTGGGCATTGTCTTCCTTGACAAGCTGCGTAATCTCAACCAATCTTCTCAATTAAATGCACACGACAAACATTTTATCGTTGTATTTACTCCGCCATTTTGTTTGCGGTCAGAAGTCAACGGAACCACCTCGACAAAGAACAGCGAGCTGAACTTCAATGTTTTGAAGAATAAAGCTAACAATGTAAAGTGAGTTGGTTAGACAGTCTTTACATGTTAGCAAGTGACCTTAAACTACCGTTAGACGTATAACCTTGTAAAATAATGTTTTTTTTTTAAAACCCTGAAATGTCCATTGATGTTTAGCTAGCTAATGTCCAGCTAGCTAATTAACAGCTAACCTAATAATGCCGGTGTTACGGTTTAAGAAGCGACCGTGTTAACTGGCGACTTTGAACCAACGCGTCCGTTGTTGTCGTGGTTAGACAGTAGCTGCCATCGTGAATGCCGCATTGTTTAATTTGTATAGTGTATATTAGTATGTATATGAGAGGGGTTGACGCTTCATTACAAAATTAAACCAAGCGGCATTCACGAGGACCGCTATACGTTAAAAGTCGCCAGTTAACAGGGTCGCCTGTTAAACCGTAACACCGGCTAAGTTGCAAGCCAACGTTACCATGGGCAACCTAGAAGAAATATAGTGATTGGGTTGGGTTGCCAACATCGGGCAATGACCTAGAAGACCAGGCTTCTCCCACCTTCTCCGTGCCAAAAACTCGGCAAAGTGCGCTGTTTTAATCCGACCACGGAGCCAGATTCCCGGCTACATATTCGCCGGTACCCGCGGTGGTTTTCTGAAAGAAAAGGCTGATCCTCGGATATGCGTTGGCCGTTTCCATAAGCATTTCTCTGGGCTGAAACGGACGGTTTTAATGGAGCAAACTGAGCCGATTTTTTTTGACCAAACATTCACCGTTTCTGGGGCGCCGTTTTTTGAGCGAAAAATGCCGAATTAAACCCCCTGACCTCCGCCGAATTGTAGATCTGCCTTCTCCGCTTCCCCAGATCCATCTCCAGGCTACATTTGCCGAATTTAACCAGGAGATCTCTGCCTATTTGAGTCAAAATGCCGCCCGTGAACCGAGGTCCTGACCTCCTGAACCGAGGCTGATTTAAGCCTGCGAACAAAGCCGATCCTCTGTAAAGTGCGACATCAATAACCACCGTGCAATACAAAATAATTCTGAGTAACAATGGCTATCTGATTATCTGAGGCATGTTAACAAACTAAGTTTCTAACTAAACTAAGCACACATCATGTACTTGACTCCTGTCTCTAATTATTTTCTTTCATGTGTCTTGTGATGTTTCTCCTTCTCTCTCTCGGCCTCTCAAATTGAGGAGGATCACACTGAAGCCACTACTGTCCACGTTCCTGGGGAAGTTGGACCAATACATGCCCAAACTGTTGAGCCTGTACAGAAGGAAGGGAGGAGCTGTCAGGAAGAAACTTGACAAATTGAATGAGGCACGTACTTAAACACTTAATACGTTTTTTGAGTAGAAGTAATCTGATGTCTATATTTGGCTCAATCCCATTTTTCATATTTCTGCAGTACAACAGCATTGACTCTCGAAGAGAAGCTGTGATCAGAGGCCTCATTCTCTACGTTGGTGAAAAACCCGAGGATTTTATCAAGGTCTACCAGGTAAAGGTAAAATATACCTCTTGCCGCTTTGATCACAATGCAGTGCTAAATTCACTTTACAAAACTGGTTTGACACATTTTAGACTTGATGGATTTTAAACTTGCTTGTGTTTCTGGCATGCAAACTTGTCGCTTTATGATAAAAGTTTACCTAGATGATTCATGTAGTTGCTTAATGAAATGGCAGCCTCTTTTTTTTTTAAAACAGAAATAAACCAAAAGTTAAATTATGTGCAACTATGTAGGTCTTCAAAAGAATTCCTGCAGATACCCTGTTTTTGATATTTTACAGATTTTTGATGATGACGATGCTGCCGCTGTCCAAGAGCAATTACTAAATTTGTCCTTAACATCTTTGTGGTCAAAGCCAGGGAGGAAGGTCTTGAGAAGCAAATGGGACTAGCCATGAGGGAGCAGAGGTGCTTTTTGGTATCTCTGATGTGGCACCTGCTACATCAGAGATTTCTGCAAAACGACCATTAAAAAGTGAGCTGTCAGGATCAAAAAACACACACACTTATATTACAATGTATATAAAACACAGACTGGAAATTGAGTTGTTGATTCAACGGGGAAAAAAAGCAGATTTAGCTGATTGGTTTCTTGCTGCCGACAACTGTAGGTTCAGCAGTTTTTTTTAAATTCATTTTGTTGACGTGTAAAGGAAAAGGTACAAATCAGATCTCATAAAGTGACCCCGAGACATTTTATGGAGGCAGCTTGCAAGGAGCGGCTCTCCCTCTTTCTCTTAGTCGAATACTGCTTGCGAATTAATCACACGATAAGAGAATAAGTAGATTAAAGCTAATGCCAGATAAGCACATTATCATTCACTCAGCACTAATGTGGTGGTCAATTTAAAAGAAAAAGAAAAAAGGATATATTGTAACCATCATTCATTATTATATAAACAACAACAACCACAAATGTAATCAAAACTCAACATGTTTAAATGTTCCCTTTTTAAAAATGACCCTTTCAGCAAAACACTGTATACATTAGTTTAATCGTGATACATTAAATTGATCACCGGAGGGGCCATTAAACCCCCCTATGCCACAATCAAACACTGCACGGTTAATTTTCACCTTATGCAACCTCCCCGATTGTAGTTCTGGCTGATGGGCCTGTAATTTTATTGACATGATTCAGGAAGAGGTCAGCTAATGTCTGACACTCTGTCAACCTCTTCTCCATCCATCAGCCTCAAAATGCCACTTGCCATCGTCTGCAGTTGGAGACGAATTGAAGTTTGATTGGCATCGGCTCCGTTTCTCCGGAATAATTATGAATGATTTAGGTATCAGTGCCTTATTTCGTCATAAATAATTCATTCGGCCCGCCCCCCCCACACACACACACGCACACGCACATGCACACGCACACACACGCTTGTGTATGTTTGTTCCTGTGCGCCGTCTGTTCACCGGGGATTTTCAGCTGCATCAAGCTGGTCGGAGAAAGCACGTTCGATACCGAAAGTACGGCAGTGATGATTGCAAAAAAAAAGAAAATACACTAGAGTACGTTTGTTGTTGTTGTCGTGTCCACTGATATTATTTTACATATATTTAGATTTCGGTTAGTTCGCCTTTTTATCAAGCAAATTAAACGATGAAACTGTTGCTCTCCCGTTTTATTTTGAAATCCAGCACCGGAAGTATCACGTCTGGTCGAGTTGAACGACTTGACACAGTGATAGGCAGGTCAGCGCTCCATGTTGCGGCGCTGCGTGGCACTGGGCACCGACTGGCTCTTGACTGCACCACACACACACACACGCGCGCGTACACACGCACACACACATGACTGTAGTTGTTGAATGGCCAGCGACGCTTGGCACATTCGGCGCGGCGAGAAGTAGCCGTCGGTCCCGGGTGCGCCGCTACCTGCTGCAGAGCGTGCTCGCGCCGCGTAACACCCATGGGTGTCGCTCCCGTGACCGTCTCCTGCGTTCGGACTGAGAATGCAGCCGCTCTGATCGTTATTTTCAGAGTCGTTCCGCTCGAGCTATTTCGGAACCGCCGACTGGAAACGTGCGAGCCGGCCCCGGCTAAACTGGATTGAGGAGCCCCCCCCCCCCCCCCGCACGCAGTGCTGCCGCAGAAACGGTACCGGGAGCCGCCGCAGAGGAGGAGGAGGAAGCACCGATGTGATGACAAAAAAAAACCTCCGGAAAAACAAAGGTTCAAGTCTAGGAGAGGTAATTAATCCTTCTTTTTGTCCTGCAACTTCTGCATTTGAAACTTTAATTTATTTGTTACATTCAGTAGGCTACATTGTGTCTGTGTGTGTGTGTGTGTATAGAGGTGTGGGGCTCCTGCAGCAGCCGATCTATAACCTATAACGCCTGCTTCTAGGCAAAGCCCAGCCAGCCGGCTAAGCCAATAAACAGCCCTCGGTAGCGTTTAATGAGATGGACTTATAGCTGCTCCTTTGTACAATTATAACAAGCTTTTTTCTTTTTATCAGCAGAAAGCAACATGTGCAATGCATTTCCCCCCACGACTTTCATGTTAGACCTGTGCAACACATTGTTTTCATTAGTGATAGTCATACATAATACATATACATCGATGATTTAAAAAAAAAAAAAAAAAACTGAGGCTGTGCTGGAAATTATGGTTCATGTGTATTTATTTCTATATAAATATGTTGTGGTGGATGTACTGGTTGACACAAGTACAGGTGGTACTTATCCTCCATGTGCAAGCTATATTCAACGCACACACACAGGCTGGTGGTGTGTGTGTGTATATATGTGTGTATATATATATATATATATATATATATATATATATATATATATATATATATATATATATATATATATATATATATAGAGGGGGGTTGCCCACCCAGACAACAAGCTGTCCCCAAAGTGCAGAGGTTTATATGGGAGAAGCTGTTCTTACTTGTTCAATGGCTTCAGGCCAAGCACCTACCTCACTCCGCACAGCCTATTATCTGACATCTGGTCCTTCTCGACAGGGTCTTATGTGGTAATGGTACGTTTCAACAAAGGCTGTTAATCAGTGTAATGCCTGTTGTCTGGAAAGGGGGGAAAACGCTTATTTCCCGTATGATCACCATTCAGCGGGTCGTCTGGCGCAGGGCTGCTTTTATTGGGAGTTGTGTTAGATGTGATGTGGTTGGGGATTAAACAAGGTGCACGTTTGTAAAACTGATGTATACATCAAAAGCTGTGCCTTTTTATATGGCATCAGAGAACTGCCGTGATGAGGCATTTTTTGATTGGGGTTTGCATGACAGTACTCATGGTTTGTGTATGAGGCTGCAGATGACTGCTATCTCTCTGCACAATTTGTTATTTTCTATTATAAAATTGCAAGTTCTTGGTTGTCAGCTGGATAAAAGATAGTCATCCTCAAAGCGTTCTCTCATCACAGTGGGAACCAGTGTTTCTTCTCTCGCTCCTCTTCTCCTGACAGTTCGCAGCGAGGAGGTTTTTCCGTTATGAGATCATGATGTTTTTTATTTTTTTGTCGTAGTAGTCGACCAGCCCAAAACTTTTTGTCTCTCAGTGCTTATCGGGGGGGGGGGGGTTAGTGACAGGGCCTTTTGTTTTCCACAGTCTGAGAGCCAACACAGTGCCTCCTGTCACGCTCACCGACAGGTCAAAGGTTAAAACCAAAAGATTCAGCTGCGGAGGTTCTTATCTGCAACTTCGGTCGACACCAGACCTTCAGTTTCACGCTGCGCTTGAGAAATGCACAGCATGAATAAAACATGCCTCGAATCTTTTGAATCAAAACTATACGACTGGAAGTAAACCCACCGTGCCTGTATTGCGGCAGATAAAAATGTAATTTATTGTTGCGGGGCAAATTCTTCACTTGTGAAGGCCGAGAGGATTTACGCAGAGCGGTTTGTGTCCACCCTAAAACCCGGAAACCTCTTCGTGGCCTTTTGGTACATTTGTTTTATTCCTCCGCGTATGCGTTGGACACGCGTAGAAACACCCAGGTGTAAAATGTTGACTTTTGACTAAACGTTTTTAGTTCGATTCCCCCTTTTTCCAACCAACAGTCAACGTGGTTCTTTATTTTTAAAATCATGGCCACGATGGTTCTCAAAACCTTAATCACGTGTTTTATTATCCTTTTGGAATCACATCTGGGGTCATATCGTGTGTTCAATAATATTTATATCTACAACACACATATAACAATACATGCAAAAACTAAATATAACGTGTGCTTACCGAACAATGTAAACCATTAATATCATGACCAATCGGCACATTTTAACTTCATGGAGGTGTGTTTGGAACCCTCTCCATTCAAGGCCCGCCCACTTTTCCGTGGTCCAATCAAATGCAAAGGATTTGCTGGTCACCGTTTCCCTGGGTGATAGGTCTCAGTACAGCAGATAAAGGCGCTCTAACTTTCACAAAGTGCATGTTCATTTTTACCCTCGACCAAAGATGTTTCCCCAAACATAATCAAGTCGCGCAAATCACTGATTTAATTCAAGATTGGACAAGGCAGGGTGGGCATATTACAGCACTTTGCCACAAGATAATAAAATGATAGATTGCTGTTGCATAATATGGTTAAAAGTTAAAGTTTTTCCTTTTTGAAGCGTCATAAGTGGCGTTTTATGGACGGTTTTAAAACGACTCATTCTAGTAACAAAACATATGTGACACCGCACTCATTCTGTGAAGTGGCTGCCGTGAATTAAGAGTCTTCTAACTGCACACGAGAGTGTTCGACTTGTGCTTCAGATATGAACCAGTGTGCTGTTTTAACGAGCTAAAACTTCTCTTTTTTTTTTTGGTGTGCGTCCACGACCGAGCCCGACTGGGTGTCTCATCTGAATAAAGGTGTCGTCCTCGGGGACGTGTTGATTTTAATTTCCCCCTGAGCTCCGAGGGAAATGGCCTCCTTTTTTATGGCGTTTCAATCGGGGAAACGCAGTCAAGAAAACTAGGGAAGCCAATCAGTATGTACGTGTGCATGTGTGTGTGTGTGTGTGTGTGTGTGTGTGTGTGTACTGCAGTATGAATAGCGTAATCATCAGTTTGAGAGAAAAAAAACAGTGTAAAGGGAATTCAAATTGATATTTCGGTCATAATTTATTTCCCTTCTTGGCTAGCAGCTCAATTCTGAGCCCCGAGAGTGGGCAAGGCAGTCGTATTAGCAATGCGAGGCGGAGGTTAGCCGAAGCAGTAGAAATATCAGAGAGAAACACCAGCAGCAGCAGCAGCTCGAACACACTGACAAGTCAGAGGATGAAGATATTTGTGATAGTCCATAAAACATCCTGAAATTGGCTCCTTTTTTGTATTTTTTTTATATATATATTTAATGAGGGATGGATTCTCCCCAGGCATGCATGTCCCTCATCTCGCCGTGGGCCCCTTTTTTGATTATGTAATAACGATGCCAAAAGAGGTAAGCCGGACCGTTTCTTCTTGGCTTTCTTTCCCCCCCCCCCCCCCCCCCATTGAGTTTGCGATGGGAACATTCCTCACCCACTCGTACCACGCCGCCTTTTGACGAGATGAAGATTGTGGAAGGTTTTTGTGTCGGGGGGGAAATCAGCCGAGTTGTTACCCACCGCGAATACTACTTCATATAAAGATTTCTGTGGCGGTATCTTGAACACGTGCCTGTTTGCATGGGGAAAAGTCTGTGATTTTAACAGGTGAGATATTAAAAAAAAGGGCGCTGGTGTTTTCTTTTTGTTTTTTTGTACTTGTTGCCTGTTTCTCTTCAAAGGAGGTGAATATACATCTTTTTAAAAGAGGGAAGAAGAAGAAAAAAATCCAGCAGCTCAACAGAAAATTCAGCGAAGGATCAAAGGGCTTCAGTGTTTTTTCGTCTGCTACATACAAGGCGAGGCTATTATGATATGTGGGCCTAGTTACGGGGTTCATAACAATAAACGGGAGCGCCGCATCAATATATTATAACTTGAGCTTCGGGATTCTTTGACTTATTATTCATCATCTGCCTGCATTGTGTTCTGTATATCCGACAGAAGCACGTGTTCAGCTGCCAGGAGTCGCTGCTCATAGATCATTGTAGTCGGTGTTTTGACTGTCAAGAAGAAAAGGTGTGTGATGGATCAAATCAAAAGGGCTGTATAGAGAATATAGAAGTCGCATATTCAGTCTCCCTCGCTGTTTTCTCTCCTGCCTCTTATATCTATCAACACTTCTCCATTAAAGTTACAACAAAGAACTTTTTAACGGGCTTTGAAAGCCTCTACAGTTTAACGCTGATGCCTCTATATGACCCAACAAATGCAAAACGGATCACGAGCGAAGAAGATCTGCTATTTCTATATAGTCATTCTTAACGAGACCCAGGCGGAGGGAGATCCAGAACCAGGACTGAGAAGACTCACGCTGCAGTAAAATGAGAGGTTTTCTAAAGGGACCCCTTGTGTTCAGAGACACTACCACCTTTGTCCACAGGGACCGCCAAAGTCAACACACAATGGAAGTTCCTTGCAGTAGCTTTAAAGACTTTTGATTTGCACATGAAATTTAGGTAAAGAACATTAGCGTAAATAAATGCACAAACGGCCTGATGTGTGGGCCCCAGTCTGCTGTGCTGCTGTGTCCATCGTATCTACCTGTGGAGCCTGCACATCAGAACTAATAAGACTTCTGTTACTATTAATCGTTATCAGCATAATCGCAATTAACCCGCTGGCACACTTGTTTGTGTTTGTCCTGCGAGCAATAGATAACACTTTGAGAAAACGGTGGGAATGGAGCACAGCTGCTGGCTCAAGTGGCCTGCGAATGCCCTGCAGACGAAATTTAAGAAACATATCTTTTTTTTAATTTAAAGACGGTGAAAGCTGCTGACATGTAGCAACATGTTCGTGTGAAAATAGCCCGAGACGAAAAGCCTGTTCTTGCTGAGCCATTTCTACCCTTTTTCCCCCCTCAGTTTGCACTGATATATTTCATATTGGCAGTTCCTGCTGCGACTGGAGTCTTTGGGGCTTATTGCTGCATTGCAGCTTTTAATGAAATCAAGTTAATCACTCGTCTCTCTGGAGGAGTGTACGTTTTACATGCATGCACACCCCCCCCCCCCCCCCCCCCCCCCCCCCCTTAATGTATTCTACCTGCCTTAAATGACACGACGTCACACGATTCTGCCCAAAGACCGCACGCAAGAAGCGTCCGTCGTCGCCGTGATGTCACCCAGTGGTTTGGGTTCTACGGTTTTTGGGACGCGAGAGGGAGAAGCTAAAGCATACCCTGCTTCATGGTCTATATAACTCTTAAATGGACCATCATTTACTAAATAAACATCATTTATTGTATTGAAGAAGACTGAAAACTAGAGATTGAGACCATAAACTCATGTTTACAATGTTTACTGAGGGAATATATCAAGATGGAAGTAGTCATTTTCTCATAGACGTCTATACAACCAGAGGAGTTGCCCCCTGGTGGCCATTAGAGAGAATGCAGGTCTTGCGGCCAAGATTGCTTGTCTGTTAAATAACAAAAGATTGTCTAAGTGGCCGCATGCAGTCGGCCTGCCAGTCAAACGTTCCTCCCGGGACCCGAAGCGCCCCGTTAGCCTATTAGGCAGCTGCTCCTAGCCGACCCCAGCTGCCGGTGGCAGATGAATGGCAGAGTATTCATCAGGCCTGAAAGCTGTGGCTCATCAGCCGGAGCAACAGCTACGAGACCCAACGAACTTCACTTTGGAGCGTTGTCGGGAGCAACGGGTGACCTCCGCTACCCCCATTTTCTTTTTTTTTACGCTCGTAGTTTCACACCCACAAGGTACTTTTTTTCTTTTCTTTTTCCGTCTCCCCTCCGCGCACTCGTCACCCAGCAGATCGCCGAGGACCCGGCCCGATCTGTCTCGAAGGCCGTGCATTCTAGCTGCGGCACAAGACAAATGGGGTCACCGGCGTGTCAACCACTCAACGCTCGAACACCGACGCTGCTGCCTGCCGGGGGGCTTTTCTTCTTCTTCTTTTTCTTCTTCTTTTTTTCAAACGTGATCCGTGGGACGGCGTTGAAGTTGTCAGAGAAACACTGTCGCTCTGTCGCAATCTAAATGGCTCCACTGTTCCCCCTGTGAGTGGCGCGCAAGTTAGCAGAGGGAGATGGGCCCTCCGCTCTGTGATCCGAGGTGCCGTTAATGGGTTAACTCGGTTACAATTTGCCAGGCGTGTCTGTGGAGCATAGTGGACACGTTGTTATTAATATTACAGCTGCTTCTATTGGCTTTGTGTATTGAAACAGTGTGGGAGAAGAAGATTTGAAACGTAGCATTGTTTTGAGTCTGGGCCAGCACTTGTTTTCAATGATACCCTTTGTGTTAATACAACAACAACAACATATTCCAACAGCTGGAGTGGATTCATTTACTAAGATGAGTTTCTCCAGAATACAAATAACAGAACCGGAATGCTAAAATACACGTTTTATTAATCAGCTCGACACTTTATTTCTGATCCGAAAGTAACACATTTTAATCATCAAAGTTCAATGGACTAACTGCATATTAAACAGATTAGGCATATAGCATATTTCTTCAATTCATATTATAAACTGAATAAGTGAGTTTTTAATATTTTTTTTACACATTTTCCAATGACATTTGTCTATATTTGGTGACATTTTATATAATAATAACCTCTATTTCATACTAAAATCAGTAAGTAACAATAATTAATAATAAATAATAATTAAAAAAACAATCCATCATATCAAAAAACGTATTCAATTTGTGTCAATCGAATAGAAGATTGAATATAGCGGTTTACAAATGACAAAGATCAATTTGTCAGCTTTTGGTGAAGTTACTTTGACTTGCATTCAAATAATTTTAGCTTCAAAGCACAAACAAATAGCCTAAAAAAAAACCGAGTAAAACTAAGCAGATGCTTGAAAAGCATCACTTTTACTCGCTGCCTGATCTTTCTGTGAAACACACTGACACAGTCTGGAGCCCTGTGATGCTACGTGGCACAGCGCGCCGGCTATTTTTAAAGAACTATTGTGTTTCTCTCAGGCCACGATGGTTTTACTCAAGCTTCTACATTTCTGCAGATCATAGAGATGCACTCGGTTTCCTCAGTTCAACCGAATGTTAGATTACTAACCACGGTGCTTGCAGCTGCATGTTTTTTTTTTTTTTCTTACTTTGCAAGTGAAAAGTCTCCATTGTAGCTTTCCTGTGGGATCCGGCGTATCGTGCTGTACTTAGTGGCACTTAGTGTGAATGCATTTTGGTCTAACGTAGTATTTAAAAGGGTCTAAATGCAGGATATCCAGTATGACATTCGCTTCAACGTGCATTAAAACTTTTTTTTTAAGGTTCCACCAGATTTTTCTCTGATTAAAAGATTAACGTCGTTGTGGACGGAGTTCATACGCAGCAGCACCGGGGGTTACTTTCTTCTTCAACTTGAAAAGGTAGCGGGGGGGGAGTGGTCAACCGCTTAGCCTGCGGCCACCAACAATACGACCTTGTTCCAGCCACGAGAGTTCATTGTGTTGGTCGGGAACATGGAGTCCCCCCCCCCCCCCCCCCCCCCCCTCCTGAGTGCGTCTAAAAATACTCTGGGGGCAAGAATAAAGAAGGGCTGCACGCATTTCTCTGCAAATGCATTGAAAACACAAAGAACCAACTGAGCTACTGACTCCGTTGTGTTTTTTTTGGTCCTCTCGTGTAAAAGGGCAGCTTGCATTGTGTATCATCTTTTTAAATATAAACTAGTATTGTCACTAATGTTGAAGCTGGTACTTTTTAAAGGTACATTTTAATTACTTCTGGGTAGCTTAGTCCATGAAAATAAATCGGTTAGTCGATACATATTTTATATTATTATAAATCTGAATAAAAAACTTAGCGTCTAAAATGTAGAAGTATACCACAAGTACCTTTTAGTACAGTACTTTACGTACTAAGTTAGTTACATTCAACCTATTAGTGATTTATGTTCCATCCATTAACTGTTTAGCTCTTCCTCTTTACCGCCCATGTGCCTCATGTTGGGTTTCAATAAAATGATCTGTTGAACGACGCGCTTCCCGGTAGCTGAAGGAGGCACAACTAACACAAAGAGCGCCAGGCTTTCGCTCAAGGTCAGGGTCAGCCAGCTTCACAGCGGGCGACGGGAAGCCAGAGGGACTAAGAGCCTAATGAGCCTCTAATTGAGATCCAGCTGAAAACCCCACAGAGTGTTAACGCCGGTCCAAGGAAGCGGTGTAGTGGCCCCTGTCTTCCTTGAGCCCAGATGACAGAGGAGGCCCTGAAGCATTCGTTTGTAGTCCCCGTCCCCCCCCCCCCCCCCGGGGCGCACATTTATATGCACACGTTTACTTTTGTGTTTTTATTTGATGTCAAAGCAGGAGAAATTAAACCCTGAGTGTATTCTTCTGTTGCCTCCGTGCAGAGCGCCCTGGTGTTTCTTTTTAGGTTGTCCGTCCATCTGTTGCCCCGTCCGTTGGATTTTGGCGGTCAAAGGTCACCGTGCCCCCTCTCCACTCCCATTTAGAGCGAGGTCTCTTTTTTTTTTCTTTCAAAATCTGGCACAAACATCCACTTGGACTCAATAATTAACTGATCAGAATTCTGAGGTCAAAGGTCACCGTGACCTCACAAAAACACGTTGCTCAAGAATTCATCTGCTAATCATGACAATTTCACACAAATGTCTTAACTGGGGGAAAAAAAATGAAAAAATCATGAAGTTAAATAATCATCAGCAATGTGGTTATAATGTCTGAGGGGGTAAAGGCAGATAATAGAACAGCAAGTTTAGGACAATGACATCACTTTACTGTAACGCAGCCTTTAAAAGCAGGACTGAAGATAAGTTGTACTCCTCTTGTTAGCCGCAGCATGAGTAGTACTCTCACCCTTTTTATGAGATGTAACTGCTGTAATGAGAAGGATTTTAAGAAAGGGGCTAATCTTAAGGAATGCTTTAAACCAGCTCCTTAACCATATCCCGTCTGCCGGGGCCGTAAAGGTCTCAACGCCTCGATCGGCACTGAGTTGAGAACTGGCAGATGGCGCGTGTGTTTGTTAGCGTTGTTTACAGTCGATCCTCGTTAATAACTGGGGGAAAGAAATGTCTCCCGGAGCGGCGGTTCAATCCCGCCTGTTAAAGCTCAGACGCCGTGTCGCTGCTCAAATGTTTCTTTTATTTCTTTATGTAAGAAATCAATTCCCTCTTTTTTTCTTTCTTTTTCTGTCAACTACATATATATATATATATATATATATATATATATATATATATATATATATATATATATATATATATATATATATCTCCCAGTGTCTGTCTGTTTTACTTTACAGAACAGTATCTTCATGAAGGAGATTATTAAATAGTGTTAACCTCTAATAAATAAGGATATTGATTTCTACTCTCGTGAATCTACAATACACAGTTAAAGGAGACACCTTACGAGCCACAAGTGTATCTCTGCTGCTCTCCCGATATCCTCTCTTGGCCCACTGTAACTTCAATTAATTGGTGTTGACACCGGGAGGTGATTTTTCTTCTGTTTTGTAAGTAATTGGTCCGCAGTGCCCCATGTGTGTGTTTTATTTCCCAGACCTTTTTGGCAAACCCCCAAAAAAATATGGCCGGGGGAGATCTCCGACACCTCCTGCTCCGGGCGGAGAGTCTGGCCTAAGCCGGCTAATTTGTCTCAGAAAACTATTTCTCAAACGGGGGCAGAAAGAGTGAGACAGAGGAGGGGTTTCTTCATGATGTGAACCGCAGGAAAAAAAAAAAAGGGGGCAAACATCAACTGCTAGCCTTTACACAGAGGCTTTTGTATTACATCAGAGCTTAACCACTCTTGGCCTCTGAGAAGCAGATGAGACGGGGAAGCTAAATGCCATATTTATCAGCGGAATGGCGACTCGGGAGTGTGTTTCGTCGCATGATTTTGTTTTGATCTTATTTTTTTGATGCAGAAACCCAGTGGGCAAAGTGGAATAATGCATATTCTGTCACGTGGGTTGAGATTTGCATGGATGTTTTAGTTCCAGCGGTCCATATCGTGGTAAAGATGGCGCCTTCGCTTCTCTTCTGATCGCCGTCTGCCGGGCGGACAGCTGCTTCGGCCTTTGTGACCCTTTCTCGCTTCCAGTGACCTTGCACGTCTTTCTGTTTTTAACCGTGAGCTGTGTCTTCTCCATTTTAAGAGCAAAAATAAATAACAAAGTTGTGTTTTCAGACACGTCAAATTGCATTTCCTTAACAAAAAAAAGATCCCTGTGTGGGATTTCACTAACATTTTAATCACTTTAAATACAAAAATAAACCCGCCAAATGTTACTTCCCCCAAGCACGGCTTCCCAGAAGCTGTTTAAATTAAAAATTCACCCTCAAAAGCCCCGAACAAAACACATTTCTTTGAATGACGGAGATATGCCTTTCTCACAGCTCCTTTTGTTAATATCGCTGTAACTTCTTTAGACTCCCTGTTGGTCGGACTCAGCTTGATTCATGTGTTGCCAAGTCGGTGTGAAATGCAGATTAAGTCGTACAACGCGTTCCCTACAGAGAGAAAACGTGCAAACTAATTACGAAATGAAAAATAGTATAAACTCTGTGTGCCGCCCCTTCAGGGAAGTTGATCATTGTGTTTCTGTTTTTTTTGTTTTTCTGCAGAAATGACATCATGCGTCCTTTCAAAACGTACGTCTCAGTTCGCCTTTTTTTAAAATGAATATGAGCAAATCTGCTGCGTCGACACTTGAGGGCTGGAGCGAGGACTCTGGAGCTTGAATGAATTCCTTGAATTACACTGGGAGAGTTTTTCTTTTTTTGTTTGTGTGTTCAAAGGAATAGTTCACCTGCAGAATGACCATTTGTTTATCAGGTACTCTCCTTTTTCCCTGCATGCGTAAATGCGGATTAAATCCTTGAAAACAATATCAGAACATTTGCTTACAGACTCTCATAACGTGTACAGTGTACGTAATTAAGTCTCATTTATACGGCTGTATGCTCACTACCTCCCCAAAATCCTACTATCTAAAAAAACAGCGTTTTAAAATCGTAACATTTTAATCAAAATGCTCAGCCGTCGCCATGTTGAGAGCCATATGGAATCAACCCCTCTGCTTTGCCCATCGTATTCAGAACCTTGTAACGGCCACTTGTGTTTATAATTGCCTGAAAACTCATATGTTATATGTCTTTGAGAGTAAATTAAAAGATCACATAACGGCAAAATAAATAAATAAATCTATTTCACTTCAAAAAACAATCTTGAACTGCGCTTACGTGAGCTTGACGACGAGGGAGGTAAGTGAGTGAGGGTGAGCCTGCTCGCCCACTTCATAGCGGTCCAATCAAATGCGAAAGGGATTTGATTTAAATCCTTCTTGTTCGCAGCTCAAATATTCAGTTTCATGTGTGTCGCATTACAGAAGCTGAAGGCGCTCTGACCGCCGTTTCACCGGGACTTTTGATGAAGCAGCCAATCAAGAATCCCGGTCTCCGACATTTCATCCCCCCGCCCCTCTTCTTTCTCCCTCTTACGGGAA